>NC_056602.1:6958217-7327499 GCF_018340385.1 Cyprinus carpio
TAGATGGATTGTGCATAAATGTTAAATTTAAATTATGGCTGGTAAGCGATTACATTTTTTAAATCTAATTAATTACATGATGTAGCGATTAATTAACTGAATTAATCACACATCAAATTTGGAGAAATTATAATTTAAAGTCATTGTTGTGTAAAGCATCAAACAGACATTACAAAAAGTAGGTTCAGCAAGAAATATTTAGTTTGATAAAATGTATTACACATGCTCTTTTGGACCATGTGAGTAAATGATGACAGAATTGTCATTTTTGGTTGGGTGAACTATAACTTTAATAATTTATTTTCTTAATTTTATTATTATTACTATGAAAATATTCAATTATTTCTTAAATGAAATTATACTCTTAATAATAAACTAAAACATCATTAGGCTTGTTCGACTTGAAGCGGGTCATCACCATCAGATCGATCGGTGTGTGACATAAAAGTACCGCAAGAGCTTTAGAGAGCAGAAACTCCTTGTGCTTTTAAATATCTCTCGCGGTACTTTGATGTCATACACCGATCGGTCTGTGCAGCGCTATTTCAAATCCAACGCACCTATGGCCAGTGGTTCAACGCACCAAATGGTTCACCCAATTCGTTCAAAACGTGTATTAAGAAATGAAATACTGCTGTGTGTTGATCCGAGATGAACAGTTCTGCTTTGTCTATATATTTTGGTTGGGATTTATTTTTTTATTTATTTTTTTTTAGCAAAACAGACAACATTGTGTCTAAAATAACACAATATTAACTTCTTATTTACTAAACTGTTGTATAAGATGAACATTACATTTGCACTCGTGTGATATTGCACTTAGCCTACTGCTCGTGTGAACGACTGTAGCCTAACGTACTGATTTAATCATTTGCTGCTCCGTGTAACACTGAGGAACAAAACACACTGTTGTTCGGAGACGCAGCGGTTCTGTTTGTTCTATCTTCTTTCTGATGGAGCAAAACGGAATTTTGTGTCTGAAAGTTACTCTGTAAGTTGTTGTTTATTGTACATTTGCAATTGTGCAGATATTCGAGAAAAAAATAAAAATAAAAAATAAAAAAAACAGGACTCTTGTTTGTGTGATATGCTAAGTGTTGTTTTTTATGCAAAGCTATGTCATAAAAACAGAAACTCATTAAAATGCAATTGGTTTTTTTTTTGAAGACGTTTCTTCCCCACTATGTGTAATGGCATTAAGACGAGAGAAAGCGCTCAAAACTTATCAGATGATTGCATAATCATACTCTGTAAAGAAATTAGGTTTGAACGTTTAAGAATTTAACATTGTCTTTCTAAATGAAGGTCGTAGTTGTAAGCTGTAGCCCTGGCTGGCCCGTTTAGATCTTGCGTGCGCAGTGGAAATGCGGCTAATCATTTCTGAATTCTGACTGGCATATAACTAACAAATCAAAGAAACATAAACGGCCAAAACTGGGCCTACAAGGCGGGGCCCATGGGCTGCAGCCCACTCAAGCAGGGGCATTGCACAAGATCCCGGGCCCTATGCATAGGCAGTCCTGATGGGCCCCCATGAAAATATCCAGGTAAAATAAATTATATTCCACACTTTTTAAGGGCCCTCTCTTCTTTTGGGGCCCTGGTAATCAGTACTGGTTTTACCCCCAGTCTGACGCCCCTGCACTCAAGCCCAATGGTAAGCCTGGCCATGATGATAAAGAGCTATCATGGTTTGCGGTCAGAAAAATCACCTCAGGATATTTTAAGTGTCAGGAGACACAATTCAACATAAGTCATGTGTAGGGGAATTTCTACCACATGGAAGACAACACAATTTTACAAAATTTGTGAAGTTCGGTTAATTATGGTGGGTGGGATCCTCTCTGAAATGATACGAAAGCAACACTTTTGCATTGCTAGATTACAAGTTGGCAAACTTTAAAGCATTATCTGCTAGACTAAATAAATAACGATAATGAAAGACGCCCAAACCAACATCTACCATAGGTAACCATTACTAACCAGTAGACCACAAAAAACAAATCCATGCATAATGAAAAACAACAGTAGCTGATAAACACATAGATGTATTCAATATTTTTGCCACTTTTATTTTACTCGTATAAAAATTCACGACGTAACTAATTTTTTAGGGCCTATTTTATTAATTTAAAGGGATCATATAATGCAATTTCAAGTTTTCCTTTCTCTTTGGAGTGGTACAAGCTGTTTGTGAATAAATAAGACCCCTAAAGTTGCAAAGACTAAAGGATCAAACCCAAAGAGATATTCTTTATAAAAGTTAAGACTAGTCCACACCCTCCTACAACACCTCGTTTAAACACGCCCCCACATGTCTACGTCACTGTGTGGGAAGCTTTGCATAACGCCGCCCAAATGTTTATGCAAAGACAGAAGGCGTAACTTTGATTTTCGCTGTAGTGTTGCTGTCGCCGCCACCGTGTCATGGAGACGCTGTGTGTCATTGCGAAAGCGAAACTACTTTGTTTGGTCTTCCAAAAGAGTACACAACTAGAAATCAGCAACTAAGTTGTATTTACAACACTATTCCAGAACAGTTCATCCCAAATATTCTTGTGTTTGCAATGCATTTTATGGAGGACTATTTCCTGAACATGGGAGAGTAGCTTACAATGCCAGCTGTTCTGACTCACAGCCTGTAAGTATGTTTTTATATTTAAAGAATTTTCCAACTATTCAAACGCGAGTTTTGGGCAGTGTAGTGTAGCGCTTGTTGTTTGTCGTTTCTCCAATCACAAATGCAACAAGATAGTATAACTTCGCTTTTCAGAACAATGAGCTTTGTCAAAATCATATGAGCGTTTCAGAAAGGTGGGGCATAGATGAGAAACAATGTACAGTATGTGGAAAAGTGTTTTTTTAAACCTTAAAACCGCATAAACATTTCATTACACCAAATAATGTTATTTTTTTTAGCAACGTAATATGACTCCTTTAAAATATGCAGCTACACATTTAACATACATTGAGTGCACCATCACTTTGTGATAAATGTCTCTGTTAGATGATATTCAATGTCCTTAGTGCCATAGTGTGATGTTTGAGATTATATAAACCAACAAGAAAAAGTGAAGATAATCATCTGATTTCATAGACTGTGTGCAAACAAAAAAAAAAAAAAGGACAAGCATAATTATTTTAAGTGACTTTATTTATACTTTGTGCAAAATCTCAATCCAGAAAAGGTTAATATAATTCATTAATCAAATACCCCATCAATTAGTGTAACAAACAAAAGTAAAGTTACAAATATGCTCTCATCTCTTCAGGGCTCGGCGAGGATCCCGTCCATTAGTGATGGTGACCTTGGGTTTTGATCTCTGTTCTCCATCTCGAACTGAAGCAGCACTACCACTGTTCCAATGATTGCGGTTCAAATGACGTCCACCTGCACCAAAGGAGGGCTCTCGGGGGACAGGAGAAGGGGAAAACACAGCAGAGCCGTTTGCTGTGAGAGGTGAAAAGGATGGTCCATATTACAGCTTATTCTGTACAAGAACCACGCATTAAGACAATCTGATGACAAATTTACATCTACAAAGGTGGCACAGAAGAGACTTTTAGATGAGTTTACACAGATTGTTTAATTCTTCCCAGAGGTGGTATAAGTAAGGGATAATGCACGGCTAGCTGTGCATCAAACGATTTTAATGCACAACGTGGAGGCCAAGAACCACCCTCCGCAAAGTGCATTAAAAGGGTGTATTCACACCAGGAAAGTCTGCTAGTTCACTTTTTTTGGTCCGGACCAAATACAGTTGATTTTTTTTTTTTTGGTGCGGTTCGCTTTCACACTGCTCTTTTTGCAAGTGAACCAGCAACTGTAAACAAAACAACAACACGTGTGCTTGAGGTCATCCATTCATTGGTTCATTTGGTCCGCACTCGAGTGAGACTGCTGTATTCACACCTGCCCAAAAGATCCGCACCAAGAGGGGAATTGAACGGGAGTTCGATTCAGTCGAACTGAACAAGACATGTGTGAATACACCAAAATCATTTAATGCACAGCTAGCCGTGCATTATCCCACTTATACCTTGGTCATTTGCCAGCATTCACAAGTTAAAGCTGTTAATGATGTTCGCAGTGCAATATTTGACCAGAAGGGTAAAAATGACAGTAATTTTTGTAATTTATTGCTTGTTAGCTCAAGCATTCTGCTCACTTCAAATCAGACTTAAGAGATAAAATAGTGCGGTAAGATCACCTTTATTTGAATTAATCATAGCATTTATTTGAATTAATTAACGATCGAGAGATGACAATTGCATGCGCGTTATCGTCATCTGCGCATCTCTCTACAAACAATGAAGCTGTGTTAGTTCAAAAACAGCAAAAGCTGCTCATTTTAAAACTTTATTTACAGAAACTCGAATTATGCATTATCCTAATATATAAAAAAAATATTTTTTTTTTATAAAAGTTGAATAAAGTTCAATAAAGTTTTTCTAGGTCTTGCTTTTAACCAGTGAATTATTCAGTCATTTTCTAGTCATTTGTGATTACATGGTTTTTAATGAAAATATTTTTTTATTAATTTTTTTACTTATTCACAAAGAATTTCTACATGGTAAATTATTTTAGAACCCAGATTCTTAAATAAAAATGACAGTTTAAAAGGAAGCAATTAAAATAAGAAATATGACCTTAAATTTATCTTAAACCATGTTTTGTCTTATTGTACATTTTTTAACCATCTTGCACTGCTCCCTTACTGGGATAGCAACAGAAACGTTTAATTAAACACGATCATTTGCAAATTTGTCAAACAACCATTAAATTTTCTAAAGATTCAACCTGTAGGTCCTCCCTGTGGCCCTGGAGTCGGTATACTAGGAGTGCTGCCATGAGCTTCTGTTTTTACCTGTTAAGAGATAAAATAGACACTCATTATATGCTCTTACTGTTCATGCCCTCTGAGCAGTATTTTTGCACTCACGTGGGTGTTGTTGATTTGGTTGATTTTTGCCAGCACCTCTGGGTTGGGCTCACTGAAATTTGGCACTTCTGAGAAAATCATACAGAACTCGATAGATGCAAGAAAGTGCTGGTTATTGTCGTTTTTGTTTCGATGTCAAAGAACTTAAGTTGAGTCAGCTGTGAAGACTTACTCTCCGATCTTCTGAAGGTCCCCTGTTCTTCCAATATACAGTGTTAGACAGCCTTTGAAGAGAGATGCATATCTGAAATCAAATATTTACAACAAGAGAATACAAATCAAAACATCATATATCAGATAAATATAATTTAATCAATATTAAAAATATAATCAATAATAAACGGTCACCCTCGATTGAGTCGAATGATGTCTCCTGTTTGTATCAGGCTGCCCACCTCGTCCCACACTGATATTGTAATACTTCCGGTCTTGTCAGCTACTTTACATGAACGCACTTCATGTCCATCCTTTGTCTTTGACACTCGACCTGAAACATTATGTTAAAGAAACAAAAATAATACACGCTTGATTGAAGCTTAATGAAGATCAATTGGCTCGGGAAATTAGATATCGAACTTCAGTGAGTCGGTTCTTTCAGTTCAAGAGTCGGTTCATGAAAAGGATTCAGTGATTACGTTGAACTTATAAACCACCACACAACGTTTCAGAAGATGTTTTGCCTTTATATAAAACATAGCCGTCTAACAACATTTACATATAAAAACAATTAAATTCCTGTCTCTGAAATAGTGCACACATTCACATCGCAAAACATCAGCAAATATTGAACGAAATGAAGTGAGCCATTGTACTCGCTCTCTATGAGTTGAATTCAATGAGTCCGATTCAATACGATTCTTGACCGATTTGGGTTGGGACGGGATTGTGAACCAGTTCAACCGATTCACACAAAAGATCCAACTCAAAAAAAAAAAAAAAAAATAAAATAAAAAAATAATTAAAAGATTCGCTACTGCTGGCTTATATATATACTTTTTTTTGTTTGTTTCAGCTACGAACAACACAGACGTCAAGGTTTTGTATTATAGTTTATCTAACATTATTTGTCGTTATAAATGCGTCAAACTGTTTGTGAACAAACTGGAATTGCAAGCAATCGTGTAGGCCGCGTTCATTTGTGCTTCCCACACAAGTTTGACTTACCAGTTTCCAAGACGATAAAAACCAAATTAATATTTTTTAATCCAGGTTTAAGGTCTTTAATCAGACATACATTTTCGTTTGATGCGTTTGCCCATCGAATAGACAATTCAATTCAAATTTGCTCCCAACTGAGATTGCCAGCCTCATCAGACCACCTTGTGTTAAATTTGATTGTTCCAGGCAGCTTATATAGGCTACCTTTTCTCACGCGACACCTCCCCCTAAATTGAACTCACCCATAATAGTATATTCAACTGGGAAACAGGCGAATATGTTAATTTCTTGTAAGAATGAAACTGATTAAACATGTTCATTCAACAGTTTATTCGAACGTTTATTATGTTTTACGTTTTCATAAAGTAATAATCGTAGTTTGTCAAAACTAAATATCGTCACGAACAGGATTCGAACCTGTGCGGGGAAACCCCATTGGATTTCGAGTCCAACGCCTTAACCTCTCGGCCACCGTGACTACATGAGACATATGTGTGAAAACAGCTCCATCTACTGATCATCGTACTAAAGTGTTATTTTCGTGAACAAGCAAATGTCTTTTTTAGGGTGGTAAAAATAAAGGAAATGTAAAAGGTGAAACTCTTTTAGAGGTAAACCTTTATTCGTACTCGTATTTAGAATGCCACTCAACATCAATTCAAATAAACAAACAAACAGAGGACCAAATAAAGTATTTGGAAAACATAAAGCGTTTTATTCGATGGAATAAATAAATAAAACATTCCGAAAGATGCCTCAGTTATAAAGTTGGGTCTCGTATAAGCTTTTACATCGCTTGTTTTGTTTTTTCTCTCTTTTACTTGAGTCATCATAACGCCAGATGGCGCTAGTGCCTAAGGAGTTTATCACGGAGGGCGTGCATTTGATTTAACCACTCTTCACGTTGAAACATGGTGCAAGGGATTACACAAGCCTGGCCTTGACATAACAAAATTAGTTAATATGTATGTTCGGAAACAGATATCCTAAATGCACTGACAACCGTGTTATAAACCAACAAATTGCTATGAAAATGCAGGTAAGAAGCATATGTCACTACTGATGTGTTTGTAACCACCTAATTACTCATGTCATGTTCAAATTAGACACTTCTATATTGATGTATTTAGAATTGACTGGACATGTAATGTTAGAAAACATATTGATCAAAGTAGGTTAGAGGCTATTTCTGTCAGATGAAAACTGATTGCTTTAAAAAAGGACTTTGAAAAGGATACTAAAGATTCCAAGGAACAAGACAGACACAAAAAGCCATGATCCAACATCTTTATTTATTTGCATTAAAAGAATATTTTTAACAAAGCGTGCTTCAATAACAAATTGGTAAACAGGTGTCACAGAAACATTATGAGGTCTCTGCTGTAACTGAGCCTGTTCTTTGACATGAATCATAATGTTTTTAAAATATGATAACCAAGACAACATATAGCTCTCATATATATTATGAAGACATTGACACAATTAACTTCTTAAAAGATATGCAAATAAAAATTAGGGATTACAAGCATAAGCAAAAATGAGTTAAAATCGGTTATATTGTTAAAGACTCACAAGAAGTAAAACCCCATCCCTTTTCACATCTGAAAAAGACATCCACCCAAAGCAAAGATACACACTTAAGGTTTTGTTCAGCACTGCAATACTGAGATTAAAAATATGCTGTAATTATTTGCAGAAAGCAATAACATTTCTATTAAAAACACAAAAATACATTTGACATACATGTGTTACTTGTATGTTTTATATTATAATAAGGACCAAATGTACTGTCGTTGCTCAAATATTTGTCAGTGCTGTCCCTCAACAGCACCATTTTATTTCTGGGTTTGCATGATAGCGCCAAATTTTGCCAAAGTGTGCACAAATATCAGTAAATTGTATTTATTTCTTATATGATGAAATTGGTATTTGCCCTTGGTATTAGTCAGTTCTCACATTTCGAAACTTCAGTTCAACACTCCAAACAGACTTTCACTTTTTTTGTACTTTTCTCCACACTTCTCTGGCTTATTTGCATCCAGCTGGGCTGATTGTCTCCTTCATCACTTTCAGAAATATGCCTGTAATCTAAACTGGCCTCACAGTGCCTGTTTCTCAGCCAGCATCATGCCAACGGGAGCTTAAGAAATGGTCTCTGAAAAGAGCCGTATATCAAAAGCAGGAATGCTTTCTGACTATGGTCCGAGACATATGTGAAGCTCAGGGAAGACCAGGATCCCCCATGTAAACTGCATTCCAGATTCAAAGCAAATGTATGTGAGCTTGGTAAAAATGTTATCTAAATGTTTATCAGCCACTACAAATCAAAACTCTTAAATTCAGAAATTGTATTTTTAGCATAGTTTAGGACAAAGCACGTCCCAAATAGCTTTCTCGCATCTTTTGGTCTCTGTATTAATGAGTTCACAGTATACATAGTGTGACTTGATTTAAACCAAAATGTCAAATTGAGTACATTACATATTTTTGATAAACACAGACATAGTACATGGCAGAATATATATGCTGTTTAATCTCAAAAACAAAACTGAATTGAACCAAGATTGGAAATAATCTAGGTTGCGTGAAACCAATATCACTTTCAGCTGGGCACAGGCTGTTCCAGAAGAGATGCATTGGATGAAAACCAGGCTACTGTTAAAAAAGTGTCCATGGGATAGATGGAGTGCACTTGGCGACCGTTGACTCCTTTGGCTGTAAGCTATTTGTTTTCCTTTGCCAACCTTCTCAGCTGACAGGTAGGCACCACCAGAGGAAGATAGAGTGTGCAGTAATACCAGTTGGAATGGTTTCTCACAAGCGGAAGGTTTGTAACAGACTGTTGGAATAGATGGACAGATAAGACTGCTTTCACATTCATTTCTTCTAAAATAGAAATCTTCTGATATGGGATTTTAAAGCAAATGTCATATAGTTCATGAATTTTGCCTTTTGAATAGACTGCATTGTAAGTGTATTCTTTGAGGACAGGGCAGATGTCTGGGTTCATGTCAGGGTTGGCACTGATAAGGGACAGAGTGTTTTCTCAGCTTAGGAGGGTGTCCTGGGGCTGGAATGGAGGGTCAGGACATTAGGATGCTTGTCCTACAGCAACACCCTATGCTTGGCCTGCAGATGCAGCTTCAGCTAGATGGCTGTCTTCACTTTCTTTTCCCTCTTCCTCGTCTTCTTCCTCTTCATCCTCTCCCTGTAAAGCACTGTGGGACACTTCTATCTGGGAGGCGTCCTGGGGCAGGGTCGCAGAAAGAGCATACTCCCCGCTTACATATTCTGTGATGGACAGCTCAACCTCGGCTGTGCCATTCAGGATGTTGGGCACCTCCTCTTTCTCCATTGCTTCCACAGCTGCCTTTACTTCCTCCTGGGCTGGTGCAAGGTAGGAGTGGACCTCTCTGAAGGACAGGTCTTCAGTTGGGCTCTCAATAGGGGCCAGTTCAATGGAAGCAACGGCGCTCTCAGATTGAGCTGAGGCCTCAGCCTCTGGGTCAGCGTCCCCACTGCGGTTCTTCTTGATGTTAAAGGTGAGAGGAGAGACCTTGAAAGAGGAGCTCTTGGCACTAGGGCTCTTCTGGTGGTTTGGTGTAAGACTCTTCTTGATTTTCTCACGCTTCTCTTGGGAGACAATCTTGGTGCTGAACTTATTCATCTTCTTCTCAATATTCTGCCTGGAGAAAGCTTTCTTCAGGCTGTCCACTTTCTTCAGGCTGGAGCTCTTGATCTTCTCAGCTCGAGATTTTTCAACTCTGCTTTCACTCTCGAGGTCCAAAACGGCCAAAATTTCATCTTCATCCTCTTCTGGTCCCTGCTCCTCATCCGAGGAGAGGGCGATGGTCTGAAGGCCCTCTTCTAGAGAACGGTTGGCATCAATGGCCGGGGTCTCCTCCTCCACTTCAGGCAATGGTGCAGGTTCCTTCACAAAGACACTTGAAGGGATTTCATTTTCCTCCTGCACAAGAAAAAATGAAAAAAATCAAATAAAATTTTCAGTTCATATGCAGCATTATTTTCAAACCATGTATGATTGCCTATAATACACACAGTTCTGCCAATACTGCTGCTTAGAATTCATAAATTTTATTATTGTAAAAGGCAGTGGTTTCAGTGGTAAAAGTCAGTGCTGAAATGGCTGCCTACAAGATTTGTATTTGGTTGTCTAGACAACTGGAGTGTAAGAATGCTGATGATACATAGAGCAGTCATGTGTTTGTGAGAGATATCTTTAATAGTTTCTACATAACATCATACTATTGCCTTTCAGAAGGTCTTAAGATTATCGAAATACCTTTTAGAAAAGGCTAAAAGCTTTAGGGTGAGGTCCATAGCTTAGTAGCACATTACATGAATCTAAAGAAGTACTTCAAATGAACATGAAAAAAGAAAAGCCACTGTCTCTGGTACTCTGAAATGTGTCTAATAGCCAGTATTCTGGCCAAATTAAAACTCCTGGGAAAAAAGTTAAAATGTACAACAGGACACCTTTAGTCAGAGATTTGTCTATGGCTTTGCAGAGGTCAGTATGAAGGTGTTTAGAAGTACAGTGAGCTGTCAAAGAAACGTCATCACATCCTGAATTTTTTTAATAGTTTCTGGAATTCGTCTTTCAAAAGATTATACAGTGTTGCATACATCATTAAGGTCATTCTGTTCAGCTTGTAATATGAATTTCTATATGCAATGTGTAGTGTGGATGCATGCTTTTTTTTTAAATGACACAAGGGGATAAGAACATCTGTTGTATAAAACATTGTGTGCCGACCCTCTTTTCCCTTCTGGAGACATTCATAAAGGCTGAAGAATAGTGCGACGATAGGAAGGAAGGCCAAGCATGACCCTACACAACTCCTATCAGAGTTTCCACTGAGTTTTGGAGGACAGCCAGGACAGAAAGAGAGGGAGAGCAGGGCAACTGGAAAAAGAGGGAAAGCAGAAAGCAGGGAAGTCTGGTGTAGGGCTTTGAAAGGGAGTAGGATGAGGTTCAGGAAGCATTTGGGGGTGGAATGCAGCAATAGGTACACCTGGACAGAAGCTTTGCTTGCCCCCCACCCATCAGAAAGTTCCACGGCATCTCAGAAATGCACAGGAGAGCCTGAGAGCCTCTCTCTTAGCAATAAGACTCTAAATTCTGATATGGATGAGGTCATGTCATGTAGGAAACCTCCCAGTTAAACACTTTAACGGTACTGTTTTCATACATTCTCTAATCACACAGACGTATATGAATACTCCTTTATTTGGGCAATAGATGTTTGCTTAAGGCTCAATTATGAAGGAAACATGCTATTTTTAATAGATTTTCTTATGTAAACTACACTGTCGCTTATTTCTCATTAGAAATAGTATCATGGACTTTTAAAGTGACATTCTGTTAAATGATCAGGAATGACTCTCATTTGCTCAATCAAGTTCTGTTTTATTCTTTCTATGAACCACAAAAGAATTGAGATATAATAGGCAGCCAAGGATGTATCTAAGCTGTATTTTAAAAGCAAACAGTTGAAGGTACCTTAGTAGAATGTTATGCAAACATTGAATTTAAACATGCCTTGATTCTGCTTATCTCGGTATATTGCCTGCAAATGGCTTTAATGTTCACATCTGCTCTTCTAACATGATAGAAAGGTTATGTTCCCCTCTGAACCCCCTGCTGTAAGTCTGGCCTCTGAAGTTCTCTGTGTGCGAGGGAATGCAGGTTTGGCCTGTCAAAGTGGAGGAATAGGTTCGACCTAACAGAAGAGAACTTACAAAAAGGATACATGATGACTGACGGTAATCCCCGTGGATATATGCAACACGCTAAATCAGGGGAGAAATATCGCTTTTGGGATTTAGCAGATCTGCCCACCCACGAAAGAGCTTTACTTTGGACAGCAAATATGGATCAAAGGTATTGGTTTGATATTGCTGGCACAGTTTGAGAATGAATCTGGCCAACTCCCTGCAAACTTTAACACAGAATTTCCATGTTCCATCAGTCTCTGATCGGAGTTTCCAATTAGTTTACTTTGAATGCTTGGACTTAGAAACACAGCTCTGTAGAAAACAATGTGACATAACATTGGCCGTAATTGTATATTTGCTTTTACGGAACATCGAAGCAAAGTGTTTTTATGTCGGTTTGTATTGTTTCCCTCCAGCTACTTAGAGAAACAGTCTCTTTTTTGTTGTTGGTGTGATGGGATTGTTAGAGGTGGTTTTTGGCAAGGTGCAGTTTTTCATGAACCTCCTGATTATCACAAAGAACAGATTCAAAGTACAGTAAATGTGCTTTTAAGCACCAACAGATTCAACAAATTCATTTATAGCACCAAGTTAAAATTGTAACCATAGCAAGAACAAATAAACACAAGATCTCTTCCTCCAGGGTCATATTTAGAAATACTAGTAATACTATGTGTAATTTTATTTTTTGTTACAGTTTAAATTTTTAAACTTGGATAGTACTAATAAGATACAATGTTTTCACCAGATTACAGTAAGTAAAATACAATAAGGATAATGAATGAAATAGTAAAAAAATTTCAAATTAAAATAATTATAGTTCTTGTTTATTCAATTAGGTTTTTGAACATTGTGGTGTAATAAGAATATTGTGAGATTCATGAGATAACCCTAACATTTTTTAGTAAATCTGTTGCTGTTTTTTTGTTTATTTATGTATTTCTCTAGCAAAGCTATAGAAGTAGGTTTTATGGTACAATTTACACAACTCAGAGGAGTCAGTGCTGTGTATAGAGTTGCTGCGTTGTTTGGATGCCTCTGATATTGCTCTTTGTTTACATTTGTTTATATTTGCATGTTTTCAAGTTGGCAATCTGTAGCTCAAATTGCCAATTTGAAAGGTAGAGGGAAAAGGTGCTGAGCCACTGGACTAGCCTGTGAGACCAGAAGAGTGTCTATCAGCAGTCATTAAATCACTTTTTAGTCATAACTGTAGATAGTACAGCAATTTCAGTAACTCACAAATCCCCAGCATGTAGGAAATTCTATAAGAAAGAGAGTGGAGTGTTGACATTTTGATATTTGTCTGACAGCAGCTTGCGTAATTGCACTGTTTAAAGTGAACAGTTTCTCTTGACTTAACCTAGTTAACCAGGTTCAGGCTTGTCCCGGAACCTGTACATTTGAAATGGCTTAAGATCAACAGCTTATGCTTATGGCATAAACACAAAGTAACATACACCCCTCAAATTAAGAATTAAATACAGCAGCTACAAACAGGTTAAAGATTTCCTCCTTTCGTCCTCCAGAGACACAAGTTCCTGGTGTTTTCTCAGTGGGGAACCAAACAGTTTATTCCATGCATTTTAGGTATGAGATCTGGAAATGACTTGTAAATGACTATAACCTCCTCTGCATTGTCTTCATATTCGAGTTGTGTTCAAATATTTAGGTCTCTCTTAAAATATGTTTTTGTCACTGCAGAGCATGATTACCTCATGTTGAGCAGTCTGTCCAATGATACTCTAGGTTTGATTCATTTGTGTACTAAACCGGTCCCTCTTGCCTCAGGCAATGTAGCGCTTATGATAGCCAAGTTGATATGTTTTCTCATACATGCATGCGAATATAAGGAGCTTTCACAAGGGGAAAATACAGTTTCTGTTACAGTCTATGGTTATTAAAGGAATTTTTGAGAATGTTTTGGTAAACAGTGTGAGCTTGAGTCATTGCATACAATGCATGCTTTGTGCCTGCACTCTGTGTTTTTTTTTTATTAGATTTTTTATTTGAACAGATGTAGTCCTAATATACACGAAAATGCCTGCATAACTTTATGCCCAACATACTTAAAGATTCTCATCATAGTCTTAACGTTTTTACAGACAACAAAAGTTACAAAATAATATCCTGGGCTTTTTTTTCTTCTTCAGTATATAATTATATATAGTTTACTTTAATGCTTAAAACTTGAAAAGTCCATTCTTCATTAATTCATTTGTTATTTAAAAATTCCTTTGTATTCTGCAGAAGATAGGTTTGAATAACATGACAGTGAATAAATGATGACAGACTTTTCAGTAAAATATACAGTTAAAAACCTTTTGATCTAAAGGTCTGTAAGCTTAAATATTTAAAATTAGTTTGTTGATAATTAAGAATGACTTAATTGATACTGTTTATGAATTTCTTTACAAAATGTATTATTTTATATCAAGTAAATAATATAAAATACATATGAATTTCAGTTTTTTTTTAAAGGAATGAATGGACTTAGTTAAATTATTAAATATAAAAAATTAATGGTTAGTTAAAAGCAGCCCAGTAATTCGCTCGTACTTTAAATAAGCTAAAATATTTGTTTTGACTTTCCAAACATTGTTTGGTCAGTATGTAGTTCATGTAGATCTGTTTGTATATTAGATATTTCCTTTATTAGATGTGTTCAGATGTTTGACATATGTATGTCCACAGATATACACACACACAAGCACCTCTCCGTACCATGCTCTCTCCTCTCTTTGCTTTCATCTGCAGCGTTATCATAGACGCTGTCCAGTTGTTTTCCCAATATTCACTTCATGTTCTAAACACACTTGACATATACGTCATCTTAAAGGACTACTTATGAAGGATTGGTGGTAAATATTTGCTCAGGGGTGGGGTGCGGAGAGTAGAGATAGAGTTGTAAGTGGCTGAGTTTGAAAGTGTTGTAGATGGTGGCGGATTTAAGCTCATGCTATGTTTTTATCTTTGGCAATGCAGTGGGACCTCCAGCCCGTAATTCTCTTAAAAATTTGAATGCTTACATTCCCCTTCCTGCTGCCCATTAACAACACATCTGACAGGAAGCAGCTGTTTAACCTCATACACTCGTCTGTGCTCTCTGCTTTAGCGTCATATGTGAAATGTAGGCACGTATTTGTATACATTCTCTGTCTCTATCAAATCTTCCATGTTCTCTCTTATATAGCTAGGCAGGTCATTTTGGACACATATACAGTAAGAGTAACTTGTACTTTAGCTTGATAGGTTTAACACTGTCTGTGTGTGCCAAGAAATGTACTGTTGTGTGTATGGGTGTGTATGTGCTTCTGTGTGTGTAAGACGTCAGGTGGAACAAAATAGTTTGAGCAGGAAAGGGTGCGAAAGTTAAGTGGAAGAGGGCTTCCCTCTCTAAAAAATAGCCCCAGTAAAAGTTCAAGCAACAATGGCCATGTTTACATGTACACCAACTGTGTGATAATTAATAGCGTCCAGAGTAAGGGATTACATGGATTAAGATGTTTACATGACATGAGCTAACCTCTTCAAACATGCTACTTGCCATTATTACAATTATTCACTGAGAAATGTACTTTTGTCAGAGTTTGAGAAATGTGATTTAATCCTGTGCCTGTATAGTGCAGTATAAAACGACCTACTTAACATTTTACAATGGTTACTCTGACTACACAATCACAGCATTCTGTCATGAGCTTAATTCCAGAACTTCCTCAAACACATTATCATGTTGTATAATATGTCACATCATATACTGAATATTCTACTTATGTGGTAGTTTTAGTTTTAATGGTGGTTTTAGTTTTAACTCCAAATTATATTCTTTAAAAGTTTAAAAATTGCATTATACTGTATATACACAGCTCATATAGCTCTCTGGAATACTTGAATCTTATTGGTCAGTTGTAGAATTTTGCATTCTGTGATTTTTTTTTTCCTCACATAACATAATAATTTCAGTAGTTCTTGTCCATTACTAATGTATTTATTTCCTAAGTAGTCACTGTAATAAGTGGAATAATGTGCATTCAGTAAGTCATTGTTGCAAAATAAACTCCAATGGGGTAATCAGGAGGACCCTGATGTGAATCAGAGGTCTTATATCAGCCTAATGGGTTTATTTATTACTTAACCTTTATTCTGAAAGAAGAGGTTGATGAAAGATCAGTGTGAAAGGGCATGGTTTGTTGCAGTTTTCTTTGTTATTGATGTGTAGTCTGTTTCAGGGCCTGAAACAGGTTTGTCCCGGCACGTATGTCCCTATGAGTTCCCATGGCATTGTGAGTTTGTATAGTTTTCCCTCTATGCTGGCATTGCTCCCTGTCACGGGACCCACACAATAACAGCTTTTGTCTCTTCAGTATGTGTGTGTGTGTGTGTGTGTGTGTGTATTTAGATAGGACCAAAGAGACAGAGTTCTGTCAGCTTTCATAACCCTATGCAAAAGGATGTCTGTTTTTATGGATAATTACAGTATATGTCCAGCTCAGAAAGGCCCAGACAGTGTTAACTTACAATTCTCTCAGATATTGAGAATAGACTGTATTAATTTCCTTCATCTGCTTCAATAATTGAGTATTTAGCAAATGGTGCTATCACAGGTGTGCTTTTGTGTTTTTTCTCTTATTTGTATGTGTGTGTTTATTAGTGTATAGATGTTCAGTATGCTTGTGCTCAGTTTAGATTTGATTGTCAAATATGGATTTAAATAATTTGTTTGCTATTCATTTGATTTCACTGTGGCAGTTAAAAAAGGGAGTGAGCACCTGTAGGCAGTACAGCTGTCAGGATAACTACAAACATGCTGTGTTTGAGAAGTGTTTTATAATTTTTTTAATGTCTATTCATGCTTTTGACACTAGTAAGTCTCAGTGTGTTAGCTGTCACTGGGGCAGTACCTTTTCAAAAGGTACACTTTTGAACCTTTTAGGTACTAATATGTACACTTTAGGAACTAATATGTACCTTTAAGGTACCAATATGGACTGTTTAGGTCCAAAGGTGTGCCTTATGAAAAGGTACCGCCCCAGTGACAGCTTTTGTACCTGTAGTTTAGAGCTGGGTAAAAAATATTGATTTTTGTTCTTTTAAATCATGTTTATAGTCCATTTCACAAACAAATGACTTTTGTTTTTTAGTGCATCACAAAACATATAATGTGATGAATGTAGCTTGTTTCCCCAAACAAGTGGTTCTTATGAGCATGTCGAATTCCTCTCATATAACACATTTCACATGTTCATTCAGTATTTAACCCTGTACAGTGGAATGGTGCAGGTCAGACCCCGAGGCTACCTACCTACCTAGGGGTGTAAATATTTGCTTGTACATTTTTTTTTTTTAAATTACAGTTTTGTTATTTCATCACAATGCAGTTGGTCTACAATACTTTTGTCATTACAATGGTGTGTTTTCAGCATTTTTTGTTTTTTTGAATATCACTGAGCAACAGCTATGCTATGTTGTAAATCTTAAATTGCACTGAGCACTTTTCTCGTCTTGCATCATTTTCATCTTACCCCCAGTGCACCAGTGGGAACTCTAACAGTAAGCTGAGTTTGGAGAGAGATAATGCCTTTTTGATGGACAACGGAAAACAAACACTCTTGTCTCTCTTCTCTCTGCCTACAGGCCTTCTTGCACTCACACTTTTTCTCCCCCTCTATCTCCCTCTCTCTGGAGAGGCATAGATAGCCTTATTAGGTGATAGCAAAGGGCTAGTTGTAAAAATATCCCATCTTGTGCTTTCCTGCTCTAGATTTGGCTTTCAACATGATGCAAATTGAAGCATTTTGCACTGAAAGTAATGAGAACTTGAGATGTTGTGCAGCTATAACACAGTCCATATGTTAAGTTTTAAGAAACATAGGGACAATTAGTTAAATGTGTTCATTGAATGTTGCATCATGCAAAAGAATTGCAAATGGAATGATGTTTGGCTAAATCCAGGAAGGCTCCTCATAAGCTAATTTTATGAGCTCCGTTCTTCTTTTCTCTTTTAAGGCTGTGGTGACCAGTGTCTTGATCGAAGTCTCATGGAGTTCTAATTGATTGTGGTTACTGGCCTATTTATATCATTTTGAAAGTGGGAGAGACTCCTTCCACCTCTGGAATGTGAGCGTTTGAGCCAGAGTTTCTGCTTATGCAAGAACAGCGTTCTCTCTCCCTCTTTTACGTCCGCCTAAGGGGAGAGCCAAGCACCCCTAATCCAACAGCAGCAGGGGAAGATAAAAGTGAAAAACGCAGGCAGGCAGGGTGTGGTGAACACCTGAATGTAGCTATGGAGATGAGGAAATAAAACTTAAAATTTTAAAAGACAAACAGACTATTTGTTGACTTATGAAACCACAAAGACTTCACCCGAACATCTTTTTCAGTTTTTGTCAGGCTTGTTTAGTAGTGGACAATTGTATATGAAACACTTGGCAGAAGTGACTGAAAAAGTTTTTTGGCTCCCCTGAAGAAGTTATGTTTGTTTAATCAGCTTAGGGATTGCTCAGATCCTATCATTCCTTAGAAACAAACCCAGGCAACCCCATGGGAGAGCAGAAGTGGGGGGGGTTAATGAAGGAACATTAAAGTAAACAAGACAAGGATCGTCCAAGAATGTTTGTGTGGGTCTGTCAGGCATGTTTGTTGGAAATGTTAAAGCTCTAGGAACATTTTGCCCCTGTATCCACCACAGTCCCACCCATCCTAACTATGATGCAGGACAGATCAGGAGACCACAAGAACCCCATGGCTGGATTAACAAACATTCCCTTAGACGCTGACCAGACATGCCTCGACTGCTGTGCAAATGCTTAGAAAATGAAACACTGCGAACCAAATCCCTTTCTGCAAGTAATGAGCCCAAAATCATTAGGACAAAAAGGAAAATCTCAACTATCGTACCCTCGAAAAAGAGGATTTCCCTGCAAATAAAAAAGGTAGGTGCCATAGCAACACACATTTTTGGCCAGCTTTAACAAACAGCACTATGTCTGTGACGGCAACTGTAAAAGCTACAGGGTGTTTTCACACTAGTTCATCGAAGGAAATGTACCTTCCCATCTTAGTTTAAACACTCTCTTCGCACAGAGATGGAAAGTTGACTTTCTAAAAATGCATTTCAGTAGGCCCTCTCTCATTCTCTACATAATGTACTTGTTCAGTAACCACACAGCTGGGAAGAGAGAGGGGGGAATGGAAGGCCTCTCTCAGCCTTCTCTGACTTTGGAATCACTGAGTCATTCAGTTGATTGTAGGTCTTGCGGTAAACAGCAGCTAGCCGCTGTAGCATAGCACATTTCAGCACGGGTCTTCTGACAACAGGATACACATTATGCTGCACTGTAGCTGATCTCTGGACACACCTTCTATTCAAGGCTATTGTGCTTTAAATAATAGCTTTTGGCTAAGCTTCAAAACAAGCCTCCCCTATTGAGTGTCTATCAAGCTCTCTAGCTCTCTCTTAGTTTGGAGTCCTGCTGATTTTCTATATGAAATATAAAGATATCTGAAATTCTACCTGGGTATTCAGGATTAATACTTTGAGTCAAGTACAAAACTTGCAAGGACTTCTGCTTTCAGGTGCTCAAACATCCACAAAAAAGCCATTGATTTGATCATCCCAAAAACACTCGAAAAACTGGGTAGTATTGTCTGAGCTTTTGACCCCAAAGCAATATCCATTAGAGACAGAAATGAGACGTGAACACCTAGATCTTGCTTCCATTCCACACCACCTCACAATGAGCTCAGGTGACATCACACCCTCTTCAGCATTGCTTTCATCTTTACACTCTGAACTATGACCCTTCTCCCCTGCTTCAGAAATGGACCCACCCTGAGGGAGGCATGTGACCTGTTCTTTTAATTTAGTTAAATGACATTTAGATTCATTAGGCTCTACTCAGCTGTGTAAGACCGCAATATCCCTTATTGTTATCAGAGTTGGAGAGTTGAATTTGGTTAAGCACACACCGACATGCAGCAGCGATCACCTGCACAATGCAATCATTCAGCGTCCTCACCTGAGCACATCAAATACCCCACCGCCAACCGCTCCCCATTACACACACTGTACATTTACCTGGAAGATGAGCACTTTGAAGTTGTCTCTCTTGATCAGCTGAGCGTGATTAGCCTCCAGTTTCTTCACCTGGACGGCCTGCTTATCCATCTTGTCCTTGACCTCCTTCATGTGGATGCTGACCTTGCGACTCTTCTCCAGGAGTTTGCTGACCGTGTTGGAGGTGGAAGTGTGGCTCTTGGAGAGCTTGGTCATATCGTTCTGGATGCCTCTCACCGCCCCTTCTATCTCGACCTGTCTCGTCTCCATCTTATGCTGGTTCTCTTGCACCGTGTCCAGCATGTTCACCAGCTTATCTAGAAGTGTCAAGACAGTGATGGCATTCACTTGACCTGTAGGTGAAGCTCCATCTCTGTGGAGAGTGCCTGTGGTGCCCCCAGCCAGAGGCCCAGGGCTGCTAGGCTCTCCACTAGGGGCGTTGGTTGCGACGGTGCCCAGATGTGAGAGGCTATGTGTGGGTGAAGACTGAGTGGGGCTGGGGCTTGGCACCACCAGCTCCTGGTTCTCATGTGTGCTGGCCATGCTGCTCCTTTCTGCTTGCACTGCATCTTCTCCCATTCTGAGGCTGCTCTTGGTCTTGACGGATAACTTTACTTAGGAAAATCGTTCTTTAACTTTCTTCACCTTTAAGCTCGCTCGTCTTGCTGAACCGGATTCCTCTCCGAGTTGGTTTTAGTGCCACCACGTTCTTACAGCTTTGATTCTTGTTTACAGGCTTGGGAAGAACTTTTCAGCTTCCAGGTTCAACGTTCCCACCCCTTTTTGAAGATAGCCACACTCACTCTTTCCTCTCTCTCTCTGTCTCACCCTCCCTCTCTGGTGCGATTGAAAGAGCCGTGTAGAGGCTTCCCCACAGCTTAAAAAGCCTGTCCACACCCTATGGGGGCGGAGCTTGGTTTCCATAGCAGCTAGCCTGCCCATTGGTGAGGGAGTTATGTCTTTGCATGTGTCAAGTGCGAGTATGTGGGTGTGTACGCTGGAACATGAGCAACTCTCTCCACATGTAGAACCTCCCCTTAACTCTCTCTCTGGCTCCCAAGGGTTTGTTCTGTTTATATTGAAGAGAGCAATAGTATATTAAGAGTCATGTTTGAAGAATGAGCTCATCTGTGAATAAAGAGAGAGAGAAAGGGAGATAGGACAACGGTGTGTGTTTTCCCCTAAAATAAAGATTTGCTAAGCAACACTTTAGAGGAGTTTTCTATGTTGGAAGATGTGCTGAAGAATGTGTGTATAGGTTCGCCTGTATTTATTTATTTTTTACAGTTGTAGCCCTTCAAAGTTTATTCTGGAAAAAAATGTCACACAAACAGTTCCCAGGCCGTGTGAGCGGAGTCATTTTTCCTGCCTTCAGCTGTAGCAGGAGCATGGCGAAACTTAGCAGAAGAACTGGAAAACTTTGCGTTTACATTTCACTATGCATGGAAATATTGTGAACAGTAAAACCACTGCTAGCATGAAATCAAATATTAAATCTTAAAAAAACTCCTTGTTTTCTTCGGTGTTTGCCTCTTACACACGCAAACAGAATGTCTTAATTGCTCCCATTTCCTTCTTTCTGCATTGTTATACGTGCCTCCATGATGTCATTTTCCCTCCTTTTTCCTTTGCAGGGTAATGGCTGTGGAAACTTAGGCTTCTGAGAGCGGAAAAGAGTCCATTCATGGACCTCTGACCTCTACTCTGGGAATACTTTACATGCTCAGATCTATTACATAACACATTATCATAGCATACATGGATTTTGGCACAAGTTCATATTATGTTTTCATGCAAAAGAATTGACAGGCATGTGTGTGCTTGTATAGCGCCAGGCTCACACAGTAGTAAATAACATGGTGATTTAGAACCTTTCCTCAGTTAGCAAATAGTAGTTAAAACTTTAATGTAAACATGCCTGTTAGGATTACATTAAAAGGGTGGGGATTCCTGCCTTATCAACTGTTTATCTCCATTGTTCTCATTCCGGGAACCTCACATCCTGATCTCTTGTTTTCTATGGGAATATCTCAAAAGATTTGAAGGCATATGGCTCAGGATGCATATCTTTTAGAAATGACTTGTCGCCCCCTGGAGAAAACACTATGTAATTGCAACATCAAGTGCAGCACAGTCAAGACCAGATTGTCTGGAATACCACAGCTGCTTCCTTGGAAACTCTTACAATGAAGTGATATAAGTTCAATATGAACTCCCCTTTTACTCAGTCAAAGAGTATTTATGTGTTCTTGAAGCATTTAGGAAGACACTTTGAAATCATCCCAAAATTAAATGCCAAATATGCAATAATAATGTGCCATTGTGCAAAAACAGGGAGCTGAGGAAGTAAACAACATAAAGTTATTCAACTTATGTGTGAAGAGAGGCTGGTGTTGTGTATCACCAGTTGGAGTCAGTAGTATTATTAACCAAATAACCCACATAAACTTTAATAGACATCAAATTTAAGAAATGTTCCAGGTTAAATACAAAGTTTATTAAAAGTGTATTGTTTATTGAAAGCACTGAAACTAAATTTGCCCAAAAATGATGCTGGAAATGTGTACTGGGTACTGGTTTGGCTACTTAGTATTGTTGTGGCCAAGACATATGAACTTGTGAACATAATAATATGTTGTGGTAACAATAGATTATTTTGAGAACAATAGATTATTTTTAACAATATAATAAAAAAATATACTGTTATATTTTGAAAAAAATAAAATAAATCCAGACCGTGCGGCATTAGTTACAGTATATTATATTAAATTATATTGCACACTAAGTATTAATACTGTTTTATGACTCAGTGTCAGTATTTTAATAAAGGGGAAAAATATCCCATTCCAGTTTTTTTTTTTTTAATCCATTCACTGCTGCTCATTTTTTTTTTATGTTTGTACAGTCGTGGCCAAAAGTTTTGAGAATTACATAAATGTTAGTTTTCAGAAAGTTTGCTGCTAAACTGCTTCTTTTAGATCTTTGTTTCAGTTGTTTCTGTGATGTACTGAAATATAATTACAAGCACTTCATACGTTTCAAAGGCTTTTATCGACAATTACATGACATTTATGCAAAGAGTCAGTATTTGCAGTGTTGGCCCTTCTTTTTCAGGACCTCTGCAATTCGACTGGGCATGCTCTCAATCAACTTCTGGGCCAAATCCTGACTGATAGCAACCCATTCTTTCATAATAACTTCTTGGAGTTTGTCAGAATTAGTGGTTTTTTGTTTGTCCACCTGCCTCTTGAGGATTGACCACAAGTTCTCAATGGGATTAAGATCTGGGGAGTTTCCAGGCCATGGACCCAAAATTTCAACATTCTGGTCCCCGAGCCACTTAGTTATCACTTTTGCCTTATGGCACGGTGCTCCATCGTGCTGGAAAATGCATTGTTCTTCACCAAAGTGTTGTTGGGTTGTTGGAAGAAGTTGCTGTTGGAGGGTGTTTTGGTACCATTCTTTATTCATGGCTGTGTTTTTGGGCAGAATTGTGAGTGAGCCCACTCCCTTGGATGAGAAGCAACCCCACACATGAATGGTGTCAGGATGCTTTACTGTTGGCATGACACAGGACTGATGGTAGCGCTCACCTTTTCTTCTCCGGACAAGCCTTTTTCCAGATGCCCAAAACAATCGGAAAGGGGCTTCATCGGAGAATATGACTTTGCCCCAGTCCTCAGAAGTCCATTCACTATACTTTCTGCAGAAGATCAATCTGTCCCTGATGTTTTTTTTTGGGAGAGAAGTGGCTTCTTTGCTGCCCTTCTTGACACCAGGCCATCTTCCAAAAGTCTTCGCCTCACTGTGCGTGCAGATGCGCTCACACCTGCCTGCTGCCATTCCTGAGCAAGCTCTGCACTGGTGGCACTCCGATCCCGCAGCTGAATCCTCTTTAGGAGACAATCCTGGCGCTTGCTGGACTTTCTTGGATGCCCTGAAGCCTTCTTTACAAGAATTGAACCTCTTTCCTTGAAGTTCTTGATGAACCTATAAATTGTTGATTTAGGTGCAATCTTAGTAGCCACAATATCTTTGCCTGTGAAGCCATTTTTATGCAACGCAATGATGGCTGCACGCGTTTCTTTGCAGGTCACCATGGTTAACAATGGAAGAACAATGATTTCAAGCATCCACCCTCCTTTTAACATGTCAAGTCTGCCATTCTAACCCAATCAGCCTGACATAATGATCTTCAGCCTTGTGCTCGTCAACATTCTCACCTGAGTTAACAAGATGATTACTGAAATGATCTCAGCAGGTCCTTTAATGACAGCAATGAAATGCAGTAGAAAAGGTTTTTTTTGGGATTAAGTTAATTTTCATGGCAAGGAAGGGCTATGCAATTCATCTGATCACTCTTCATAACATTCTGGAGTATATGCAAATTGCTATTATAAAAACTTAAGCAGCAACTTTTCCAATTTCCAATATTTATGTAATTCTCAAAACTTTTGGCCACGACTGTATATAATAAACGTATTCATTGTAAACTTTGTGTATATGTATGTTTTTATTTTTTAACTGTTGCTAATATCATTGTCAACCATCAAATAAACTGTAATAAGCATGTTCAAAAAAAAAAAAAAAAAAAAAAAAAAAAAGAAAGAAAGAAAGAAAATAAAAAGAAAATCCTATCAATAATTCCTGATGCACCAATTTGCTATTTTGGCAGCACTATGCAAAATTATTATTATTATCAGTGTTTACTATTTTGATTTTCCTATTTTTTGCAGAACAGCAGAACTCGTTTGGACTACAGTGCATATTTCCTGGAATTTGTAATATCACAAATACCTATAAATGGGACAAGACCTGGTTGAGCTGCACTAGAGAAGGTAACGAGTGTTCTCACTGTGTCGGAGACACGATAGCTTTCCCAAGGCAGATGAACTTAGAGTGTTTACAATCATCTGGGTTTAAATCAAGCTCAAATTGATTTGATTTTGACACAATATTTACACTGAAGCTGACAGGCGGCTATAGTAAGGGGCATGACATTTCCCGACCAGGTGCAGAGTGCTGCCAATCACAACACACACTGGCCCAGCTAACCAATCACAGCACATTTCGTATTTCAGAAGGCCGGCATTCATTTGATACAGGAACTATTTGAGCTGTTCATGCCAGACTGAGAGAGAGGTATTGTAATAATGTAAAATACTGTATGTGAAAAATTTGTTTTTTTAACAACCTAGTATGATAGCCTGTTCTAGGACACCCCCAAAACAAAATCAAGACTTTGTAAAAGCACATAATAGGACATATTTAAAAGGTACTTTGCCTGTCCAGTATGTCCTTTTGTCTTATTTAGTGTGACAGTTTACTTATTGCCATGGCTGTTTTCCATTTATTTAAATTTACTGTTTGCTTTTATTTATTGCTATTGTTGTTTTTCATCGATATCAATTTTTTCAATGTCACAAAATCCCAGGCTGCTGTATTCCAGGTGATCTAGCTGGTGTGTTAAATATTATGTGCACATATATTGATGGATTTTGTGTTTCATCTCAACCTTAAATTTGATTTTGCCTGAAAACAGTAAGTTCATGCGTAAAGTATTATATTTTTAGATATTTATTATATTTTTTCATAAGTCTGGGAAGAAAATGCAACACCAAGGAGACTCAAAAAATGCTTGCAGTGCATTCTTCTGATTTCAGTTAGAAAAAAAAAATTTGTCTATATTTATTGGCCATTTTTGTAGTTATTTTGCAGTTTAACAGATCTTGTCATATAAACACGGTTTAGCATTTCTTCACATCAGTGAGAATTGCAAGATGTTCGATAGGGCTACAGATAAGTTCACAGGCATTAGATCCAGAAAGTGCTCACGGTTGCACTTTAGATGAAGAGTTCAGGAGGAAGAGGAAAACATAACCCAGACCAGAGACTAGATGCTAAGACAGTTTTAGTACCACGAAAAAAATAAATAATAAAATAAAATTCTGAATTTACATGAATAAAAACATCAATCAAATTTTCTGGGCAAATGGTAAGGTAAAACTAACTGGACAAACACAGCAGAATCATATACTATATTCCCAAAATTATACCTACAGCAAAAATCTCATTGTAAATAGCCATCAAAACCAATCTATGGATACATATTGAGAAGTTTTATAACAGAAGTTGTATTGTCCTACAGTGTTTCTACAAATTGAAGATTGTTTATAGTTTACAGAATATAGTTTCATGAAATGTCTTTTACGCCATGGGAAATTTGTATATGTGCATGTAGTCTATTAACAATAAAGTTACAATATGAAAATTTCCGTATCATATTTTATATCTCTTCCTTTTTAGGACACAATCAATAAATAATTAAACATATGGTACAACAAAGTGCCCCTTCAAACCTTTTGACTCCTGACTCGAATATTTTATTATTAATTTTCTCTCTTTCTTTTGATCAAGCCTCGTGTCTAAAGTTAATCTTTGCATTATTGATCTATCATAAATTGACTTTGTTCTGTTTGCCTTGGATTCATTATTAACAACTTTCCATCTTCCCTCTTTTTCTCTCTTTCTGACCTCAACCCCATGATTCTTCCTTTACAGTTTTTCTTTCTTGAAGTCCAGACCCACCCCTTTCTCATCTCATAGCAGACCTCCCTGCTGTCTCTGCCTGTTGAGCGTCTGCTGTACTTGTTATTGAGATTCCCTGCTGACAGCCCGACTCTGGAAAACCTATGAAGAGGGAGGGATCCTGTTGTACCTGGCACTGCCTTGAGGAAGGTGGGAATAAGTACTTACAACAAGCCATGGAAGTAATTGATTGCCTTACAACTGCAAACTCGCCTCAAACACGCATCGTTCCACAGCCACACACAGCCCTGTGTAGATTATTCATAACTGTGAGAGAAAAGCGCCTGTGGTATCCAGGCTTATTTATAAGGCTTCACACTCCTTCACAGATACAAAGTTGCTCATTATTTGAAGCTCTTGGCAGTCTTTCTTTTGTGTTTTCATGAGAATATAGAAGCCTGAAAAAGTATTTTACTAAAGCCACACACTATTTAGATTTCAAAGGGTTAGTTCACCCAAAAATTAAAATTAGCCCATAAATTACTCACCCTCAAGTCATCCTTGTATATGACTTTCTTCTTTCAGATGAATCCAGTTGGAGTTATATTAAAAATTGTCTTTGATCTTTCAAGCTCTTTAATGCCACTCAGTGGGTGTTGCATGCATCGGTCCAAAAGAAGTTAAATAAAAAGCACCCATCAATAAAAAAAAAGTGCTCTGGACACGACACATACACACTCATAAAAATTATACAGGTGCTTTCTATCATACACCACACATGACAGAAGTGATTTTTTCTTTTGCAGTTTTTAATAAGATAAAACAATAAACACAATATAGCTTGATTTTTTTTTTTTTGTATTTAATCAACATATATCATATCGCCCTAATGTCTTAATGTTAAATCTAAGAAATACAGAATTGCTTACCGAGAGAATCTGAACAAGGAATCAAAGCACTCCTGTATAAACATGGAGAGTGATCGTAACAAGCTTTATACATAATATATGTATAACAGTTCTTTCTGGTCCTCGAATCTGATTGGCTGATAAGAGTGTGATGTTAGAGTCCAGCAGTGTTTGAACGCACCGAGAGAGCCTCACCTCGGCCCGATCTTCTGGAATTTACAGCTAGCTCTGATGTCTGTATAGTGGTTGAACATGAGATATATTTTGTTTCGGGTAAATCTAACAGGCAGTCTTTTGTCTCATTAATCTATTATTTGTTCCAGAGCAAACAGTTTTAGCAGAGGGCAAAATCTATCATGTTATAATAACTTAAATACTGTATATCAGTGCACTGTCTTTGTACTTTTGACTAAGCCCAGTTCACACGGAGACGTATTTAGCTTTATACGCATACATTTTGTACCGTATTGGTGTTTCTTCCACACGGATCCAGTGTTTTGGGAGAGTGAAACCGATATTTTTTGAAACTGGGTCCCAGAGTGGATAAATCTGAAAATGCCACCTTTGCATTTTCGTGTGGACAGCGAATCCGTATATTTTCTGAAACTATGATGTCATCAGCCCACGTCTCGCCCCTAGTCAGACACCGCTATGTCATGTAACAGGAACAAAAACATGAACAAACACTGAACAATTGTCTTTTTATTAACTAACATTAACACAGATTAATAAATGTATTGTTCCATGTTCGTTTGTACACCGCGTGCAAGGTTTATGCGCATAGTCCAAGTCTTCTTCTCTGTTTTTAGTGTATCTCTGTGCCAGAATTACAGTGCCACATACTGGTCTGGCATGTCTACTACATCGTTTTGTGTCAGTTTCATGGTTTCGTGTGGACGCAGATATTTCTTGAGACGAGGGGAAAAAAAGATCAGATAGGGAAAGCTCTGACTTCGTGTGGACACATTAATGATGGCTGTTGTTGTTTTTAAATATTATTATTTAATAAATATTTTATATAAATACTAGTAGTATTTAATATTAGGAAAAAGTGTGTGTTCGTAATGGTGATTTTAGTTACATTGTTACATGACAAGAGTCAGCAGTAAAGATTTGTGTTGAAAAAGACTGAAACGGATGTTATTTTTACTTTTAACAACAGCTTGTAAGACAACCAACAAATGCACTGAGCAGCGCTGTTAACAGAAAAAAGGATAGTACGACGAAGAGACTATCGCTTTTCTCAGCGGACATTCAAACTAATGTTTTATTGTGAATATGAGACTGAGCTGAAGAATGAACGCTGTAGATGCAGGTAATCATGATCACTCAGTCAGTCTTTTTAAAACAGCAATACAAAAAGGTTTTAATGAAGCAACTCAATGTTCCTTCGTTACTAGTTCTAAAGTGACATTTTAGAATTAGTAACAGTGGCTTGGGCTCAGCTGTTAAACTGTCAACTTTAGATTTAAATCCTTGGCAGAAAAGGGGACTTTTAAAGACACTTTGTTGTTCTTCCTAATTTATTTACACACTCCTGCCATCGACCTGTTGTATAAATGCAATATCACACGAGTAGACGTGAGATATGGCTGTATATCGGCATGCTGTGATTGCCTGCATCCTCATGCCAATAGCCAAAACGCAGTCGTGCCGATAAACAGCCATATCTCACGTCTACTCGTGTGATATTGCTCATATATCAAGTAATTTCTAAACATGTTTTCGTCCATTACTCATGGTGTGAGCATTTACATATTAAAGCTGATCAGAAATTATGAATCTATAATAATAATAATAATTACATTGCATAGCAGACAGTTCTTGTCTGACAGAATTGCAGAAATGTTCCCATAAAAAATTACCCTTTTAACATGGAGGCGACACCCTTTCGCAGAATGACTTGTTAATGTCTTCACATTATGAATGAAGGCATGAACAGTAAATGATTCATTTGAGACACTCACTTGAGCACTGCCATCGTGTGGTCATTGATCATAATGGCAACAAGAGACATGAGAATCATAAAACATATCATCTTTCATGCATCATTTATAGTTTTATATATTAAGCTTGCTCAGACACATACACACTCGCCATTCTGTCTCCCAAGGACTGTTGGATCTGGTTCCACGAGTTACCTCAGGTCACATAGGGCATTGGTATCGGTACAACACGCACACACACTACTTGTTGGCGGTGATTGTATTTGACAGCTCAGAGGCGTAGGAGAGAGCTGGACTGAGGTTGTGACAGCCTCTCTGCTGTCGGATCTTGTGGCAGCATTGATTGCTGGGTAATGGGTGCGGCACACAGCCATCGACCGGCTGCTGGGCTTCATCCGCCTACAACTCCCTTTGGGCCGAAGGAGGCAGACAGACAGACTTTCCATTCCTGCTCGTGTCAGATTGTGCTAAGAGAAACAAGGTGACGAGAAAGGATGTATCTCAGTCCTAAAGCTAATCAACAGAGGGCTGGGTACTTCTAAATTTGTGTGAGAATAGATATTTTTGACAAGTGACAGGACTTTCAAACTTGGAAGGTTAAGGAGATTTGCAGGGAGGAACACTGTAGCAAAGTTAAGGACATTTTTTTTCTTCTTTTTTACAGATTTGTTTAAAAGATTGTGAGAAGTTGACATTTAGTAGCTGTTAGCAATATATATATATATGTTTTTAAATATTTTACTGGACAGAGACAAAAATACTTCTGATGCACCAATATTAAAAATTCTGAGCCGTATAGAATAAGCAAGTAATCATTTATTATAATAAATGGCCAAGATTTTATATTCTATATCCTTTTGTCTGGATAAAAATAGACTAAAAACTGAAATCATTCATTTTTGTCCATCATTCTAAAGTCAATTTAGCAATAATGCATAATGTACTAATGTACAGAATCAAAATGAATATTCATTTTGAGATTTACTAAACATTAAATTATTAGTGTTTTAAAGATCAACTTTAAGTGACTTTTAGATGATGGCAAAGGTAATCTAAAAGTAAAAAAAAATTGCAAATTAGCATGCACAATTAAATATTTAATTTCAATTGATAACCATATGGTACCAATATATTGTGCATCCCTACAATACCAATTAAGGAAATTAATTTTGGTAACACTTTACAAGAATTTGTTAACATTATTTAATGCATTAACACAAACAGACAATGAGCAATGTATTTTTACAGCATTTATTAATCTTTGTTAATGATAGTTAATAAAGATGCATTAATATCAAATATCAAAAAATATATTATTAAATGTTGAGATTAACAATGACTAAGAGTTATAATAAATGCTGTAGAAGTATAGTTTATTGTTAGTTCATGTTAACTAATATAAGTAACTAATGAAACCTTATTGTAAAGTGTTTCCTGATTTTTTTGCAGCGGTAGTCAAAGTCATACACAATGATGCATCAATTCACATGATATAAATTATTTATTTACATTACAGCAAATAAAAACAAAGAAAAAACATCACAAGTATGTTAACCTATTGGAAATATATAATACATTACAAAGAGAGCCCTGGAGAGCTAATTTCTTCGATGGTGTCATTGACAACAAATACAAGGCAACATGTGGCACACCTCTCCAGTCATCCATCCATCATCCATTCATCCATCCATCCACAAGCACTTCTCTTTTCCAGATTGTTGCAACCCCAGGGAAGGGCTGTTTTTTGGCTGTTACGCTCTGACGAAGCAGACTGCCTGTTCTCTTTCCCACTGAGTCTGACTCCAGCCTGCAGGCCAGGTGGAAAAACCACTGCAGGCCCGTCCCGTGAGGCTGTCCCCTGCTTGTGTCCTACGGGAATCCAGGGATGATAAGGTTTGCACACTGCCAGGAGTCCCGCCTCAGTTTTTACACACACCAACAACACCTGTCTGGAGGGGTGTGTGTTCCCACAATTCCCTGGGGCCTTTTTCTTTCCTGTCGTTAGCACGTCACTCAAAGATTAAGGGTTCGTCAGATGAGTCTGGTGGAGGCCCGCAGGGTGTTTGCCGAGTTGAAGTGTGGAGTGTTTTGTTTCTGCCGTGCTATCCGATTCTCACGTGGACACCTTCTGGAAACACACAAAGAAGGAAGTTTATATTCCTCATTCTTTGATTTAATAGGGCTGCACAATTAATTAAAATTAATCCAAAATCGCAATATGTCTTAGCCTCTTGTGATCCAGTCTCAGAGTGCCTCAGTTTGCAGGAAATGCTGCTCAATATGATTTAATGTCTGCATGTACTTTAAGGTGTAAATCATAAAAACTATTATTGTGTAGTATAATTATTTTGTACAGGGCAATATTACAATAGTAATAGTAATTCTTTCTTACATTATTTAATTTTTATTTAATAATAACAATAACAATAAAAATAACCATCTGTCGTCAACAAAGGAGATGCTTAAAGATTTAAAACATAAAGTCATTAAATATTAGTAATATTTTCTAATTAGAAATAGTAATATTTCTTATTTTGTTTCTTTCTATTTAGTAATAATTTATTATTATTATTATTGTCTGTTGTCAAGAGAAGAGATGCTTTAAAATGTAAACATTACCAAAATAATAATAATAATAATAATAATAATAATAATAATAATAATAATAATTGAATATTAACAAACAAGCACTGCAAACCAGGAGCTTTTATTTTTATTCTTAACAGAAAAATTTTTTTTATTAAAATTACATTGGATTGTAGACTAGGGTTGTCAATTAAAACAATATGCAATCAAATTAAATCACAACTATACATGTATCAATATTTTCTGAAAAATCCCCTAAAACTATAAAGTTACTGACGGGAATGTATTGACTTTAGAAGTAAAAGACATTGAATTTGATGGTAATGATTTATGACCAGACCAGATTTGTTCCTTTTAATTAGTTCCATCTCCTTGCTTACAAACATCAACTCTAATTGGCTATACAGGTTAAGGGAACAAATCACTTACCAATGTTTTACAGCATTACAAAACTTTAGGAGTCAATAAAAACGCCTGCCACTGACCTACAGTCTAAATAGTGACCCATTTTGCAATTGTATTTTGTCAGTCTGTCTGAGGTAGACTTTCACACAGGACTGTTTTTATTATATTATTGATTTATGTTCCTTATTACAGTGTTTACATAGGGGTCAGTGGGCATGATTAAATGCGTTACATTTTTAACAGGTTTTTTTTTATATAATTAATTTTACTACATTAATACGTTAAACTGACAGTTCTAATAATAATGTTTAAAATGCACAGAAAGGAGGAGATGGAGAGAGACGAATGGAGATCAGATAGCGACAGACAGGCACTTGCTGTGGTTTAAATTGTCTCATTAACAGCTTCTCTCTCTTCTCTAGCAGCTCGGCAGGGGAAACGTTCCACCGCAGGGAAACTTTATTATATTTTCTTCGTCGCTTTATTAAATGTCATGTTTTGCATAGGGCAGAGTGCGCCCCTGGTCTTAAATCGGCTCGGAGGCAGCAGGGTACGCGGGGGACACTGATTCCTTACCAGACCAAAGCTGTTCCTGTTTTAATTAGTTCCATCCTCACGCTCGCAAACATCAAGTTTTACACAGTGAAGAGAACCTTACTGCTTGAACGGGTTGAGAAAACTAATCACCGACCAAGTCTTAAAGCATTAGATGCATTAGATTCACAGCCTCAAATGAACTTTTTGCCATGACAGCCAGTGGTGGGTGAATTAAGAAAATGAACAGCCATAAATATTCAAAAAAGTTTTGTGCATTATTTTTTTTTTATCAAAAACTCTCCTGAAAACTCACTTGTGACAGCCTGAACCAGTTTCTCTTGCAGAAAGATCAAAAGTTTGAGGTTTTTAAGATTTCTGAAAGCAGTGACCCTGTCACTGAAAACCCAGCTAAAGGTAATTTTTTTTTAAGTTTATTTATTTATTTATTTATTTTTTTTTTAATTTTTTTATTTATTATTTATTTATTTTTAATATAATTATTCTATTTATTTATTTGTTTATTTTTTTAAAATATAACCTTGATATCTTTAATATTAACTAAGTAGGGAATGTCAAAGGTTTTCTGAATTCTGAAAAAATTCCAGTGTAAAGACAAGCTTATTCTTAAACTGCAGCACATTTGAATCATAATCCAGATAAGGGCCCATATACTGTACCATATTTAAGCTGAGATTCATCCTTTTTTTCAGTGATATATAATACACTTACTGGAGAATTCTTAAAGTTGTGTAAAATAGGTCTATTTATTATGATGCGCATGTGAAATATAATTACAATTCAAAATAACAGTTTTCTAATATATTTTAAAATGTAATGTATTTCTGTGATGGCAAAGCTGAATTTAACATTTATTACTTTAGCCTTCATTGTCACATGATCCTTCAGAAATCATTCTATGCCAGTTGTGCTTATTTTTATTTTTTTTTGGAAACAGTGATGCATTTTTCTGGATTCTTTGACAAACAGAAAGTTCAGAAGAATGGTATTTATTTGAAATACATTTTTTGTAACATTTTAAAGGCCTTTTTGGATCAAGCAAAATAACTATAAAGATAGCTATATTAGCGTTCACATTAACTGACGATAAAGTTATGTTTACTGTAAGTGCAGTTTTCACCTTTAAATACTTTTTTTAAATACTGCACTTTAAGGACTGTTGGATTCTGATTGGCTGTCATTCATCAGCTGGAAAAGTTCCAGTAATGTGATTCCAACAATATTATGCCATTATGATTCCAGCTGTATAAATCACACTAACTGCAAACATTAAAATGTATTAAAGTACATACCTTTTTATAAAAGGAAAGTATAAAAATTTCCTTGTCACGTTGTATTGCTGACAGAAAGACAGAAATACCGATCTAGTATTTTATACATAGTCTAGTATTTATGTAGCCTTTAATCAATATGCACCACAGTCACTAATATCACTAAGGAGGGTCTGCATGGGTCCTCTCTATGAAATAATTTCCTGTTTGTCTTTTTATCTTTCATAAACCTCTCGATAAATGGGATATCAGCCAATCTAAAAAAAAAAAAAAAAAACTGAATTACTCTCTTAAATAATTTTCACACCAAAATGATTTTTGTCATTTTCATGGACTTATGTTCAATTATTCATTTTTCGAATAAGTTTGGTTTGAGTTATTTGACACAGTAATAATGGGGTGTGGCTTATGATTGTGAGCTTGTGATTGGCTCTGCGGGAGTTTGGGAGGGACTTTGATACTGTGGCTTCACCTTACAAGCACTACTGCACAGACTTTGGCTCCAAATGACGGCATCAACGCAAAATTTTAAATTGAGGTTTATACACCTAAAGCTGAATAAAGAAACTTTCCATTGAAATACGGTTTGTTAGGATAGGACAATATCTGGCTGAGATACAAATACATAGTTCAGTCATGAAACTCTAGATGGCGAAGGCTGACTGATGATATTCAGAGAGTTAAACGGCTTGGCACAAATCCTCCACCTTCCCCAGCTCCACCTGTATAGATCTGCAATGGGTTATGTTATATGCTATATGTGCAGCAGCAGTATGTCTTAAATACTCTCGGCACCGTATCGCTGTATGCATTGGCAGTAACAAGTTCCTGTACTTGCTTGCAGCAGCAGCAGCAGCAGCAATATTCTACAACTACAGCAATAACCAACAGCAGCAGCAATTCAGCAGCAGTGTAGCAGATCTATTCCGCCAAGACTAAATACATTTACATTGTAATATCCATCACCACGCTAAAATCTTCTGAGAGTTGTCATGATTGAACTATTTGAAAATCTGGAATCTGAGGTTTCAAAAAATTTTAAATATTTAGAAAAAAATGCCTTTACAATTGTCCAAATGAAGTTCTTAGCAATGCATATTACTAATCAAAAATTACATTTTTATATATTTACGGAACATATCTTAATGAAACATGATCTTTACTTAATATCATAATGATTTTTGGCATAGAAGAAAAATTGATAATTTTGACAAATACAATGTATTGTTGGCTATTGCTATAAATATACCTGTGCTACTTATGACTGGTTTTGTGGTCCAGGGTCACATTTTGCCTTCAGTGGAAGGAAATAGGCACACATTGTCTGTTTTTTTTCACATATGACTGGCTTTTACTTAGGGTTTGTTCTTCCTAATTATATTATGACAGTTCTATCACCTTCCATTTAGTCCAGTTGTACACCCTCTGAAACTACAATGGTGAAAGTTATTCCAAAAAAGCTGGACATTAAATCCCTGCAAAACATTTTCACTGCATTGTGTCTGTTTGGCGAAACTTTTGATGTTTTTAATCAATAAACCCTCTCTTTCAGAATCCTACAGGACTACTTTTGAAGAGTTATATTAAATGGATTGTAGTCGAAGCCCATTTGTGCTGATTATACAAAAGTGAGGTGGCAATTTCCCCCTTGGGATCAAACACTGAGGGCAACAGAGCCATTATGACAACATGGTCCATTCCACCGTCCCTGGGAGCCTCGTTACGGGACAAAGCAACAATCAAAACAACCGTAACACATTAGAGGCCTCAGAAAGCCTGCTTACAGGTGGAGCGCGGATGAAAAACGGTCGAGCCGTACTGAGCGTCGTAAACTTTTAAAAGGTCAAAGAGTCTGAATGATCGCTCATTAGAGAGAGCTTGATGTTCTTTCCTCGCTCTTTGTATTTTCACTCTCTGAACCATTACTTTTGCTACCTCCCTGTAGCTCTAACACTCTGCTTGCAATGCGGCGTCAGAGAATCATTACAATCACCTAATCACTACACCGGCTCTGCGCCCTTGAAGGAGTGTGTTTGATTAAACATGTGCTTCAGTCTGAGCATCTTTGATTAGCTAGATGGAAAGACAGAGAGCGAAAGATACCGACAGACAGAGGAGAGCACGAGTGCGAGACAGTGAAAGACAGGACTTGAGAAAATTAAAGGGAAAGAAAGCAAGAGGAGACAGATAAGAGAAAGACGTTCCTAAGTCACTGCTGCAGTTAGAAAGTGTGTTGCTATAGAAACCGGTTGCGGGCTGTAAGGTGAAGGAGGGCACTGCGGTGAACACTGTGCACTTCTTAAACACCTTTTATTTCATGACTATGCATGCGTGTGGGTCAGGTTTCATTATCTGATCGTTATTCATAATTGTTAGTTAGTTCTCTGGATATTGCAATCAGAGTTGTTCTGATTTACAGAAATTTTATTTATAAACTTGTGTGTCTGCAACTGCATGCCATAATATTTATGTATGAAGGCTTCATATTTAGCTGAGAACTGTTACTGAATTAATTTGCTGCTTTATGCATCAGATAATCAAGGAAATCACACTGTCCTTCTCAGCCACAGGAAAAACAAAACTGTTGAATTTTGAATAAATTATATAGAGGAACTGTGCAATGCGACAATACTCAAACACTCCCATTATAATCAGCAAAGCTGTGATCGCAGCTCTACATGTGTGTGTGTGTTTGTGTATAAATGCAGTTCATACATTATATAGTCACCACAAAAAGTACTTGGATTTTTTACTTAAATGTCAAGATACTTTTGTAGTAACTGTGTATTATATATGATAAAAAAGGATAGTTTGTCCAAAATAAATTAAATATTACCAAACCATTCAATAGATAAAATGTAGATAAAATGGGCTTCCATATGTTCTGCCATAATTACTGTCAACATGAAATCTCTGTGCTGTTTGCGAATTAATACTCTTGTGAAATAACAAATAAAAATAAAATTTTATCTGTGTTTTTTGTGATTTAATAATTTTGTACATGTGGATAGACTCCTGTCTGTTCATTTAGCTTTAACATTCCTGACTTATTCCCGTAACTTTTGGATTTTATTTTCAGCTGCACAGTGATTGTCATCAGAAGCATGTGACTGTGCATGTGTGAAGTTAGAGAAACCTTTGCTACATGTGTGGTTTTGTGTCTAAGCTCACCGTGTGATGCAGAGCACTACGAGGCAGATAATAGCCACTTGCAGAGCCCCAATGATGGATGCGATCAGAACGTAGCGCAGCTTTACCGAACCAGGTACCACGTACATCACGTTATAGTCCTTCCTGTCACACTGCGGCCCAATGAAGCCCGAATGACAACTGAAAAACACACACACGGACGAGAAAAAATAAAGTTAGAGTTTAAAGTAAAGAAAAGATGGGGAGACCATAATCAATAACTACTTTCAGCAGGTGATGATAGAGGGCAGTGTGCATAATCACATGACAATAGGATGTTGATGCCACTGTTTGTGGATAATTACTAGGCATTCAGTGTTTATAGGTGCAAAAAAGCAGTGGAAGTGTGTGTGTGTGGGAGTGAGTGTGCAGCGGGGAGCTGGTGCACACTGGGAAAAACATAGTCTTGTTTAATTAGAGCCTCGACCTCTCAGAGGAGGCGGTTAAAGGGACACCTGCCAGCCGGCACACACACACACACACACACACACACACACACATGCACAGCTGGTAGGAATGAGTCATCTTTCAGGGGGAGGCACACACACACACACACACACTTTCTCTTCTCTTTTTCTCTTTCCTTCACACTTTTTCTTGCACATCTTTCATCACTTCTCATCTTCTCTCATTTCTCCATCCCTCCCCTGCTTTTGTCTTCTCAGCGCTTCTCCAAAATCAATCTTACACTGTCCTTTAAAGAGTCTGTGGGCGCGTGGGTGAGGGAGAAGGAAGAGTTGATATGTTGTCTGTGTCGTGTGGTGTGGTTACCTGCAGGTGGGGGGCGAGAGGTTGCTAGGATACTCGCACTCTCCATGGACACAGTAGTTCTTGTAACGCTCTGGACACGGGATGTAAAGACCCCATGGTACCTCGCTCACCTGGTCTCTCTCCTCTAAACACACCCCGAACAAGAGAGAGAGAGGGGGAGACTGTTATTCAACAATCAGTTTTATGTTGTCAGGTTAGTTGTTGTGAAGGGTCAGTTTGTGATTGAAATCATGAAACTGGAGTAAAATAGTGTACAAAGTGTTGTAACGTAAAAAAAAAAAAAAGTGCAAAAGTCACTGCAAACATAAAAAGTGGTTTGCATGGCGGCAAATTAACCAAACCAAACGCAGGTGTCTGTTTGCAGTCTATCAGCCAACTTGGCAAGTGACTTGCTCGAATTGTATTCTAACAACGACTCATGTCGAAGCAACACATTTGATTATGTTTTTGAGAAATAGCTTTTTGCTTCAATATGTGATGAGTTGGGAGCATGGACTGTATAAAAACATGGACGTAGTGTCCGTGACGTCACCCGTAGCTTCCTATAGGCAGGTGCACATTACATTCCGCCATGTAAATAGCAAACCTGCCAAGGAGTGAGCGCAACTGGCTTTTAAAGGGGATGGGGGATGATAATCTGATTGGTTTATTACACGTTACACCCAAAAAACACCAATTACTAATTAAGAGAATAAGGAAAACCCATTTAGACCATGCGCCTGGGTGCGCTGACCATTTTCCCGTCATTAGTAAGCAAAAGTGGATCCGGACACGCCTTGAGTGCACCTGCGCCGTGCTCTTTAGACCATGCGCTTAGATTGTTAAAATAGGTCCCAATGACACAGTTTACACAGCTGAACGAGTCTCTTATTCTTTACTTCCAATGGACTGTTCAAATCAGAGGCTAAATTCAGAGTATAAAATTACCATTTGGATCTAAATTATGACTATAGTTTATTATGAAAATAACGGACTATAAACGCACTTCAGGAACATTCTAAAATAATTCAAATTTAAAACATGCATTAAGCATTCAAAAGGTTCGCTTTATTTTCACATGCACACTTATATATATAATTTTAGCTGTTATATGTTTAAATAAATATAAAACACCTGATTAGTTGTAAAGTTAGAGGACTGGCTAATTAATATTGACATTACTATAAATTCCCTTGGCATCTGAGGTGTTACATAAGGCTTACATATAAAATGTTGGTAATAGTATGTAACCATCCATAAAATTTTAAGTTTACTTGGTTGGCATGAGGATGTTTAAAGTCCCTGATCGTAGCTGTCTTTTTCAAGACCAACACATGCTTACTCCCAACCAAGCGGCAACCTCCTGCTCTCTCTCTCTTGAAGCCAGCAAGGAAGTGACTTAAACTGTAATTTGTAAACTGGCCGCTAGAGGCTGGCTGCAAAAGGGAGTCAATCCCATAGACTCCCCATGTTAAAATGCCCAACTTTACAGCAGAAAAAAACGTTTACAGTCTGGTTCAAAAAATTATTTTGGTTTATATAGCTAAGTTTGCCCTTCATGACAACTGTGAGGGGGGTGAAGTTTTTGTATAACTCTTCCGTTTAAATTATATTAAGCCTTAAAGTTTTGAATAATTAAGGGAGTGGCCACTTGAGTGACAGGTGGATTGCCGCTGCTGACACTGCCGTCAAGCTAGGTGGGCGTGGCTTCAGCAACCAGCTCCCGCCTTTTTGCCAATTTTTGATTAACGCGCAGCCAAGATGGTGATGGCCCGCACCGCCCACTTTGCGCTTCAAAAACGCTCTTCAGGAATCTACGGGTGATGTCACGGACACTACATCCATTTATACAGTCTATGCTCCCCATGTTAAATCACCAGTGGAGTATTTTTTTTATTTTATGTTGTAAAAATAAAATGTGAAATTATCTTGAGCTTCTATACATCTTTTATCCACAGACTTTATGTCAGGCATTAAATAAAAGCCATTGACTTTGGGACTTTTGGGAAATTCAAAAAAGCTAACTTGTTTCCAGGTTTTAGGACTCATTCTTGCAGGACTCTATATGTGAATGTGAATGAAATTTGAGAGCTGTGGGGAAAAGAAACGTTTCAGCAAACGATTTGGTCTTCAATTTCTGTCTGTTCCTCACAGACCGTTCTAAAATTATATGGACTTTGCACAATGAGGGTGAGTAAATGATGACAGAATGTTAATTTTTCGATGAACTAGCCCTTTAAAAGACTATTTAGGACAGAGTGCAGCGTTTCGTCTCTAAACGGTGAGGAGAAAGTGTGTGTGTGTGTGTGTGTGTGTGTGTGTGTAAGAGCGCATTTGAAGGGTATCCGTGTTAAGTCAATGGAGGGATCAATGCTACAGCAGTGACACCACACCCTCCTCTGTTTACTCAATTAATCACAATCTTTCTTTCTTTCTTTTCTTCTCTATCTCTCACGCTCTCAAACTCTCTCTTGACACTGTCTGTGAAGCAGGTCACAGCACTCAGTCAAACTGTCACACACACTGGGAGGTATCAGGGTACGGTGGCCTGTTGAGGACACATAAAGCAGGCTAGTTCTCTAGAGACTCACTGGTTGCAATATGTTCCTTCACACCACTCTGTTTATCACAAGAAAGGAGCGACACTTTGTTTTTAGAGCTGTTAACATTTATGTTTGGTGCCATTTTATTTAATGCAATTAACACTTTTAGTGAATATGAAATTAGAAGTACTTGAAAATGCAGCATGACTCTTCATTTACCAATAAATGAAAGAGAACATTTCTTTAAGAAATCTTTAATGGCAAATTAATTTATTTGTGTTGAAGAACCAACACAGGTTCTTCAAATAAAAACTATTTTAAATTTCTTCATTCAGATTGAGCTTAAAATGCATCAAAAAGTGGTGTGTGGGTTTGGATGGAAGGGGACAAAAAAATTAAATACAAAAATTATGATGAGGAGTTCTTAATTTATGACTATGATTGGGGCTGGGTCAAAATGTAAAAAAAATAAAATAAAAAGGTAAATGTACACAAAATGTTTGTTGTGATTATTCGAATCTACTAACATTTATGTTGCACTATTTAATTGGCTACAGTATGTAAAAAACATCAGTAAAACATAGTAAGCCTTTGTGCATGTGTGTGTGAAAGAGAGAGAGGGTGTGTGAAGGTGAACCTTCCTCATAACCTCCTCAGATCGTGAGCAGAATGAATGTGATTAGACTCTCAGGCAGAATCAGAGGTGAATGCATTTGTGATAAATAAATTGAGAGTTGAGACTGACCCTTACAATGTCCGAGGTATTTGACCTCAATCCTCTCCTGCTTCTGACATGACACCTCTTTCACCTGGCAGGGGTTGTCATAGGAACGGCCGTCTGATGCACAGACTGGATTAAAACTGATGTGGGAGCAATCAATGTTGCACACACACCTGCAGAGAGAGAGAGAATGAGATAGAGTCAAAACTTTCATATCAGAGCAAACTTTACTGTTCATCCTAGATGGAGATTCATGTCTGGGTTTTCTTATAAATTCCATATAAGTGTGTTTTTTTTCTTCAACAATGATCATGTTCATGTCCCAGGGCTTGGTTTTTATTTTTTTGTTTGTATATATATTTAAACAGTCTTCAAATGCCTTTTTTTCTTTTTGACTACTTTTCACATACTTTTGTGTGTAGACTTTATTGTAGTCTTGTCCCAGACCAGTGTTGTTTGAGTATATTTGATATTTTGAATTAGTTTTTATTTTTATATTTTGTTTTCAAATATTTCACTTTAATTTTAGCTAAGGTTTTAGTAATTTTTGTTGTGTTTTTGTCATCTAAAAAACATATCTATACAGTTTGTATTAATTTTAGTACATTGATTTAAACTAAATGAAAATAAGACTTTTTCAATATACAGACATCATCTTAAAATAAGAAAATCCATCATAAAAATAAAATTTTAAACAATAATGATCTAAACAAAAAGGTAAATAAACCATTTTAATACATATTGTGTGAAAATTTTTTATATACATTTTTAAACTAATTTTTTGTTAAAGTTACTGTACTTGGTAACAAATGTCAGTGTGAAAACTTTGTATGAAATTTGAGACATAATGACATTTGTTCATTACGGATCAGATGATGCATGTACAGTATATCCACTGTTGGACATTTAATGAAGTACTTTAATTTCCAAAAATCCACAGGGCCCAAAGTGCCCAGAGTTTAAAAAAAAACAAAACATAAATAATTATGCACAATAATAAGAAAAAGTCAGTTAAACAAATCACAGCAAATTAAATGCCAACTATTAAAGGAACTAACAAATATATTTAAGTTCAATAATAATTGGTTTCTGAAACTTTCAAAAAAGAGAAATATGGAGTTGGACTTTGATTAGTGTTGGACTTCCAACTTATAAGAAATATGCTGCTCTGTAGACACAGATGATGAACCTTCTGCACCTTACTGATGGTTTAAACTTCTATTTGTCAAATAAAATGACACATTCAGTTCCAGTAGCAGGTTTATTACTATAAGAGCAGTGTGATTTTCCTCCACATTTTAAAATCTAGTTTTATTCAAGCAGCATGTCCAGAACAACTGCTATAGCAAGGCAAAAGCAGCAATGTTGAGAAAAAAACAAGTAACTGTGAGACAACAGACTATCATTTAATAACATATTTTGCTGTTGTTTTGGTTATTTAGGCAGTTGGGCATGCATTTTTTCCTGTTTAACCATGCAACAAATTGTTCTTTGTATCAGATGTTTGTAATGAATCATCTAAACCAGTTCACAAAACAGGTTAGAAGATGATATTTTTATTATCTCTTATTATATTATTATTTTTTATTATCACACTCTTATTAACTGAGAAACCATTAAAATTCAATAGCCGAGCATAAAATATAACAAATAAAACATACAGTACTGCTTGCATGACAGTTCCATCAACACACAAACAGGTTTTAATAAATGGTTGTTAAACATGGCTGCAACGAACCCAACTGGAAAACATTGCTATAAACCACCTTATTAACATAAAACGTTGACCAGAGACTATGTGATCACGTAATTATGTGATGACAAAAAGAACGGCTGAATCAGTTCAACGAGTCAGAATTCATCACTATTCTTGATGTTCCTATAAGAGTAGAGATAAGCACTGATGAATAGATGCACACAGACTCTACATTCCTTCAAACCTTATTTCACCAACCGTATCTTTCAGTTTACTTTGCATTGTACTTGCAGTTTATTTGTTCATTTATTTATCTAAACGCACACTTGTGCCAGACACCCCATTACTGGAGACTGACTCTATCCTGGCAGAATGAGCATCGTCTCTCCCTCTCCTGTACTTGCTATCTGAGATATTTATCTATCTGGATGAGCTTCGATATACTGCCATCTGTTTGCCTGTGTGGTCTCAGATAACAAAAATAAATAATAATAATTATTATATATATAAAACCAAAAATGAGTTTGCCAGTTTTTGTGTCTCTATGCATCTTTATGGATATGTTTGCAGTTAATAAGTCTTCACTAGTGCAAATGTTACTATTTAGCATTTTTGTCATTTAAACCTCTGTTGCATGGTGACCACTACAGTGTAAATGTCTCAGATTGAATCATTTGGAAGTATCAATTACATATTACTAGATAAGGAATCATTCTGTTCCCAAATATTGTAATATTAATATAAATTAGGCTAAATATTAATATTAAGATGTTAACAAAAATAAAATATTTGAAAACAGTTGTTGTTAATTAAAATCAAGCTAAAATAAACTAAAATATAGGCCTAAATATTAGATGAAAAGCTTTAAAAATGTAAATGTTATGTTTATATTTAAAAAATATATATAAAATAAAATGTAATAATATGAATATATAAATGTAAATACATGTAAATATTTTCAAAATATATACTGTATGTGTGTGTATTTAAATATACATAATAAACAGTACACATACTTATACTATGTAAACAAAAACTTTTATTTTTTGGATGCAATTAATCACGATTAATCGTTTGTTAGCACTAAAATTACTAAACAGAAATAAATAAAGCTAAATAGAAATATTTTTTTAAAGCATTAAAACTAACTAAATTAAAATTTACATTAAATAAAAAAATAATTAAAACATTAATATTTAAATATATAAGAATATGAACACTATATATATATATATATATATATATATATATATATATATATATATATATGAGTGACATTTTATGTCAAGATATTTTTTTGGTGACATTTAAAAATACTAGAATTAGTTTTTCCCTACATGTATACTTTTTTATATTCAGTTTTAAACTGAAAACTGGGTTATGAATCCCAGATGTGGTTTCAGGCTTTTGTAACCCACTGTTTGTACTAACACTGAATATCAAAGAACTTCATACATAGTCATACTGCTAGTTCATAAGATGAAAGTGTAGTCTGGCATTGGAAAGTGTCTAACTAGGGCCATACAGTAATTGCCATACAGTCACACTTACAAATTCTTAGAGAGAGAAAGAGAGAATGCACTTAGACCAGATATATTTGCTGCATTTCCTCTGTCTAATATATTTACTGGTGAGCACTTCATCTCTGAGTCTGGTATTGATTTATAAAACCCCGCTGTAATATTTCGAATCCCTCCATATATGCCCAGAGGATAACAGACCAGACCTGGCAGCATTCGGCAAGACATACACGAGACAAAGCAACATGAACCATGACTGACTCTATTTATCCACACTTATCGTGTTCTCACACATCCATGTGACACAAAAGCACGCACATGCAGGCATGCACGCAAAATGTGATTCTTATAGCATGAAAACAGGAGATTCATTGCATTTTCACTGAGCTGAAGTAAATGAGATTACTGTTAGCTTGAGCTGGATTTCTATGCTATAGGACTGGCTGCATCAATGCTCACAGATGTAGCTGCTAATTGGTTATCAGACACAACATGCACATACAAATAGATTCCAAGGGGAAGAAAGGTAAAGAAAGAGAGAGAAAGAGAGTGATGCAGAGAGAGGGGTCCTATAACGTCTGGAATTACAACTCTGCAAATCAATCTAGCACAGTCACTGTTCGCTGTGGCTGATGGAAACTATATTTTCTCATTTTTCACAGCTTTCCAAAAATATAATTGATGAAAGCAACTTAGAAAGGATCAGTAGGGATTTCATGACTCTCAAAGATATACTTAATCTTGTGGAATTGGAACAGCTATATTTGGTCTAAAGATTCCCTGCATATTAAACCACAAAACCTACAGCGAATGTCACACAAAAACATCTTCTAACAGGCCATATTTTACACACTTGTGGCCTTTTCCATGATTAAGTCTACTTGTAAGGTAGAATTTTTATATATATATATATATATATATATATATATATATATATATATATAAAAATTAAAATGTACTTTAATTTTATGTATTTAATGTATGTATGTTTACACTACCCTTTAAAAGCTCAGTTTCGGTAAGATTTTTTTAATGCTTATGTTCAGTAAAGCTGTATTTATTGGATTAAAAATACAGTAAATAACTGTAATATTATTATAATTTAAAATAACTGTTTTCTATTTCAATATATTTTCAAATTTGAATTTATTTCTTTGATGGCAGAGCTGAATTTTAAGGAGTCACTACAGTGTAATCCATCAGAAATCATTCTAATATGCTGATTTTTTCAGGATTCTTTGATGATTAGAACAACATTTATTTGAAATATATATTTTTTCTAACAATGTAAAAATATTTACTGTCACATTTGATCAATTTAATGCATACTAACTGAATAAAATAAATTTCTTAAAAAAAAAAATCTTAAAAAAATCTTACCCCAGACTTTTAAAAAAGGTACTACTGTATTGTTGTTCTTTTTTTTTGAGTGTCTTGTGAGTACATTAAGAAATTAATTTAACACAGGGCTTTTTAAGTGAACTAAAAAAACAAAACAAAAACAAACAAAAAAAAAAAAAGTGAAAACAAAGAAGCATGCACTTTTTTTCTACACATTGTGTACCTGAAATAGAAAAAGTAGAACACATCTTTCAGAGTAATCAGCAGAATGAGGCAGAGGTGTGGCTGCAGAAGAATAACCCTCTTTTTCACAGAGCACTGTTCTGACATGTAATTTTCAGGTGTGGCACAGATCATTTTATAGGTCTGCTAAATTACATTATCTTTGGTCTGTTATGATAAAGGGGTCAAGCTGGAGTCAAATATTTTATATATATATATATATATATATATATATATATATATATATATATATATATATATATATATATATATATATATATTTCTGTACCATTATTTTATGTTTTTACTTAACGATTTTGTAGCTCCTGGCACTTTCCATGACATTTCTGTAACATTAGCGGCACAAATTCCATGCTTTTGTAGTGATAACTATTAGATATGTTAGATATCTTACATAACATTTATCTAGAAGAAAAAGTAATGTCATAATTTTGACATATAATGAGTTTTTCCACAATTTGTGTGCAACTGTGTTAGAAAATGCAACATTCTTTAAGACTAATAATAGAAATAACATAAGTAAACATAACGTTTTATACACTACAACTGTAGAGGTGAGAGCAATGATCAAGCACATTTCTTTCATTTATGGGGAATTACAGTAAGCTATATATATATATATTTATATATATTATACATATCAGGGTTTTAGTGTAAACGGTAGACATTTTTTCAAATTAGATGACAGGTTTGCTAAAATAAAACTTCTTATCAACTGTTTGGACTTTCATTCTGACGGCACCCATTCACTTCAAAGGGTCTATTGGTGAACAAGTGAAGTAATGCTAAATTTCTCTAAATCTGTTCCGATGAAGAAACAAACTCATCTCAGATGTCCTGAGGGTGACTGAATTTTCATTTGGTGAACTATTCCTTTAAGCACCTCCTTTCACTGATCATTTGTTAGAAATCAAACAACAACGACAAAAAACATTTATTAAGAATTCCAGGGCCTATTTTAAATCCTATTTTGAAAGTGCCCCCCTCCCCACCCGCTTTTAACCGACCACATGAACCTTAACGTAGACACACTCACACACATTAACCGCTGAGATGCCTCATTTCCCTCTTTTCATCTCGTCTCTTTCTGACATTTTCTCCCTCATTCGTTCCCGTCCCTTTTCACATCTCTATCTCTCTCCATCCCTCGGTCTCCCTCTGATCTGTCTGGTTAGTGTATTACCGTGAGGGATATTTGAATGGTAATTGCCCTCCCATGGTCCTGAGGTTTTAATCTGTCTGCTAGGGAAGAGGAACTCTATTAATTGAAGATGGAATTGCAGTGGAGAGCTGCACTCTTTTGCCCCTCCATCTCTTGGGTTGCCAGTCCGCTGTCCTGAACGTTGGGCCTCGTACTAGGAAACAATCCATCATCCTTCCAGACCGACAGAGAACTGACCCTCACAGTCCGGCGACAATACAATTAACATTTACAATCAGCTCAGAATGCCACAGAATGCCACGGCACAACAAGTTAGTCAATGGGTTAAATAAATTACAAGGCTGAAATGAAAGAGAAACCTGAAGGGGAAATGATGGCAAAAAACAAGCCTTGTCCATGTGAGTGATTACAAACAGGTCAGAACACTGACCTGGAATCTATTTTTGCAATAGATGTGTCCAGATGGGAGGTTGGCAAAGTCATCAAAATTGACTTTTGCAAATTAATATTTCATCAAAATGTAATAACTTGCTCTGACTCCGAAATTAGTTTTGCTGACATCACAAAAATCAGTCTTAATCAGTATTTCTCTCCCAATTTCCAGTAAAAAATAGCTAAACATCCTCAAAACAGGATGAATTTGCTTATCTTGAATTAAGTTTATTTTACTTACCCTACTGGTAATTTGTTTTTCTAGCTTTAATCATAAGCCTCACTAAAGATAAGGGACTGATAACAAAAGAGAGATTGCAAAGCTAAAAGGAAGCAAGAAAGAGATGAAGAAGACAAAAAAGAAATGGGAAGACAGAGAGAAGGACAATCGAATAGAGATTATTTACTGCAGTGCATTCTGTACAGCACGCACCCTCGGCGATGCACTGTAATGTATCACAGTGAAATGGCGTAGACTTTATCAGCCTTCAGAATCAGTGCCAGGAAGAGCAGAAACTCACAAGAAGCAGGCCTGCAGAAGACTCTACATCAGATACATGCCATTAGACACACCCCCGTATTCCTCAAGCCCTCTGGCTCTCAGAAGGACAGAACGTCAGGACCCTGAAAAGCTGTCGCGTGCGTTTGTGACTCACCACACGTCCTCAGAATCCTCATCACACTCGGCCCCAAACTGACAAATGTCGCACGTTGATGTCTCCTTCTGACTGATCTCTGCTGAACCCTCGTTAACTGCAGAGAGAGAGAGAGAGTAAATGAGATGAGAGATCTTGAGAGCTGCACTTAAAGGGGTCAGATTATGAGGAATCAAATTTTCCTGTATCTGTTCAGATAAAAGAGCTCAGTGTTCTTTTATGAAATAATCCTAAACTGCTTTTATTTGATTTACATGAGTCAAAAGTGAAGAACGTGTTTGAGATAAAATATGAGTTGTGTAAAAAACAAAAAACTACAAAAAACAAAAACTAGGTAAATAACACTTGTGAAATTAATGTTTTTATTCGTGAAAATTTGTAAATGGGCTTCATTTTCAATTTTAATTATAAAAGTAGTTTATTTAAGATAAAATGTGTTTATTTAGGATAAAATGCTAGCTGTAAAAATTACCTTGGCAACACAAACAAGTTGGCCATTTTATGTAATTTCCAACACAGAATGTTATCAAACATAATTCATGCATATTAAAAAAATACTGGTAAATTTGCTGTAAATAATTGAAGCTGTGCTAGAAATTATAACTGTATATTTCATCAAGTGATATAATGTTAATATGACTTGAATTAACAGTCTGCTTTGTACCTTAAAATATACTGATAACCACTATAATACATGTGGTAAATTAGAAAACCACATTATGAATACGTGTGCATCATGAGTGGCCTATCCATGAAAATAGCCACAGTGTCAAAACTAAAATCATTAAATTAAAATAATGCAAAAAAAAAAAAAAAAAAAAAAAAAACATTGCAAACCTTCCTAATGTAGTTTTCTGACATCAAACAAAGAAGAAACTAAACAATTTAAATAAAAGGAATTCATGTGTGATGTGCCATGTTACAGTAAATCATAGTTTTTACTTTCAAAACCCATACCATTTTTTGACATTATTTTACAGTAAAATGACATATAATGACATTTTTCACCAGATATGGTAAGATATCTTGCAGTTAAAAAAAAAAAAAAAAAATTGTGAGATGTGGTGGAAATGAGTGGAAAATAAAAAAATTCTTATGCTGCTTGTATTGTATACTGCTGTATATTGCCATTATGCAAATTATATGAAAATGTAAAAAGTGTATTTTAAGAGATTATTTTTAAAAGTCAACCTGACCAAGTTTCCATAGTTTAAAGTAATACCCATATACTGTACCATGAAAAAGTCCAGCCATAGCTTCTAAAATTTAAAGTGTATGCAATCCTATAGGAAGTGAATATTTGAATGTAAATGGGTTATAGATTACCAGAAACAGACAACAGTAACAGCCATCATGTGTATGGTTATATAATTAGTCGATTATTGCTGGAGATTGACTGGAGTATCAGCCAAGCTGCCCCTCTACAAAATAAAAAATGTAACCGTACAAGTGATTTGTGATGCGTTATTGATGGCAAAGAGCCAGAGACTCTTCTGTTAGCCATCACCTTTATGAAAAACTGACATTGCTACAAGTTCTTCACCACCACCACATGAAGACACCTCACCATAGTGGTCTGATGCTGAAAGAAGAACATTGTTCAGTGTGTATTTGTAATGCAATCTAAGCTTGAATAGTGCCCCTTACTAAAACACTTCAATTAGGACAGTGCTAATTGCAAAATTTGCAGTCCTTGAGCATGCAGCTACTGGCAGTAAATGAAAGAATCTAGATAAACATAGCATGTGAGTGTTTCTGAAGGCTAAATATGGGTCAAGCAGCAGTTTTTCGCTTAAAAAATAGCTTTTTGAGTGGGTGTAAAGGAACAGGCCGATTTTCTACACATTATGTAGAATAAAGTGTCATTTGCTGCAATGTGGTCACATTGAGATTCACCGAGTCAAGGATAGTGTGTAGTGTTGCTAATAAAAGCTAGACAAAGCACTGTGAGTTACTTAAGGAAGCACATTTTAAAAATCAGTTCTACACTGTATGATGATTCATGAGGTAAAGTTTGAACTGTAGCTACCTATAGGTTCCTGTGATTCTTACTGTATATCACAGTGGATCTGACTAGCTACAATTTCTCTGATAGTGAGAAGAATGTTCAACAATACGTCTATCCCAAGTATATGTATTCTAAACAAGTGGCATCATAGCTGGACATTCTGGACATGATTTAAACATGCAAGAACAAATGACGCAACTCTTAAGTTTCCAACCAAATCAAACCCGACAGCTGGGAATATACAGGTCCTTCTCAAAAAATTAGCATATTGTGAAAAAGTTCATTATTTTCCATAATGTAATGATAAAAATTAAACTTTCATATATTTTAGATTCATTGCACACCAACTGAAATATTTCAGGTCTTTAATGTTTTAATACTGATGATTTTGGCATGGCATACAGCTCATGAAAACCCAAAATTCCTATCTCAAAAAATTTGCATATCATGAAAAGGTTCTCTAAACGAGCTATTAACCTAATCATCTGAATCAACTAATTAACTCTAAAACATCTGCAAAAGATTCCTGAGGCTTTTAAAAACTCCCAGCCTGGTTCATTACTCAAAACCGCAATCATGGGGTAAGACTGCCGACCTGACTGCTGTCCAGAAGGCCATCATTGACACCCTCAAGCGAGAGGGTAAGACACAGAAAGAAATTTCTGAACGAATAGGCTGTACCCAGAGTGCTGTATCAAGGAACCTCAGTGGGAAGTCTGTGGGAAGGAAAAAGTGTGGCAAAAAACGCTGCACAACGAGAAGAGGTGACCGGACCCTGAGGAAGATTGTGGAGAAGGACCGATTCCAGACCTTGGGGGACCTGCGGAAGCAGTGGACTGAGTCTGGAGTAGAAACATCCAGAGCCACCGTGCACAGGCGTGTGCTTTTGAACCAGAAACAGCGGCAGAAGCGCCTGACCTGGGCTACAGAGAAGCAGCACTGGACTGTTGCTCAGTGGTCCAAAGTACTTTTTTTCGGATGAAAGCAAATTTTGCATGTCATTCGGAAATCAAGGTGCCAGAGTCTGGAGGAAGACTGGGGAGAAGGAAATGCCAAAATGCCTGAAGTCCAGTGTCAAGTACCCACAGTCAGTGATGGTCTGGGGTGCCATGTCAGCTGCTGGTGTTGGTCCACTGTGTTTTATCAAGGGCAGGGTCAATGCAGCTAGCTATCAGGAGATTTTGGAGCACTTCATGCTTCCATCTGCTGAAAGGCTTTATGGAGATGAAGATTTTCGTTTTTCGGCACGACCTGGGCACCCTGCTCACAATGCCAAAACCACTGGTAAATGGTTTACTGACCATGGTATTACTGTGCTCAATTGGCCTGCCAACTCTCCTGACCTGAACCCCATAGAGAATCTGTGGGATATTGTGAAGAGAAAGTTGAGAGATGCAAGACCCAACACTCTGGATGAGCTTAAGGCCGCTATCGAAGCATCCTGGGCCTCCATAACACCTCAGCAGTGCCACAGGCTGATTGCCTTCATGCCACGCCGCATTGAAGCAGTCATTTCTGCAAAAGGATTCCAGACCAAGTATTGAGTTTATAACTGAACATAATTATTTGAAGGTTGACTTTTTTTGTATTAAAAACACTTTTTCACAATATGCTAATTTTTTGAGAAGGACCTGTAAATCATTATTGTAGGCTACTCTTGCAAGAACATGGTTCTGAACACTAATTTGTTAATGTATTTCCTTGACAATTTATTTCTAAAGCAAAAAAATTGAAAACAGCAGTTCTTTTAATTCACTTGATTAATCAAAACTACTGTAGGCATTACTGCATGTGCTGTTTTTTGGAATAGTCCACCCAAAAAATGAAAAATTCTGAAATCATTTTATTCATCCTGAATGGCATAAACCATAAAGACTTATTGCAGTTGTTTTTTGTCCATACAATGGAAGTCAATGGTAACCAAAACTGTTCTTCAAACATTCATCTTACAGCAAGCAATACATATTTGGAACAATGACAGAATTTTCATTTTTGGGTCAACTATCTCTTTAAAGCCATTTTTTCCTTACATTTCCAAAATAAATAAATGAATAAATGTCAAATGACAGTGACAACCTGGCAAATGTGGTACATCCAGGTTCTATTCATACTCCAGATATTCTCACTATACAGATCTAACTTTTAAACAGCTGCAAAATAAGTTCTCATTATGAGATTTAGAAAAAACGGCTTGTAAGATTTAGCTCATATGTCTTTCTCTATTGGATACATAAGATCTTATGTTCAACCAACCAAAAAGTTTGATTTACAATCTGTATGTTCAAAAAGCCCCACTATCTTACAGTGAATTTCTAATTTTTTCTATGGAAGGAATTGAATAAATGCCTTCCGTTAGTTGTGTTTTTACTGTACATTTACATGTGTGTGTTGGTAGAATCTAGCGTAATATCTCGGCTCAGTTACATGAGGCTTTCAGTTATGTGAGAGTGAGGAGGAAGTGTTGTTTCCACGTCGATAGAACATATCTGATTCTGTGTGTGTGTGTGATTTAGAATGTATGAGCCAGAGCTCATCAATGATTTACAATCAGACATTAAAAACATGTTTGATCCTCCTGGAGAAGAGGCAACGCTTTCCTCAAGCTAAACTCTTCTCTTGAGCCACACCGATCTTTCTCTAAGTGGCCGTGCCCCTCCATCCTTCTCTCTTCTTGCCCTTTTCTTTTCTATTTCCCTCCCTCGCTCCAGCTCCCTGTGTGTCGTCTCTCCCACAGTGGCTACATTTGTTCACATGCTCTGCACTAGTTATCTCCTGTGTCATCCCTGTTGTATGGCTTTCAGATGGCGCTTTCGTTTTTGTAACCTTTCTTATTTTTTTTCTTCTCATCCTCAGTTTCCTGTTCTTGGCTCTTTGAGCCACGTTCTTCTGTTGTTCCATTTTTTTTTTGCCAGTCCCTCATTTTATGTATCATGGTTTGTACAAAAACATTAAGCAGCACATCTGATTTCAACACTGATAAGAAGAAATGTTTCTTGAGGACCAAATCAGCATATTAATCAGCATATTCGATCAAATAAATGTAGCCTTGGTAAGCATAAGTTTTAGCATTCTAGAAACATGCTGTATTTCATATTAAAGTCTCGTAGTAATGGCCCTTTCACATGGCTCACATCAGCTTTGCCCAGTGAGTTGAACTCTAGGAGCTATTACCTCCAGCGGCACATTGCGTGCCAGTCAAGCGCTGTTAATGCATCACTCAGAGTTCAAACAATTTGAAGTGTGTGACCTTTTAAAGTACAGCCAGTGATTACTGGAGAGTTCACATGATGAATGCAATTACAGGACTGACGTATGTGATGTTTGCACATGCTTTTTGAAACTTCTTTATGAGGAGATCTTGAATTCCTCAGTTTCATTTTATTCAGTTATACTAGTTTATTCAGTCATACCTTAATATTTCCAACAACAATCCAATTCATGTAAATGTAAATTCATGTGAATCAATTTTCTGTGAATACTTTTTCTCACTCTGCAGTGTATTAAATCAATTCCCATGCCCCTTTTCTATTTTAAGCTTAAGCTTAAATACATGTTTTCACTGTTTACTGTGTGTGCACTCCTGCTTTCATGGTACATACAGTAACAGCCTCATAAAATTGGCTTTCTGTAACTCTATCTGCAATGCTTTTCATGTGGTGGTCAAAAGGGCACATTATGCTTGCATTGAAGCCTTGATGTGAGTCATATGAAAAGCTGATGTATGAAATGGAAAACCATGCATACTATTTTCTGAATTGAGCACAGTATACAATGTATTGCATTGTATATATATATATATTTATGCAGTATTCTGCAAACATGGAGAATTTGAAAATAAATACTTGAAAAAAAATATTTTCTTGCAGAGAAATTCTTAACTTTCTTTTTAGTTCGATCAAATAAATAGTGAAGTGAATATTATATGCAGCTGAAACTGAGAGAGTAGTATGTTAGTACACTGTAAAAAGATATTTTTCAAAGTTGTAAATAAAAATCCTAGTTGATCAGTAGAACTTTCCTACTATTTCAGAGTAGATATATCATCCCTCCCTCTCTCTCTCTTGATCTTCCCATCACCCCATCCTGAATCTCTTTTTAATTAGCCATGCTCTAGAGTGAAATTCTTCATCCTGGATTCACTTCATAAGTACTGCTGGCATCTGAACTCAGTATGAACATCTTGGTGTGTGTGGATGTGAACAGACAAAGCGAGATATGAGATCATTATTGTAATGCTCTGTATTAATTAGAGATGAGTTGAAAATACTTACCATCATCCCCTGATCCAGAGCCAGCATCTGCAAAGCAGAAAACAGACGGTCAGGAACACAAGCATCATGTCCATTCAAACAGATTTAGTTCTATTTCTTAACCTATTCTAGATGCACCTTACAAACAAGAAGACTATGTATTTGATAATTAGATTGCACACTCATAGACACAAAAGATGTTTGTCTACAGCACTGTGGAAAAATCATTCATTCACACATCTAAAACCCAAAAATGAGTCTTATCAAAATTTCTGTTTTCCATTCAGTAAAAATGCTGACAAGGTCAGTTGCATTTTCTCTTTATTAAAAATGAATTAGAATGGGATTTGAACACTGGCCCTCTTTGCTCACAAAAAACAACAACAACAAAAAAAACCTGTAGTTTAAAACAAAATAAATAAATAAAAAATAATTAAAAGCTGTAGCTTAGTTAAGTTATAATCAAATGAAGAGGCTCAAATTGATGCTAAAAGGATACTCCATCCAAAAATGAAAAATCTCTACACAAATCGAACACGGCAGAAAGGAGGAAGCATAAACTTCATGTAAAACTGTCACTTTATAGGTCAGACGGTCACGTCCTGTAACTGGACAGTTCTTGGCCAGAAGAATCTTCAGATTTTTGCCTAGAATGTGGGCTGTTGCCTATGTCATACAGTTGTGCATGCTTAGATTAGAAATACATATTCATATCTAATACCATTTTCGGTAACACTTTAGAATAAGGTCCCATTAGTTAATGTTAGTTAATGCATTTATTAACATGAGCAAACAATGAACAATACATTTATTATTGTATTTATTAATCTTTGTTAATGTTAATGAAAATAGAATTATTCATTGTTATTTGCTAATTCACGGTGCATTAATGATAACAAGCACAACTTTTGATTTGAATAAAGTAGTTAACTAACAATAACTAATGGAACCTTATTCTAAAATGTTACCCCATTTTCCTATCTTTATGGCTTTTCGCAGCATCTGTGTCTTGCACAGATGCGGAGGAGAGCAACAGAAGCAATATCACAGATGTCATGCAAAATGAAATTCAGCATGGCACGTGCAATTCTCTCTTAGCCCTATTTATACAAGGCATTTATGGAACACTAACGTACACTGGAGGCTTCTAATTCTAGAACATTCCTGGGACTTAAACTCAGCTTTTATGAGCCCAATGGATTAAATCTGTAGAACTGAGGACTAGTGGGTGAAAGAAAAACAACTATAGAGGGAAATGTATACATTAGAGCGGAAAGGGAGGGTGGAAAATAGCTTGGCTGTCACCTCATTTCCCATTTTTAACACTTATAAATCTGCCCTCCGGCTGCATCTGTACCTCTCAAAATATAAATAATGGAGTTCTCATGGATTCATTTGAGATGAAAACAAAAAGTAGCCCCAGATAACCCTACTTTCTCTCTCTCAAGTTCAAGGGCACAGCCGCAATGACTAGACTGTACCATGCTCTCTCGCTCTCAGTCTTTCTCGCCATCCGCTCCTGGGCTCGACGGCAGCTTTGGGAAAATCTGACATTCATCAATTTGTTATGATGGAGAGGAGCAGCTTATAGCTCTGTGCCCTCCCATCAATCACCCCACCAATTATTCCCCGCCCAGAACAAATATAAATCTTCGTTTGAGATGGCCACAGGAAGGCGAGGCCTTAATGTGTTATTCCTTTAATTCCAAACTGTGCTTCTACTGCGTCTCTGCAAAAGTACTTTTCTTAATAACTTTTGTCTTGTTTTTTAGAAAAAGTATCTCAACCCCACTAAGTAAGGGATAATGTACAGTATCACAAAATAATTCATTTTAACAATAGAGATTATTCTACTAATAAAATGTGTTCTAGAGATGGCAAACAAATAAAATGAGTCGTATAAAATAGATTTTGAAAAGGTGGCCACCATTTAATTTAATTAATGGAATCACACCATAAAGAGCATAGGAAAATCAACATGCATGAAAGGAGCCACTACAGCCAATGTTTTTTTGTCTGTGATTATTCATGTAGATAATGTGGTTTCGTAGATATAAACTACCAAATTCAAAAGTTTGGGGTCTGTATTATATGTCACTTCCCACGTTATTAAGTATATCTGTTCAGCTGCCCATTAACACAAATACCTAATCAGCCAATCACATGGCAGCATTTAGACATGTAAAGATAATCTGCTGAAGTTCAAACTGAGCATCAGAATGGGGAAGAAAGGTGATTTAAGTGACTTTGACTATGTTCACACTGCAGGAAGATGTGACCCAAATCAAATTTGTTATTTATTTATTTATTTTTTTTGCTCATACAGGTATATGTGACTCAGTTTTATGTGACTCGTTTTTATTTCATGACAGTGTTAAGAGCACAAAACACATGGAATCTGATCTTTTCAATTCTGAGTTGGTCCACTTTCATATGTGGTCCTAAATCCGATTCAGGTCAGATGTTTTGCAAGTTTGAACACTCAAAATGGAATTCACATGGCTTTTATATCACTAGAGCTACATTCGTAATTATTCCGCACTGGCAGGAGATTTTACATACTGTTTTTTCATCTGTTCTTTGATCACTCTGTGAATATGACAAACAGCTGAGTAAGGAGTCAGTGAAGAGACAGTGTTGTTTTGTTTTTACGGTGCATTAAAATGACAGCTCCATACAAACTAAGCTTAAGGAGTCATACGTATGGTAAATAATTAAAAACTTTGCACTCTTTTTCCTTATCTTCGACCTCCTTATCATCTGCTTGTGAATTCGCTGGCTTTCGTGGCACATCAGCTTATAAATTAACATGTTGATGCTTACGTAAGTGCAGAGCCGGCACCAAGGGACTATCAGTCAGACTATCCCACCCCTCACTCAAGATTAGTGTGAAAATAGATTTTATTTATTAAATATAATGGTTTATTTAAAAAATACAGTTTCCAAATGCATATGGCTTTCTAGCATTAATATGATGCTACTATAGCAATAATTTAGGACAGTCCGTTTCACAAAGTCACATTTTAATTGTTACATCTGACACATCTGACACACAAACCCGCACAAGTGGTTCAACTAATAATGCATCACTACCGAGTAAGCTAAAGGTATGATGAAATAATTTTTATGTTTAAAAGAGGGCTAGATGATCGTAGTTAGTTGTTTATTTCGCTGTATTCTTATTGTTTGTTGCTGTTCAAGCTGTTCTAACTTAAAATGTTGAATCTGTTAAATGGGTCGCAATGAATGTGTTATGTCAGTGAATCGGTCGCAATAAGCTTGCTTCATTGTAAAGCAGACACAATTAAGTATTTCTGGTGGTTGTGGTGGTATCACTTGTCTGTATCTGTGGTAAAACTGCTGCATAAGACGTATTATTTCCTGGATGTCAGATTTTCGAGTTTGTTGGCTATGCAAATATTATTTTTTTCAATACTCCATCTGTATTTGCTAAGTACCTTTTAGTAGGCTCATTTAATCAGAATGCATTTTTCATTCCACTGCGGTACTATTTTTTCATTGTATTTCAAATTAAATGTGCTACAGACGTCTTTGAATTTGTTTGAATGCTGCGCTCTCGTCTTAGGTCTTTATAGCAGCTTCTCGCGCATAATACATAAAAAAAAAACACTTCCACCAACCTGTCTCGGAACCAGAATACTATCTGTGTGCACCCAGTATTCTAATAGTTGTAGTAGTAGCGGGCAGGTTTGTTTATGGTCCGACAAATACGTGAATGGGCCACGTTTTTTTTTACTTTGTGCTACGTCATCACCCCCTTTCGTTACCTCAGCCGCCCCCTCATCAGTGATCAGTGTTGTGCCCATTTTCGACTCCCTGCCAGATGATCACCCCCCTCATTGAAATACCTGATTGCCTAATCCTAACCCCTCCCCCACACCTAAACCTACCAATAATAGGGGGGTAATAATCTGGTGGGGGTCAGAATTCAGCACAACACTGGCTTTGCTTCAGTGGCCTCCAAGTTTCCTTCCATATGACAGTGCACTTCATGCCATCTTGTTATCATTCTTTTGTGCAAGCGGATCAGTTCAGGACTATCATCTGTTCACACTGGAATCTGATATTGGCCACATTTAAAAATGACAATGTGAACAGCCATTTTAAAAAATCTGATCTGAGAAAAAAAAGAGCACTAATGTTTGCAGTGTGAACATAGCCTTTATATGTTATATGGTTGGTGTCAGAGTGGCTAGTCTGCGTATTTCAGAAACTCACTGATCTACTGGGATTTTCACACACAACCATCTCTAAGGTTACAGAGAATGGTCCCAAAGGAGGAAGTATCCAGTGAGAGATAGTTTTATGGGCACAAATGCCTAGTTGATGCCAGGATTCAGAGGAGAATGGCCAGACTGGTTCAAAGTGATGGAAGAGCATCAAATTAAGTACTGTTTACTATTTGAGAAGGATGAGAAAAAGAAAATACCTAATGGTATTTAATGTTCAGTTATGTTGGGATTTGTTGGGACTGGTTGACCATTGTGGTGAAGGGTGCAGTTAAGAAAAAAAAAAAAAGAGCCAACAATTTGTTAGCTAGCTAGTACAATGTTGTAATTCAGTGATGTGACATAAAACATATGAACCTGAATAAATCAATCCTGTCAGGGAAGCATATAAAATCACTTTGAGACTATTTTGCCTAATTGGGTCACATAAAAATAACTTCAATGCATGATGTTACAGTTACGTGAACAAATTATGTTTGTGTCGATTCACGAGGAACCAATACACATGATTAAATCATGTAAATTAATTTCAAAAACAAGACAAAATACAAGAACAGATTAAGCAAGCTATTTTGCAGTGTCCTCTTCCTCAACCTTTCTCACTTTCTCATGTTCTCTTTCCCAAACTTCATGCTGGGTCACAGGTAACACAAATAGTCTGAGCTATGCAGATGAGGCTGAGGTCGTTCATATTCATGAGGCTGTGGTTTTAATGAGGGACTCAATTACAGGTTCACATTACTCTGAACCTGTGACACTTCTGCTGTCTGAAATAGAAGAGAGAGACAGAGGCTGCATGTATTCAGCATCTCATTTCTTCATCTTCAATCTGTGTTTTCATTCTCCAGATCATTCCTTGTTCCCTTTGCTGATCAGCCCAATCCCCGCTGCAGTCATGATCTTCCATAATTAGCCAAATTATTAGTCTGGGTCTGTCCTTCTGGTATTACATCAGACTGTCTCTCTCTCTCTCTGCCCGTCTCTCTCTCTCTCTCTCAAACTGCTCTGTGGGGAGCGTCTAGATGTTCTGATGGATTATCCTAATGATGACTTTTCCGATTCCATCTTCCTGCAGCGTTGCCCCTTCCCCAGCACACACACATATACACAGAGGGTCTGATTTATAACTACATCCCCCTATCTTTCTCTTCTTTACAAGCAATGGGTGATCAATTTGAGAGCAGTGTGACCTGTGTTTATTCTGTCTCCAAACACACACTCAGATTTGTGTATCCCCATATAGCACACACAATGATTTGTGGTCTGTGAGGAAATGTAGCCCACTTTACTTGACACTGATTACTGCCTTTGCCTCTGAACAACCCCACATCTCTGCATCACACACAGACAAACACAGATGCGGCTGTTTTTCTGCCATGGTGGGGACTCTACTTTTCACATTGCACTGTTTTTGCTAGATATGCTTGTAAAACTATTAACGAACATAAAAGTTACCTTCCCTGAAATTTAGTTTGTTGTAAACAAACTTTCATCCTCCATTTAAAATGGGAATTGTGCCCTGTTCAAAATCACTTCAGTTAATTTGTGAAAATAGCCATTTTTAATTGTAGCATTTCAAATGTGTCCAACATTCTGCATTATTTTTCCCCATTATAAATATTTAATGTTCTTTAAAATTGCGAGACACAAAACAATGTGTCTCAAGACTCTATAGCATGGCAGGAAAGTAAACAAACTTACTTTATATTCTCAATTGTTACACAAATTGTAGTGTTGACCCATTTAACAACAAGTATTGCAAAAAAAAAAAAAAAGATCAGAAAGATATTTTTCTACAGTTTAAATAAGAGAAATATACAGCAATGTTTAAAAGTATGGGGTTGGTAAGAATTTTTGCAAATTTTTATAAATGCTTATCTGTTTATTTATTTTTTATATAATAATTTTTATTATTTTTTATTGCCAAATGTTTACCTATTTCAATATATTTTATATAAACATTTTTTTTTTTTTTTCAGGATTTTTTTTAATATTTTTTTTTATGAATAGAAAGTTTAAAAATACTGCATTTAATTGAAACTTTTTTTTATATGTATAAATGTCTTTTCTGCCATCAGTTTAATGCATTCTTGCTGAATAAATGTAATAATTCCTTTTAGAAGTCCTACTGACCTATAATCTACTTAAATGGTCTTAAACTACCATTTAAATGATGCTTATCTTTGTGGACACACACACACACAAACACACCCTAAGCTAATTTATTTTTATATTAAAAGGTATATATTTTCTATAACCGACAACGTCTTCCTCATTTAATAAAATATGTCAAAAGTGGGCTAATCTAGAGACAGAGGACAAAAAGAGGACACAGAAACTGGACCAAAATACTGTGTGTGTGTGTGTGTGTCCTCACAGGAAGTCACCTCTAATGAGTAGAAGTGTGTCTTTGTGCATGTGTGTGAGAAAAACAGAAAGAGGTGGAACAAAGACATTTGCCATTATAGCAGTACACAAGCCTGATCTCAATTCCACTGAGCTTTTCTGAATAGTCTTCCTAAAGCGGTGTCTCTACACCTTGATCAGATAATGAAGAAAAGGTGAAAGAAAGAGACCGAAATGAGAGCGAAAAACAATGGATGAAGGAGGGAAAACAAACAAGAATAGTTTCTGGTATTAAATGTTATTTAAAGATTCAATTTCAGCGAACATTAGAGTATCAGTATCTTCACCGGTGACTGCTGTCAGCGCTGTGCTCTGTTTCTCTTTCTCTCTAATATTGTACCAGCAGGTGAGATAGGCTGGGATTGGCTTCCATCACACTGTCACAACGTCAATCAAACTTGCATCTAAACTGTCTCCCTAAGCAAAACAAACTGTAACCGGCATAAAATGTCTTTGAAAAAGTAAAACATTTTTAAAATCTACGTTTCATGTTTTTCATTAATAAACTGAACTTTCACTTAAATGGCACCTTTTATGCAAAATCCACTTTGTTCTGTACATTAACAATTTGTAATGTACAATATAAGAATCTTAGCATTAATCTATGAGACAAAGTTGATACTTTAATTAATTATAATTAACATAGCAATCTCTAAAGACTAGGTTTCACTGTTTTTTTTTTTTTTGTAAGATTATTATATATCCCAGTTTCAGAAGTGTCATTATCTCCATTAACATTCTGAACCAACTGTGTCGTTTTGTATTTCACCCGACACCAGGTGCATTCGTCACTCTCAGAGTCATTAGCCGTTAGTGAATGATTGTTACTTTAGCTGGTAATCACTGTTATTTTCTCCACGGTGTGGCTACAAGTCAGCACATTTAGACTGAACCCCGCTGGATGTTTCACTGTGGAATGTTGCACCTCTGAGCATCGAGAGCATGTGGACATATCACTGCTCCCTGCTAATGGGAGTCTGCAGTTTAATTTATCTTTGAATTTTTTTTGTCGCTTATTGGCAAAGTTCTAATGTCTATGTGTGAACATGAAGTGATTCTGATTCTAAACTTTTCTTTCTTTCTTTTTCTTTCTTTCTTTCTTTCTTTCTTTGACATACACATACACTTTTAACATTTCAAATTAGCTATGTAGTACAAAAATATATATTTTATGATTTAACTTATTCATAGATTAATGAATTTTGTTAAAATGTAGTTTTTCAATGGTTTAATATTAAAAAATTGTACCTTATTGTAGTGTTATAAATATCATTACATAAATAACCAAAAGTTTAAGCAGTTAGATTCATGCTTTTAAACAAGAAAAAAAAAACAATGTTGTAAAGCAATGTGGTAAAATAAAGTTGTTTAAATATTGTATAGATAATATCTATACTGAAATACAAGACAAACTATTCTTTTTTGTGCAATATTGACCCAGTATTAAGCAGAGATTTTAGATTGAACTTTGATTAATAAATGCTACTATATTATTGTTCACTGTTAGTTCATGAAAGTGTTAATGATTTTTATAACTTCAGTTTAACAGGTGCCATTGAGACGTTCAGCAGCACAAACACACACACACACACAGGAAGGACAGTCACCTCTACGACACAGGGACGTACCGACAGGACAGGCGCCCTCTGACACCAGCAGCACCTCTGTTTGCAATTTACAGGCATCTTTGCGCAGGAGACAATGGTTCTCATAGCTCTCGCCGTTAGATCCACACACTGGAGTATAGTCACTGCTGCACTGTAAAGAGAGAAAGAGGCACAGGTGTCACAGATGCATGTTTCTGTAGTAAATGTTTAATGGTCGGATCAGATGAGGACAAACTTTAATTACATCTGCATTCTGAAACACAAGACACCTGTTTGGGTGTAGCTGCGTGCAGGTAGTGAAGAGTGAAAGAATAGCTGCTATTACACCCAACTGTGACCCTACATCACACATACACACAGAAGACCACTGGTGTCATTATGGCCAGCTGTGGTGTGGTGTCTGGAGGAAAAAGGTCACCCAGAGGCAAGAACGCAGAAGGTGAACTGGTTTCACTCATATATCAACCACACAGAAGCAGATAGAGGTTATTTACATCAGCCATTAAACAAGAGGTCATCCATCTATCTGAATACACACACGCACACACAACTGACACACAGCAAACACACTGTAAAATCAGTGGAAACACACACACACACACACACCAAACACAGAACTGCTGACTAATGGCCTGAGGGAAAAAGAGAGCGAAAGTGAGAAGGACAAAACCGAGACATAGGAGGGAGGGTGACTCTTTGAAAGTTAGAAGTCTCTAGTGTGATTTATAAATCACAGCCAGCCAGCCATAAAAATCGGAGAAGGTGATTTAATGAATCAGAACACAATGAATCTGTCTGAAATGTCCACTGATATGTATTTGGCAGTGATGCAGGTTGGACTTTTGTTGAGGCAAAGGAAATCTTATCTTTGTTAATTCATGAATATAAATTTCTCTTCAGTTTCATGTTTACACCTAAGTGCATATGTAAAAGCATTTATCTTAAACTATCAGCATTTGTTTTGCTTTGTTTTATTTTGTGCTAAACCCTAAAATCACAACTATGGAGCATATTCAATTTCCATCTTGACTGGACACTAGTGGCAGTAAAAAACAACTTTTATTTCTTTTCACACAAATTATGATTACGGGGCAGATTATTGATTAATAAAGACTTATTTTTTATGCATTTTCATACTATGTTATGACCTCAAAACACTTTTACCATAGTGTGTTATTTGTAAACTAATACATTTTGAGGTTTTCATCATATAACCCTTCTCCATATGTATGGTATTTCTGAGAAAGTAAACCTGCTCTGTAGTCCACCTGGTACAGCAGTGCACTTGCAAGTACGAGTCCTGTGAAACATGAGTAGCGACAAAAGAGCTCAATGATTTGTAGAAGCAAACTAAAATGGCATGAATGCTTCAGCAAATGTTTTTTTATCTCACGTTTGCTTTTGTTAATACTCTCAGTTAAGCTAATGTAGGGTGGTACATTATTTTTAAACGCAACAGAGCATTAACTCTTAAAGGGATACTCCACCCCAAAATGAAAATTTTGTCATTAATCACTTACCCCCATGTCGTTCCAAACCTGTAAAACCTATGTTCGTCTTCGGAACACAATTTAAGATATTTTGGATGAAAACCTGGAGGCTTGAGACTGTCCCATAGACTGCCAAGTAAATAACAGTGTCAAGGTCCATAAAAGGTATGAAAGGCGCGGATGAAACAGAAGAGCATACACAGCATACGGTGATATGGAGAGACAAAGAGGAGACCATTGACAAAGGAATTGTTGAATAAAGTCATTATTTTTGTTTTCTTCACTTACAAAAAGTGTTTCCCTTCACTTCATATAACCCAGATTGCACGTCTGATGGCAGATGGAGTGTTCTGATGACGACTTTCATACCTTTTATGGACCTTGACCCTTTTTATTTACTTGGCAGTCTATGGGACAGTCTCAAGCCTCCAGGTTTTCATCCAAAATATCTAAATTGTGTTCCGAAGACGAACAGAGCTTTTATGGGTTTGGAACGACATGGGGGTAAGTGATTAATGACAAAATTTTCTTTTTTGGGTGGAGTATCCCTTTAAGCAACATTTCATACAAAACTGCCTTGATACATTCAATTAGATTCATGTTTATGTGTTTTGGATAAAACTGAACAATTTTTGTGGCACTCATTGCACAATTCACTTTAAGAGGTTCGTCAAATATTCAAGAATCAATGTAATTGGATTTCGCAGAATTTTTTTTTCCAGTGAGCCTGAGTTGACAAAGTTCCATCAAGCTTTGTAATTTATTTATTTATTTATTGGTATTGATTCATCAAAAACTACTATAATACAGTAAAAAGCATATTTTGTGTAGCTTTTATTTACAACTACTAACTTCAGCTGAACTGTTATTATTATTAATATTCACTTTCATTTAGGAACTTAATTATTGTAGTCAAATCCTTTAGTAAATGAAGTGCTAACAAAAACAGCACACTCAAAGATGATTTCATATTATTTCAAGTTCATTTTCTTTTCATAATGTGATGATGTCAGAATGGGCAACTCTCTTTGTAAATCGAATAAAGTCAGTCAAACACATTCAGGGTGGTTTGTGTTTGAGGGTGTGTTTGGCCTTTTTATTTTATTTATGAAACTGCCTGAATTATTGCTGGTGAATGACATGATTTGCAATGCAAAGATCCATATACCTAAATCTCAGTTGTGTAATTTGATACAGATGCGTGAGGCAAAAGAAGTAAAAACAGTACAAATTAACAAAATAAATGAGAAAGAGGAAAGATTTGCAGTTGGAGGCAAATATTACATGATATCAACAGGTGTGTGTATGTGTGTGTGGGTATGTAGCAACTGGTTTAATCACTGCACTTAAAGTGAACACACATGCACACACACACACACACACACACAAACAGGCAAGTCAGTCAGGCAAATATATGGATTTTCTAAAAGAAAACACATCATCGCTTTGAAGCTGAGACTCAAACCTTTATTATCTATATTAGCGGAAAAAGAGAGAGAGTAAGAGAAAGCTTCAACATGTGATGAGCAATTGACAAAATGGAGAAATTAATAAAACACTGAGTAGAAAGTTGTAAAGAATTGAAAGGCTGTAATAAGAAAATGGATATTATAGCCAGTGAAGGATGAATAGAGAGGAAGGAAAGATGATATAACTGCTGTTTCCTCATACATCTTCAACCAGCAGCCGCTTTTTGACGAGGATATTAAAACATGTCATTAAGAGAAATTCTTTCTTCCTGTTCTTCCATTTACTGTAACTGCTCTCATCTATCTCTCATATCGTTTTTCCTGCTCTGCAGAACTGCATCCCTCACTGTGTCCTCACACCCAGAGCGCAGCCACAACCAGGCTTTTTTTTTTTTTTACCAGCCAGTCTCACTGTTGTATGTATCATATACATTACTGTATAAAGATCCCAAACTGTAGTAATTACTACAGGAACAGCAGAGCTGCGCAAAGCAGTAGTACTTTACAATAAGCATTCATTTTGTAATATTAGTTAACATGAACCAGCGATGAACATTTAGAATACGTCATATTTATTAAAATCAAATGTCAAATTGTCTGCTACCATTATCTAATGTACTCTGAACCAACATGAACAAACAATGAACAACTGTAAGTTTATTTACCTTCTTATTAGTCATATTAGTTAATGCATTAATAATGTTAACAGAAGAATTAGCTTAGTTAAATGAGAGAAAATCTAGTTACACTATAAACATTTTAGTAAATTTTTCTTTTTATGTAATAAATATGAAATAACAGAAATTGAGAGTTTTGGAGAGTAATTTGGACTAAAACATTTTATTTGAATGCAAAATCAACTCCAGAAGTACTACTGATGTTTTGCCAGTTGCTGTGTGTGTGTGTGTGTGTGTATGAGGATAGAAAGTGAATTGTAATCACATCATAATTTAGTTAAAAAAAAATTCTGGAAATTCAATCTCTAAATATTCTATATGTGTATTTAAATGTATTATGTAGTGTCTTGAAAGATTTAAAAATGAAAGGGACTTTATCTCATTAGTTTTTTTTAATCAAATGAGATCCAACTCAGTTTCAATTTTATGAATGCAAATCAGATGATAAAATTATTAATAACTAATGAATGATAAGCTTGCCATCAGTGCAGGGGTTAAAGCAAAAAAAAAAAATAAAAATGAAAAATCCTGAGCCTGAACTTTTTTTCCAGGGGTGGGGCAGGGGGCAGTGGGGTCCTTTCTTTAACATTTGAAAGGATACAATGGCAAAGTTATTGCTTTCCTTATTAAAACTGATTTTATTTTTCATGAATATATGTTTGACCTGAAGAATGAAAGCTATATCACACTTGAGAGATGAGACAAAATACAGACACTTGGTTCACTAGAACAAGACAATATTTGAATACTATTTTTAAGAAATTTTCAATGACAAAATATTTGTCTTTTAATTACAAAACTAAAACAATGCAGTTGTATTTAGAAATATTTTAACTAATCGAGGGCTGTATCTAATGTTTATTTTGGTAATGGAGTAATCTGATATTTTTTTAGTAACACAAAGAGTCCTAAGTGAAAACCAGGCTTTAGTATGACTATTTATATATAAACTAACGATGAGGCATTAATAGTTGGTAAAAAAAAAAAAAAAAAGTAATGACATTGAACAACATTGAATTATTGAACAACACTGTTAAAATACTTAATGTAATATGCCTATACATAATATGAACATAACCAACTTTTAAGTTAGTTATGTTATGTTATGTTAGTTAGTTCACCCAAAATATAGGCTGCGTTTTACTCACCCCGAGGCATCTTAGGTGTAAATGACTTTCTTCTTTCAGATGAATCCAGTCAGAGTTATATTAAAATGGTCTTTGATCTTTCAAGCTCTATCATTGCAGTCAGCGGGTGTTGCATTCCTACAGTCCAAAACATGTAAAAATAAAAAGCGCCCTTCCATAAAAAAAGTGTCTAACACAGCTCCGGGGGGTAAACAAAGGCCTCCTGTAGCGAATCAATGTGTTTTGTATGAAAAATATCCATATTCAAAACGTAATTGACTCTAGCTTGCACTCACTGTTGTAAACGGAAGCAGTTCCAGGGGAATTATGTATGAGGTCAGCTTTGCGCATGTGAAGCAACGCACGTGGAAACGCAGCGGAGAGATCAAAACAAAACAACGGTCACTAATTAGAAGTACAAAACGTGGATTTGTAAAGAGTAATTTCGGAGGATTTCGATAAAAGCCCAGGGGAGACTGATTTTCCTTTGCTAAAGTAAGGAAACTTTGCTTTTTTTGATCCTGTAAACAAACGTCGGTTTTCACGAAACTCACTGGCGCATGTGCAACGCTGACCTCATATGTCATCAGCCCGGAATTGCTTCTGTGTACAACTGTTGGTGCAAGCTAGATTAACCCTCTGGGACTGACTAACGCAAATATGCGTTTTGAGGCATCTTCTCCTGATAACACCAAAAAGAACTTAAATTACACTTTCAGTTTTGATCGTACAGATAAGAGCAATACATCAATCAAATCTGTAAAGGGTCAACTTTTATTGTATACACATATAATAACAAAACTTTGTGCATTTATAAAATAAAGAAAACAAACAGGGTGTGCTGTCTGCTTTTAAACTAAGCAAGTGCTACCGAAAACAAATATTCTGTGATAACGTAATCCATTTTAAACCAACGCGATGTCCAGTCTTTCACGTCTCCCTTCATTTTATCTAATGTGACCATGCCCACGCGCCGAGCACGCTATTGGCATAATAATCATCCACGTGAAGCTCACGGTGGGTAAACGCCCCATAACAACAAACAAAGCAGCGAGTTTTTTACATTATACTTTGCACTTCGCGCTGAGAGGAATGAGACCGAATTCACTGCAGAAAAGACTTGCTGTGACAAATAAGAAAGAATTCACCGCAAAAAGCTTTGGATTACCTTTGGATTATTGATGCAGCGGCTTGATCAAGCTGAGATCCTAAACATGAGTAAGTCTTTTTTTTATTATCCTACTTGTATAGTTTTCACATAACCTGTACACATTTTACTAGTTAGACTTTTCTCAAACTATAATTCCTGACTAAATGTATAATCAAGTGAAACATTATAAAGTTTCATTCACATCATCTAAATGTCTCACCATGCCAGGATGTGTTAGACTTTTCTATAACTTTAATTGATGTATGATTTTTTAATAAATATTGTTGCTAGTCTAATGTCAGTAAGAATGGTTAGACAAAACTTTACTGAGATAGACTATTCTCTGTTCACGAATATAGCCAAATATGTTTAGAACTATATATTGTATAGGCCTACATACAAAGCATGCTTGTGTTTATGAATATAACTAAGCTTCTGTTCATAAATATCTACTCTGGTGTAAGTATTTTGAAAGTGTTATACCCGGGATCCTCTGAGGTGTAAAAGTATCAAGTAAGCTGTAAATATCACTGATACTATGTGTGCTATGTGGTAATTGTGTTCTTTTTTTTTCTATAAATTAGTACTAGTATCAGTGACCATAACAATAATGTTAATAATGTAGTTTAAAAAAAAAATATTTTGTTCTCAAGAGTCTTTCTTGTAACTTCTCTCTCAGTCACACACCTGGCTGAAAGGCTCATTATGCAGCTCATTATGCAGGCCTTCTCAGGTGTGTATCACAGCATTTTGAATGATAGTTGACGCCTTCTCGCATATACCTTTCCTACACAAAAAAGTGTCTTAAAAAATTTGAATCAATATATTGTTTTCTGTGAGCGAGTAATCAAGATGATTTTCACATCATTTTGAAGCAAAAAGAGTGTGCATTATCACAACATTATAACATAAATAATTTATAAACCTTTGCCAACACACATCAACTTGTTTCTAAATATGGCATTTATTGTACATTACGATTTTCAAAATAAAAGTTTCTCCATGTGGCCAAATATTAACATTAAATGGATTTAACTGTTGTTTATTCACACTGTAAAGTGAAATGTCACCAGGCCGCTGGCGTCCTCTGCAGCTATTTGTTATAATACATAATGTACTTAAAGGGTTGAGCACCGTTCACACTACAAGCGACATGCAACAGAAAAGCGACACAATACCATTCATTTCAATGGAGAGCTGGTGATTTCCACCGACACAAGCGACAGCAGCCGTTAGCGACCGGATGGGGTGTGTCCAGTGACGCAACAAAGTTCAGAATCTTTTAACTTTGTGCAAATGAAGAGCGGCTTTCAGGAGCGAAAGCCAATAGGAAAGAAGACGGTAGAGCTCATGTGATCGTTCTCCTCTCAGCGCCGTAGATAAACATACGCAATGGAAGAAAGTAGGCTCTGTTTCTCATACATTTTTGTTTGTATGTATGGAATTAATTTAGATTTAGATTATATTTAGTCTTTTGCCTCCAAAATGTTTGTAATTTGCGGCAAAAAACATGATTCGCTGTCAAGGCAACCAGTATTGAGAATGCCCACTAGCAACCTCACCGACATGCAGCGACAAAAGTTGCTGCTAGTGTGAACGGGGCTTTAGTTCACCCAAAAATTAAAATTAGGCTGCTTTTTACTCACCCCCTAGGCATCCTAGGTGTATATGAATTTCTTCTTTCAGATGAATCTAGTCAGAGTTATATTAAAAATTATGGTCTTTGATCTTTCAAGCTCTATCATTGCAGTCAGCGGGTGTTGCATTCCATCAGTCCAAAAGAAGTGAAATAAAAAGTGCCCTTCCATTACAAAAAAAGTGTCTCACATGAAAAAAGGCCTCCTGAAGTGAATTGATGCATTTTTGTAAGAAAAATATCCATATTCAAAATGTAATAATCACTTTAAAAACAAAAGACTAAAAATTAATCAACTGTTATATTTTTTTACTGGATCATCAATTCTAGACATTCTAGAATTCTATATGGTGTGTCTGTAATTTAAATTTGTTGAAAAAACAAAAAGATGATTTTTTTTAAGAACTCTAAGTTGCATGTACAAAATACAACAGCATTGTACAGTTTCGTATTGTATAGTTTTATGTTTTTGTTGGGTTATTTTTTTATTTATTTTTTTTAATAGTTACTATGCTGCAGTTTCTCAACCAGTTGGAAATAATTATTTTTATTTATTTATTTTCTTGGTGCTTTTTTGTTCCTTTTAGAGCTTGGCAGCCCGGCCAGCAGCTCAGACATTCTTCTAAGATATTCCTTTTGTGCCCCACAGATTTTAGTGTATCACAGTGTTCTGTCAAAAAAAAAGTGTCTAAACATACAGGATGTTCATTCATCTGTGTCATCGTAGGGCGTCTGTTGAGAACTTAAATAACGTTAAATCAAGTGCAGTTTCTTTGATTACCTAAAGGGGTCACTGTATCTCCTAAATAAAACAACGCAAAACGTCCTGTACCATGAAAATGGTACTGTATGAAAACCAGTTCTGATATACTGTACGTCTCATACATTAGAGATGCATACAAGAAGATCTCCACATGCCTCCAGAGAAATTGCTGCACACAAACTGTCACACACACACATAGGTTTTCATGATTTATGGGGACATTTCATATTCATAATGGTTTTTATACTGTACAAACTGTATTTTCTATCCCCTAAACCTACCACTCACACAAAACTTTCTGCAAAAACTATCATTCTGTATGATTTATAAGCTGTTTTTTTTTTTCTCATGGGTACCAAAAATGTCCCCACAAGATCAAAATTTACTGGTATGGCTATCCCTGTGGGGACACATTTGAGCTATATGTGAGACAATACAGTGAAGATGTGTTGGGGGGAAAAATATGAGAATGCTTGAATTAATCAGAGCTTCTAGACACAACTAAAAAGGGGTGATGAAAAAGGAAAGAAAGCCAGAAAGGAAGGAAAGGGGCTGGGCAGAAGTCGGTTAGCATGTTGCTGTGTGTGTGTGGAGGTTATGTTACTGTGTTAGTGGCTCCTAATGGAAGCTATCGCTAGCATTATTGAGCTAAAGCACTCAGTCCTTCATATCGCTTCATTAGGACACTGCCAAGGTGATGGCCTCCGTCTGTTGTGTTGTGTGTGTGTAAGAGTACGCTTGAAGTACAGAGAGAGGAGAGGGGAAGAGAATATCAAACACTAAAACTTCCAGCCATTCATGTTTGAAAATGTGTGTTTGTGTTGTTTGTACTGTGGCAGTCAGGCCCCAAGTGACCATATATACAAGCAGGTGACGGAAGGGTCAGTGTGTCTCAGCATCACTGATGCTCACACTTATACACACTAGCACACACACACACACACACACACACACACAATACATACTCCTTTTCTTTCGCTGATCTAAAAATATTTCTTTGTAATATAAATTGCATTTCTTTGTAATAGTAAAATGCTAATTTAATACATTCTTCATAATTTCATGACCATTTTCCTCATTCCCTTTATATTATTTATACTCTTTAAATTGTTTATTTTAAATTTATATGCTATTTATACTGTTATACTACTTAAAGTACTATTTTATTTTATTTTATTTTATGCTTTCCATGTAAACTTTTTACATTTTTATTCCTATTTTCCTCTTTCTTTTTGAATTGTTGATTTTTTATTTATTTATTAATGCAATTAAAGACTTTAATGTAAATGCCTTTTTCACTTGTGAAATGAGTAACAGTGCTTTTTAACAGCCTTTGTTTTTCCATATTCATTTTATATTTATAATTTTATTTTCATTTTCATACCATTTTTCATATTTTCTGTGACCCTTGATTTATTTATTTTTTTGCTTTTTAAGATTTTAATGTAAATGCCCTTTTTGCATTTGAAATGCCTAACTGTGCTTTGCTGAATATTATAGTAAATACAAATTTGCCCCAGCATCCTTCAACAACCTCCTTACATTTTAATATTTAATTCTTATTGTTAGTTCTTCTAATATTTAGAAATATTACTCTCTATTGTGTTAACCTTTCTTTAATTTTAATGTTTAATTTTTTTTGTTAGTTATGCTTTTTTTATGTGTTAATGTGGCCGGTCACATGCTAATTCATGTGTTCATCTAAATCAGGGTTCCTAATTTCTGGTCCTGGAGAGTACTGATTGTGCTCCAACACACCTGGCTTTTTTAACAAACCCAAAGACCTTGATTATTTTATACATTTATCAATAATTAGAGTTGGAACTAACTTTGCAGGAAAAGTGGCTCTTCAGGAACAGAAATTAGGAACCAAGAACCATGGATGATGAAGGAAATGTTAAATGAGATATTTTTGCATCTTATTTTCAAAGTTTTCTACTACATTTTCATTTCAAAATAACCCATTTCAGAAAAGAAAAACACTTGTTCTTCAACAACAATGCATTTAACAGGAATTTGGACATCATTCAATGTTCTGTTGAACCAGTTCATTTCCATTCCTGCCATTACTGATTTGAGCTTTTGTGCATGAATTATATTCTTGTACTGGTTCCTGTCTCAGATCCATTATTCTATGACAGTTACATGCACAGATGTGTAATTTAAAGTGTGTCAGTGTATGTTTTCCAGTGTGTTTCATTTCTAAATTGAAACATGACAGACTCAAAGCCATGCCAGACCAGATATTATATAGTGCTTTGGCACTTGCACATAGCCATTTGATCACACACTGCAAGACAGATGGCTGGAGTGCAAGGATAAATTAAAGAGAGAAAAAGCATTTTGCTTGACTTTTATGCAGGTGGAAATACACTTACAGCCACTATACACAGGACATAGGTAGGTATTTGAAATTCACATATACACTACCGTTCAAAAGTTGGTGACTTTTTTTTGAAAGAAATCCATATTTTTATTCAGCAAGGATGCATTCAATAAACAAAACATTACTTTAAAGACATTTTTGTATTTCAAATTAATGCTGTATGGTTACTTGTAATCAGAATCAGAATTAGCTTTATTCGCCAGGTGTGCGCAAACACAAGGAAATTGTTGTGTGTGTGTTTTTTTTAAGGTAATGCTACTATGGTTTCCACAAAATTAAGCAGTACACTTTTTTAGCATTTATAATAATAAGAAATGGTTCTTAAGCACCAAATCAGCATAACAGAATGATTTCTGAAGGATTATGTGATATGAAAATTGAAAACGGAAATGAAAACTGTGCAGAGTGATTGCTTATTAATTGTTGATCTAAACCTACATGTGTCAGATAGATTTTTAAGCATCTCACGCCAAGAGTGTTCTATTCATAAGGTGCCATGTCACAACAAACAACAGTTCAATAATTTGTTTTAAACTCTCCCTATCACCCTCCAATGTCTCGCTCCCAAACACATACTAGATAAATGTGCAAGTGTTTTTTATGCTTTGCCCATTCAGGTCACTGAAACAAACAGATTGCAATTCCATTTGGTGTTTCTAGCGATCCAGAAAGAGACTGACCGCCTTCCATTTCGGTCCTTCGCTCTCTCTCTCTGAGTACGAGGGTTGAATCAATAGCGTGTCAGTAAGTGAACTTGTGCGAATCACATCCATTCATCTCTTTCTTACACACACTTCTCCCAATCCATTCTCTGTTTGGGAGTCTGGAGGCAGGGCAGGGCAGCAGCGTCCAACCGCAGGAGTAGGGCATCCCCATACATGCCCGGGTACCGTCTCTCGCTGCGCATGATACTTAACCAATAACCCTCCCCACCACAGCTAGAGGCACTCACATGGCCCCAGACTAGCGTTAGTGCCGCTCAATTGTATTAAGGGCAGAAATGAAAGCAGCGTGACCCTTCTTAAGTGCACAAGGCATCTTTGTGCCGAGCGAGGCTGGGCGATCGAGCAGATGCATCAAAGGAAATTCCCCCCCGCATGCTGCGCGAGTAGACAGATAATGCTATTTACCTGAGTGATGCAGCTTGGCCTGCAACAAGACACAGATGCATGATGTCTGAGCGAAGCAGAGCACTCTGACCGAGCGAGTGAATGTGTGTGTGTTTTCTGTGAGAAGGCATGTGGAGGTGTATTTTAATTTGTGACAGTTTGTTTACTCCGTGTGTGGTAATGCCTTTAACAAGGTCACACATCCAACATGTGGTGCTAATAAAGCTTACGAATGTGTGTGGAGCACTGATTCCTACCTTAAAATCACAGATGCACGTCACTGTGTCCCCGATTCGCAGACACTCGCCGTCAAACTTGCACGTGTTGGTGTCACATAGAAAAAGATCAGTGTCCTGCTCCTCAAACCCTGTCATGAAACAAACACAAATATAGGTTATAGATTACAAACAGATATCGAACAAAACATTCTACATACTAAAAGTAGTTCTGAGGTCAAGAGGATTTTTTGTTTAATTAATATCGAAATAATGATGAAAATGACGGTTATAATTGTTTTTATTTAAAAAAAAATGGTCTTCTTTTGAATTTCTATTCATCAAAGAATTTATATATATACACATATTATATATATATATATATATATAAATTTACATTTCTTTGCCCAAATTCATTCTGCTACTGCCATCATACATTAAGTCATCATTAAAATGAAGAGGTCCTGTTCTAGAGACAGTCATGCAATGACACCACCTCCACCAAGCTTTACAGATGAGGTTGTATGCTTAGGATCATTTGCAGTTCCCTTTTTTCTCCACACTTTTGCTTTCCAATCACTTAGATAAAGGTTAATCTTTGTCTCATTGGTCCATCAAACTCTACTGGCTCACATTTGTGAAGAATCTTGCCTTTCTATTTTTGGTGCTGATCAGAGGTTTGCATCTTGTTGTGTAGCTTCAGTAATTCTGTGTCAAATTCTCCTGCGGACTGTAGATTGACAGAGCATCACCCCAGCTTTCTGGAGGTTGTTGGTGATTTTACAGACATGTATTTTAGGGTTCATTTTCACAGCTTTTATGATTTGTCTGTCATCAACTACTGTTGTTTTTCTCAGCCGATCAGGTCGTCGTTGGTTGCTGATGTTGTTGGTAGTTTCCAAACTCTTGATTTCTCCATGCCCTTTGTTTTTCCTTTAGTTCTAATTGACTTCCTCTTTTCTTTTAGCATCCAAATTGCTTGCTTTTCTTTCAGAGTCGGCTTCCTTGTCTTCATCCTGGTTTGTGTGTGTCATCATCGAATGCATGACTTAGAATGCAGAAGTAATGAATATAACTGATAAGACACATTCCCTGCTTTTAATATCTGAAGAATTAATGCAACAGGACACAGCTGAACACTTAGAAAGACCTGTGAGGCAACTGTTCCAATACTTATGCTCACATCAGATAGGGAGATGAAACTCTAAAAGTGCTGATCTTCTTAGCTGTTAAAACATCTTTGTGTTAAATCACCCAATAATAAAATGTGACATTCTGTAGTTTTGTCTCATATTAATCTTTTAATCATATTTACAGATTTCTTGACTCCACAGCAAACAGAACAATTTTGTCTTTACTGCTCCAATACTTATGGAGGGTAATGTCTATATATATATATATATATATATATATATATAATGAAATAAATGCAGCATTGGTAAGCATAAAATGCTTTTTCAAAATTATAATAAACACTTTTTTTTATATTTGCACAAATTTAACACATATTACTAATATATATATATATATATATATATATATATATATATATATATATATATATATATATATATATATATATATATATATACATATATTACAAAAGATATTTAAAATATTATAATAAATATATAAAATATAAAATGTGTAGATATCTATATAAATCTAGATACATACTACAGTATATGTATATTTCGTCCCCTTGGAATTATAAGGTTCTATCTGCATTCCGAGTAGTTTTGAGATATTGAGCTTCAAAGTTTTTGTGTACCATTCGACTGTGTAGATAGAACCTTATTGTTTTTTAAATAAAAAGTCCCATAATGTACACAACATTAAAAAAATCTATCACATAATGTAAATACGTTGACAGAATAAGAATATGTGAATAACTCAATTTTGACAAAAATGTCAGATAGAACCTTATAATTCCAAGGGGACGATTTGTGTATGTGTGTGTGTGTGTTTTTGTGTATTATGTGTTATTGTTTGTTTTTATTTGTATGGTGTGTTTTTTTAATGTGTTCATTTGGTACAAATAAAAAAAAAATTATAATAACATTATCTAAACCCTATAGGGTGTACATGTCAAATGTTAATTTTGTACTGTAAAACAGTTATCATTCATTTTATTAATTAGCATTTCACATGTTTAATTTGTTCTTTTTAAAAGCTTTTAATTTTCCAGACAAATTTAGACTTGGTTATAATTTGACCATACCAGTGAAATCGGATCACAGGATCTTGTTTAGCGGCCAAGTCTGCGTGTAATGTCTCAAAACTGAAACTGAATGTTTTATAATTGGTTCATATCAGTTCAACATCTCCAGTCTTTTCCCTAAGTGCACCAGCGGTCAGATGAAGCACTGTAGTTTATTAAAACTGAATAAACACATCATTGGTGTGAAACAACCTCACAGAATTACTTCCTCGGGACAAAAGGTCTTTTGGTTCCAAGCTGGATAGAGGATATTCAAGCTAAAGCATATCATGACTGCAGCTGCAAACAACAGATACACTGTTATAAAAGCTGCTTTGATAAAATAGACCGTGTCCCTGGTTTGAGGTCATAACAGCCCAGGGTATGAAGCTTACAGCCCTCTGTACAGAATGTGGGCAGGATGTCTCTTAATGGACTGAGGTTTTTTACTTGTCTGTCAACATAAATGGAGAGTTAATGCAGACATACAGACATACAACAATAACCTGTTTACAATATTGCTGAATCGTCTTCCAAGGGAAATCTCTCACACTTATAAATAAAAGTAAGACCCAGACAGGTATACCATTAGCATGATTAGGAATGAGACATGTTCCAAAACCCTTAATTGTGTAAACCTCTCACATATACACCTCCATATCTGTCTATAACGCACAATGCCTTAAGCCAAAACTGAACTCAAAGGCTTCTCCCAGTAAACACAAAGACGTACAGGATGATCCAGGATGAATATTTCATAAGCTCCACCATCTGCAAGTCAAAGAACAGGATGGGGTGAGCATCAATGTCACTGTATAACGTTACAACATGGAACCACACTGACCCACCTCCGTGAAGTTGGCCCCTCACCCAACGCAAAACGTCAGCAAAATAGTCTCAATCGTTTGTGCTGTAAAAATTTTTGTTTGTGCCGCTTTGTTTTCTTAGATATTAAAAAAATATTTATAGGTCATTCTGAGGTCACTCAGCCCCCTCACATACTCCAAATTCACCCCAAATAGACTTCTTTGTTTGTGCTGGTAAAAGTATCATTTGTGCGGCTTTGGTTTTTAAAATATTAGACATTGAATTATAGGTGATGACGTCACTCAGCCCCCCATATTCTTCAAATTCACCCCATATAGTCTCGTTTGTTTGTGATTCATTTGTGCTGGTTTGTGCCGGTAATATTTTAGTTTGTGCTACTTTGGTTTTTTTTAGATATTAAAATAATATTTATAGGTCATTCTGAGGTCACTCAGCCCCATGCATACTCCAAATTCACCTCAAATAGACTCGTTTGTTTGTGCTTCGTTTGTGCTGGTTTGGTTTTTAAAATATTAGACATTGAATTATAGGTGATGACGTCACTCAGCCCCCCATATTCTCCAAATTCACCTAAAATAGGTTCAATCGTTTGTGCTTCATTTGTGCTGGTTTGTGCCGGTAAAAGTTTTGTTTATGCTGCTTCGGTTTTTAAAATATAAGATAATGAATTATAGGCGATGATGTCACTCAACTCCCCACATACTTCAAATTCACCCCAAATAGACTCGTTTGTTTGTGCTTCGTTTGTGCTGGTTTGTGCCAGTAATATTTTCGTTTGTGCTGCTTCGGTTTTTAAATATTAGATAATGAATTATAGGCGATGACATCACTCAACCCCCCACAATCTTCTTTGTTTGTGTTTCATTTGTGCCGTCAAAATGTTCTTTGTGATGCTTCGGTTTTTTAGATATTTTTAGTGATCATTCTGAGGTCATGTTCCAAATTTACCCCAAATAATCTTTGTAGTCTGTGCTGTATTTTTTATTTATTTATTTATTTGTGCTGCTTCGGTTTTATAAATATTATTTTAATATCTAAAAAACCAAAGCAGCACAAACAAAATTTTTTACAGCACAAACGGAGCACAAACGATTGAGACTATTTTGCTGATGTTTTGCGTTGGGCGGGGATCCAACTTCACGGAGGTCACTGACCCTTATGAAAAAAGTGCACTTAAGATGAACACATATATTTCAGGTAATATAATTTATATTAATTAAAAAGTTACATTATATACTCTAAAGTAATACATGTTTTACATAGTAAAGCTTCATTTAAATACGATTGACAAAAAACTGTTTGTCATAAAATAATAAATAAAAATTTCTAAACACTTTAAGTTATGCTACATTCTCTGATGAAAATATGCAAAAATTGTACATTCAATCCGCCATAAAGCAAGAAGAAGGAGACGCCTCATGTGCCTGCTGCTGAGAATGCGCACAGGAAGACGTGCTCAGGAGAGTTCTAACAGTTCGGACACAGCGTGAATCAAAGGTAAAAAAACAAACAAACAAAAAAAACATAAATACTGTTCAATTTCTTGCACAGACCAATTGTTTTGTGTCTTTACGCATCAATTTATTGTCACGAGCCGCAGGGTTTAATTTGGTTTTGTTTGTGTATGTTTTTTTTAGTGTTATTGTATGTTTTAGCCGTGATTCCAATTCACTTCCATTATTAGACTGACAGACTGCAACGGTGTGTGTTAAAAATCTTAGTTTGTGTTCTACTGAAGAAACAAAGTCAGCTACATCTTGGATGCCCTGGGGGTAAGCAGATACCCCCCAGGTGAAATATCCCTTTAAAGCTTCTCTGTAATTTGTTACAAATTACTTTTGCTTGATCACTACTAAAGTGGTTTGCAAACTTCTACACATAAGATACATTGTAACACTATTTAAATAGTCCTTAAATGCAACGAAGCTGCAATACATACTGACACACTGACACAACAATTGCAGCCTTGGCTGACATAAGATACTTTTTTCTTTGAACTTTTGGTATTGTATTAATAAAGTATGAACTCTATAAATAAATATATATTTTTTTCATATTTTTAGCTTGTTTTGATCCTGCTAACATTGTGTGATTTGTATAAGATGTAAGTCTAATACACAACACAAATAAGTTAAAAACTTCTTTGTATATATATTTTTTTTATATATTTACTGAGAAAATCATGCTGTGCTCAAAACTTTCCAAAAAACAGTAAAAAACTATTAAAACATTTGTCTGGCTGGTTGTGAGATTTTGAGATCCGGAAAAAAACTTATTGATGCCGATGCTGATAAATACACAAACTCATGTAGACAAACTGACCTGCGGCCCAAATTAATGAGAAGAGGAAAGAGAGAAAATAAGATACAGAAGGAAGAGAGTGAGCGCAGAGCACAGATGGGCGGTATGTTTTCTCTCACTGAGATGAGACATGCATAAAATTTAAATATTGCCGGATCAGTTGTGTCTGGCTGTGCAGCCCATCATCCTCAGCAATGGTGCAGACTACTTAGCCGAGACAAACGAGTGGGTATGCGTTTTCTGAGAGAGAGAGGGAAAGAAGGGGAGGGAGGTGGCACAGAGTGATACAGTGGTGCTGAAACAAGACACGCAGCCAAAGTCTCAGGATAAGTAAGTCTGTGAGGAATGATAATGAACCAGAGACAAGCAGGCTGAGTGGAGAAGAAGACTACACACACACACACACACACACACACCATATGACACTGCAAACACAATAGAGAATTTTAGAGGAGTTGTGTCACTCCAGCACTGGGGTCACTTCTATTTCCATTCATTACATTCAGTAGATTCAGTGCTTGACATAAAAAATCAGCTCTCAGATTTTGTGCTTTTAACTGTTTCCCCGCCAGCATTTTTGAAGAAGTTGCCAGCCACCGCCAGCGATTTTGATGATTTTCACTCAAATTTGATGGCCTACAGTATATTTTGCTGTATGAATATTTGAATATGCAAAATACCAAAATAAAGATCAAAGCCTCTACTTTTAAGCAAAATAATCAGTTTTATTCAACATTCTTTTTTATCTACACTTGAATATAGGTAGGTTTCATAAAAAATTAGTTTTGAGATATATATATATACATAGTAGTATATTAGATTTGAGATGTGTGTTTTACCTAGGTTATGGATCCCCACAAGTATAATAGCAGCGAATTTTGACCTTGTGGGAATATTTATTTTTTTGGACCCCATGTGGAAACAAGCTTGTAAATCATTCAGAATTATGTTTTTTTAAATCTAAAATTTTGAAAGTTTTGTGTGAGAGGTAGCTTTAGGGTAGTAAATATAGAAAATACAGTCTGTACAGTATAACACCACATTATGTCCTCATAAAACATGGAAATATATGTGTGTGTGTGTGTGTGTGTGGTATACACATGCCCACATAATAAATTATATATTATGCATCTTTTACAAAGTTTTCCTTAATCATAATCAGTAAGATTAACATTTCATTTTATTATTATTTTTCTTCTTGTTGTTTTGAGCATAGCATGATTTTCTCATCAGCAGAATTCAGTAAATATATGAGAATAGCGTAAAACATACAAAACATTTGAAATTTATTTGTTATGCAAATCACACACTGTTAGCAGGATCAAAAACACTTTGCTACACTTGCACTTTTTATTAATGTTTTAGCTTTTTACTATGTTTTATAAAGAAGTTTATATAGAGAGAGTTTGCAAACAGAAAAAGAAACAAGCTTTAGCCGTCAATATACAGTTTGTAGGTCAATGACAAGCAGAAGAAAATCTTTGTCCATTAGTGTATGTTGCATCTCTTATTTCGAATCGACTATGACTGAAAGTAATGGCTTGTGGTTCAGCGAGTGAGTCAGATGTTAATTTGGTAACCACTCCGACTATTTCAGTGTGTAAGTGAGACCTTTTAGAGTTTGTGTGTGACTCATTTGTGAGTCATTTTTGATTGACTAACTTTCATTTTACACTGTAGCCCTGGTAGTCTTTTTTGTCTTAATTCAGCCTTCAAGCCCATATCTAAAATATTTATTTTTGCTGTGGAGCTACAGTTCAACAGTGCAACTTAACTAGCAACATTCTGTGAAGCTTTCTTCTTAGCTTAGCTTCTTTTTCTTCAAAGAAACAAATAGTGTTGGCAGCTAAGCTTGCAGAATTGTTCGGGTGGGTTGACCAACATTGAACATCACACAGGAAGTGGCATAGGAAATAGTGACAACAACAAACCTGAATGTATACCAAAGATGACACCAAAGATATCCGAACATTTTGCTGGCAAACAACACATCACAAGAAATCTGTGCTTGCATATGTTGTGCTAATGAACAGGGGGCAAAGTTTCTTTGAACTAAAACATCTGCTAAATGAATATGCAAATGGTTGAGTATCGTTAACCCGCAGGGTGCAAAAGCTACTGAGCATCTGCAATAGTATTATCTAAAGCTCACACTAATGTGAGTTACTGCTACCAGGCTGCTGTTGTATGAACAACAGAAACATTATATTATGCTGCATAATGTGCAATATTTTATAGATGTGGGGTAAAGAAGGTATTAAAAAAAGATTTATTTTCTATATGAAAATAGATGTGAAATCCCATGCATCTTTTCTTTTCAGAGAACTTCAGAAGGAAACTGCTGGGTAACTACAGCTGAAAAATAGAAAAAAATTTTATAAAATGTTTTTTATTATTTCTCATATTTGCATGCTAATCAAGGACTGGGGTCATAAAAAATTTAATTCTGCCCCAATGAATCAGGTTCCAAAGGGACTCAAAGCCATTTCGTTTGCTGAAACAACCTTTACTGGTTACTCTATTCAGTGCCTTTCCCTCTATTTTACTCAATTGGGGTATGTATTTTTTTTTTTAAACGTTTTCGACAAAACTGAGTCAGGCTGAGTACCAAAAACAAACTTGTAGCCAATCAGCAGTAAGGAGCATGTCTACTCATGATGGGGGAAGAGACGAGCCGAGCTGAGCGACGACAGAAATATAAAGATGGCGGATATAAAAAACAAAAGAAAGCTTACGATAAGGCAAGAAGTAGGACCTGTGTAAATTTCGGATCAGCTTTCCAGCACTTGAGAGAATTCAAGGAGCGGGAAGGCCTGTGAACGGACGCCGAGGTTGCTTTGTTTCTTCTCGATGGGTGAGTAACAATGGTTTTGCTTTGTTTAACATAACTAATATATGCTGGCATTTGCTTGAATATGCTTGTGTGACATGTTCGCTTGTTTGTTCATCTGCAATCGTGTTGTTGTTCCCTTCAGCTATGATAAAGACACATTAATTTCCACACCCTATAAGCCTGGAGCGTCCAAACCTCCTCCACTGTCTGTTTCAAGCGTCAGCTCCCAAAGTGTGTCCGAAAAGTAACATAGTATGTTTTAAAACAGCAGATAATAATAAAGCAGATTCCGCCATAATCGTTGTCTTGGTTGCGTACGTATGTGTGGGGCAGGGGTAACAAAATAGGGGCGAGACCCTTTTGGGGTAGGGGCATGTTTGTCATGGTGATTTGAAATATCAACACTGGCTACCAGAAATCACTTACCCACCTTTAACCTGAATTAGTAAATGCCACCACAATGGCAATATTAGATTAATTCAACCGTAATATGTTTTGAACTAGAAACTGATTCTGAAGTAGAGGAAGCGTGTAATCATACAGGGTCATCTGCAAGAAGTTTCAGAACATCATAATGCATTTTATGTATCACTCTTTACAACATCTGACATATAATTGACATCATTACCTATTGGCTTGACTACGCTTACAAACAGCTAATAATGTGTTTCATTGTTACACTAACCAGGTTTCCATTTAGGTTAATCCACAGGCTTTTTATGTGAGCCAATACCCAATGACTATCAAATAATATCGTCCGCAAATTAGTATAAATAGTAACTGTACTAAACAGATTTTCACGTACAGTAACATCTCATTATTTCAGAAGTCATTTTTGAGCAGTGGGTCAGTCACTGATGATTGTTGATTCTAGCCATGTTGGTAACAAATGCATGTAAGTGAGCACTACCCTGTCTCTCGTAACAGATGGTCCAGTAAGAATAGCCCGGCCATTAGTGTAGTATTTATACTCTCATCATTAATCTACCATTGAGCTCTTTGGTTTTCATTTTCCAAAACAGACAAGCAGGAACAGAACCCATGTTAAATGAAGGACGCTGCTCTGTCTTTTTTGGAGGTACCCTTGGAGTACAATGTTGGTTTGCACAAGGTTAATAAGGACTGAACTTCGCACCTTCTGGCACACCTGTGTAGGATAGACCCAAAGCCCCTGGGAGTCGAGCTCAGTTTCACCACCATATGGCTGCATGTGACAGCTGCCCATAAGTACCGATCGAATGAACAGTGTTTCCTGTCCGTCTCGTGTAGCCAGACAAATCACATTCGCTCAAGATTTTATCTGGAGAATCATGTCGCATTGTGAGTTCGGATGGCAGAGAGCATGCGCTGACAAAAATACACACATTAATTAATATCTGAAACATTTCAAGGGCAGAACTTCTTTCCCAGAGTGCAGAAAATTCTAATACACGTGCTAATTTAACAAATGGAGAAGCCCACATGAATTCCACACATTCCAAAGCAAAGCAGTCTTTTTACCACATTGAAAATGGAGAGAAAAACATTGCCTGAGAGGCTGACCTTAAAGACGTGATGAGTTTTTTCAACTGGAAGGTATTTCCCCTTTTATTCAACTGGTTTCACTCACTTATGCTTTAGAAAACCTCTGTTTTTATCATGAAACAAATTTTGTCCAAATCCAAACCTGACCTACCTGATATTATCAGTCCCCAAAGTGAATTTGTGTCCACAGAACGTCACACAAAGCTCTGGCAAAATGGGCATATCTGTCGTTCTCAAACGTCTACACATCCCTAGCTTTTTCAAAAGGGTGTCTAGTAGGTCAATTTTGGCCAATTTTACCATGCTAACAGTTACCAATAAGAACTTAGCACTGTCAGATTTTACAATGCAATTACCATTCCAATGATTTTCATTACAAATCAATGCAGAAGTCTGCAGATTTTGGGCCTGCATGTCAGTATGTGAATTTACAAGTTCATTGAAAGTACAATTTTAGTCAGAACAATGGAAAAAAGTTTTTTTTTTTTTTTTTTTTTTGATTAAGCTCTGTGTTCAGTGTGTTACTGTTACCTCACAAAGTCTAGCTGATTTTCATAAATATCGGCATTTCGTTAACATGCACTCATTTAGACATGACTGCAATAAACCTTAAAAGAAATCTTTCTTTTACTACAAAATCTGTTCAAGGTTTACTCATTTACTTTCTAACCGTTTTGCCAGGAGCTTACGCCAAACAACCTTTTTACTATGCAAAGTGTGAGCCATCGAGAATAACGCTATACAAGGTAAGTGATTTGACAGTTTACTGCATTTTAAAGCTATGCCAAGCATCAAATCTCATTGAGATGCATCAACAAGCTGTGAATCTTGTAGATCGAGCCTAAGTTTGTAAAAGGGTGTGCAATGCATATTTATTTTGAACTGAGGTAGGTTACTGTATATGCATTGAATATACCACAATAACAGTCACTAGATGTTTCAGGTCTGTTTGTAATTTATTATCATTTCCATTCAAAGATCATCCGAGTTTCGAAATGCACCAATGCATCTGTGTTTGTTCATTGCTTGTTGTGTGCAGGGATCATGTTCAAACACTGAATTTGATGTTTGTTTCTGTGCAGCTGGCCACTCCAGCCCCATCCAAATTTGTGGGCTGTGTTTTCTCAATCTTTCGCACCCTTAGGATACACCGCATAGCTGTTTGGCGCATATGCGTCAAAAAATTGTGGTATTATCTGAAGAACATAAAATTGTGGCTTTGGGCACAAATAGATTCAGGTTAAAAGGAAAGTCATCCAGCAAACTGATCTGAAAATATCTAGAAGATTGCTCGTGGTTAGCATTATAATTTTGATCAGTTACTTAGAAATGGTGCACAATCTCAAATTTATTTTACATCAGAACAATACCAAAAATGATTATTTACATGTTTAGATTTCAATTCCCTGTTAATGTCCTAAGTTTCTACATCTGCATGTTGTTGAGAGGTGTGGTGGGCATGTTACCGCTGCCTGTTTTCAATGTGTAGGAAATTGTAGAACAGAGGAAATAACAATGTTCAGAATGAAAAACAGAAACATCTGCCGTCATGCATATTTAAACATGGTGCTCTTCCTAACCACTCAGCTTTATGAGTGTGCACTCTGGAGGGACGTCTCCAATTACTGTCCTTTATTTCTCCTGCTCACCTCCAGGTACACAACTCACACTCGACCATTCAATACCAACTCGCTCTTTCTCCCTGAACGAGCCAAGCGGCATTATTATTTTATCACAAACACTCTTGCGTTAGCCATTCAATTAGCCCGGCAACATCTTCCTGGTGGCATACATTAGTCATGCCTCCTCTGAGCCAACTAATGATGGCAGAATCGAGACAAACCGAGGAGAGAACTCTCTTTCTCCTTGTTTTTCTTGACTGAGTAGTGGCATCCTTCCTGTGCTCTATTGGATTAAATCTCAATAATGGCATTAAAGGTGGGATAAAACAGAGAGAGCCGAACGGAAAACCCCAAGAAACCCAAAATAGGGCACCACAACTTCCTCATTAGCCCAGGAGCTCAGACAAGCTCTCCCAGAAGACCTTCCCCTCTCACAGTCTTTCTCTTTCTCCCTCTCTCACCCACACACACACACACACACAACAATCAAAATAGGCTCTAGTGTACAGAGTGTCTAAGGAATGAGAAATAAAGCGCTGAGGTGCAGGATTAAACTAATCCCTATGGTCTTTCACAGTCTGAAGGAGAGAGAAAATTTGCAGATGAAAAGGTCCAAAAAAAATCAGGTGCTGTACCCCTGCATTGAAGCCTACACAGACCTGCAAAAAATTTCACTATTTAAAATGCCACGTATTCTAAATTAATTAATTAATTTCAAATAATTTTCAAATAATTTTATATATTTATCTCAATAGTTCCCCAGCGGTGTGACAAACTATATATAATATTTGTGTTTCAATTGGGTTACCAAATTTTAAAGTTTCCTGAAGTTTCCTGAATATAAATTTTAGAATGTTTTAGAATTTGGTTGGTTCCCTGGTAAACTCCGCAAGTTTATGAAAAACCTTACGACTATCTTATACAGCATGATTTGAGAATAAACTCAAAAGCTTGTTTCACTCTTAGTACCACAATTTTCAAAGTTGACTTTCATACACTGCTGTATAAATTGTTTATTCCCCCTCTGGCAATTTTTTTTTTTTTTTTGTCTTTTAGTATAATCCTCACTAAATTTGGATAGATTTATGCTTTGGCAATCCTACCATCTTAACATCTTTCTCGACCAAATGTTTCTTGCTTTACATAAATGTCTTTAGGCCTTTTACTGTTAAACAAGAAAAAATATGGTTTAAGAGAAATGATTAGCAAAAGAAAAGCAAGCTTTTTTTAAACGTTCAAACAATCGCTTTATTCGCTCCTCTAAGCTCTTAATGGTTCACCAGCGGTGTGTGACCAGCCTAAACTAGCATGCATGACTGTGTAAGTCTGCCAAAGAGAAAAGAAGCTTACAACAAAAAGATCTGTAGTGTAATGGACTCTGATAGATCTGTATTGGAATATAGTCAAGCCAGCCATCTGGCACCTTGTCTATCCGACAGCTTATTTTATCAAGCTCTGCTTTCAACACGTGTGACAGCACTGTGGTGGGGTTACGCGATGGGAAGGAATTGATACGACGGAGCCGCGGGACCGACACACACAAAATGAGAGTGAGGGAGAGAAGAACATGTCAACATCAAATTTACAGGTCTGCTGTACTCTAATTCCTTTTATTTACCGTAATTATATTTCTTACTGACCTGTTTAGATAGAAAGTAAACTGTTTTACGAAGGAGATCCAGCACCGAATCATCTCACATAGGCCACTGTAGGTCTGTGCAACAGATAGATTTCTTGTAGACTGTTGCCCCCCTACAGCTATTTAAAGAGAAACATAATTGCACAGCGGGGCCCTTTGTTCCCAAAGTATCTCTGACAAGCGCTCCCTTTCAGTGCCACATTTACTCCACTGATATAGTGTAAAGCAGCACCAGATGTACTTGTTTGGGGCCAGATGATTGCCCTCACAGAATTCACATGCACAAATGCCTACTGGTAAAACCTAGGGGTTGAAAATCTTTGCAAATCATTAACTCATTACAACACGCATGTGTACTGAAAATCTGAGCTACCTCTAAGAACGACCAATCCAGACTAAAAATTGCACCTGTAGCTAGTCACTGGGACAGCACTCTTCTACAATAAAAGAAATCCATAATAGTAGATTAAGGTATTAATATGAATTTTTTTTTTTTTTTTTTAAATCTTTAAAAGAAAAATCTTACCAAACCCAAACTATTGAAAGGTATATTATTATTTTATTACTGAAAGGAATCAAACTATACACACTCACTGTACAGTTTACAGACATGCCTCTTCTGCTCTTAAAGAATTCATATATGCACTCGCAAGGTGTACTGTGTAAACCATGTAGTGTTGAAACATGTACAAAGATGTACTTTACTTTTGAGGGTACTGACCTGGTGACAAGCCTCAAAGATAATATTTGTTTTTCTTGACAGTACACAGTAGGCTGATAAGATGTGCTGCCAATGTTGTAATTTAAAAAAGTTAGTTCTTCTTTTAGAACGGGGCTCAAAACGCAAAGATTCCATATTCTATTTTTGTATAATATATGTTCTAATGTCTTCTAATTCCAATAGAAATTATCACAAAACATACAAGAAACCCTCTATGTAGGCCTATCTACTAGCCTACATGCTGCAGTCCGTAATAATACTGATTTAAATGTCAGGATAAGTACACAGGTTTTGAAAAATACACATTATTTTTGAATGAAATCACTTGCAGTTCAGAGAGTGAGTCAAATGTTGATTCAGTACCTGCTCTGAAGAATTCGGTGAGTTTACTCAAGATGAGCGAAATCGATAACACTTGTTTAGTCGAGTCTTTTTGAACGGTTCAGGACTACACACTTTGTTTTTGCGTGACGCCGTGAGGTCAACGCGACAGAAAAACGTGTTTCTTGCAATTCTTTGATCTCTTTTACCTCATTACAATCAATTTTCACCACAAAACTCTCAATTTGTTTTAGTACACACTTTTCCTGGGTGATACATGACCTATCTTGACCAAGACATTAACCCCAGGTTGCTCATGTCTAATAACTGTGCGTTAAGTTTCTCTGAATAAAAGCCTGAGTTCATTAAATAATTAGCAACCCGACTCAAAACAGACAAACTTGCTAGAATAGTACGCGCGCAAAGGCGCACGGGCGTTGGAGAGAGCAGCGTGTTCAGGTCTCTTACCGGAGCAGTTCCACCCGGTGTGGTGTGTTTGACAGTCGCTCAGCGATGATGGGAACGCGCAAAGTTGCTTCACTGGTAATATACAAAAAAAGCAGTATGCTGTAATTAAACTACATGTGTCCGATTCTCCTGCCGCGGTCTGCGTGTCTGTCGCAGCACAACGCAAAGAGCCATCTCAGTTCACCGGGAATGACACGGGGACATAAACCGAGGGCTCCGATCCCACGACGAGCGCAGGCGACACAGATCTCAGCCGCGGAGCAGTGATACACATCTTACGGGCAATGCTGCGATGATCCCCATGTATGTATGTGCTCTGATACCGGTGCGGTTTGGACTGTCTTGACAAGTGGAAGTGTCCGGTTGCAGTGATGAAACTCAAAGCTGATGAAAAGATATAACATCCAAGCCTGGACCTGGAAAAGCTGTCCGGATCCACTAGTTGATCATGTTGATCACTCCTTCCTGAAGGGAAAAAATGCTGAAGCGCTGGCTTCAGTAGGCTATCTCTCTCTCTCTCTCTTTCTTCCTATATGAGGTCTGCCTGAGACTGTCTTGTTCGGCTGGTGTCTGGCTCTGACTGCGAGGATGAGGATGATGATGGTGATGATGAAGGTGAGAGGTGGGCACGCGCTTCGGCGGCGTGGATTGGCTGTAGAGGGTTTAGCGGGTACCGAGCCGTGCAATACAGCATCACAAGCAGAGCTCAAGAGTGCAAGTGAGACTTCCTTTACCTCGAGCGGTAAAGGGAAATAGCCTACATTGTTTACTTAGGCTATTCAAGTCATTAGCTTTGACAAAAAGATACAGTTCAACTTTACTTGAGTACAATTGTTTCTGTTGACTTTTACTCTACTTAATACTTAATCCAGACGTATTCGTTACTTTTGAGACTGAATAACAAACGTAATGTGCTCGCGGATGTCCGATTCGCGAACGAATTGTTTGAATGAATCATTTGAGTCGACTCTTTTTACATTTACCTGTCACGCGGGTTCGTAATGCGATTTTAAAAATACGTTTTGTGAATCGCGAATCTGAATCAAATCACAAGAGCAACACTCTGGAACAAGCAAAGGGTTGACGAGACTATTCGTGTAAACTTTTATCTTTTTTTTTTTTTTTTTTTTTTTAATTTAAATTAATTTGATGCATTTTTGGCCTGATCAGTTATGAAAAACTGTTTGATTTGTTCATGTGACGGAAATCTACCACAGAACTGTTCATATTTGTGTTAATAACTGACATATAAGCAGTGATATTTTAGTTGTTCTATGCAATACAAATGACATTTCAGCCATTTTTTGTTTAATACAGTATAAGAAATCCTTGGGAGTCTTACATGTCTGCGAAACTCGTTAACCTGTAAGGGAGCAGTAATCAGTCAAGTAATATAGTCTATAAGATACTAAACACATTTTAAGCAGTGTCACAATAAAATAATATTTCGTGTGTGCTTGCCCAAACAAAATTTTGGAGATGCTAGATGTTCTGGGTACTTGCCAGGGTGTGTTCCTACACAGATTGCTGAGGTTTTTAACTAATTTATGCTGTTTCTAGGGTGTTCTGGGTTATCCCGCAGGGGGTAAAGCAATAATAATAGTGATAACTGCCTTAGCAAGAGCACCACTAATTATAAAAACCAGCAAGTTGGCAATGCATACTGGGAAAACGCATGCATCATGACTGTATGCACTTATATTGCAGGCAAGGTATATTGTTGGTAAACCAACCAGTCATGCATTGTCCAGAGCAAAGGGACACAAAATATTTGAGGTGTGGTGTTTGGTGTGTGTGTGTGGTGTGTTTATAATTACTATTTCTTGTGTGTTTTAGGCATAATTGTTTTTGTTTGCTTTATTATTTTGTTATGCACCAGAGAGTTACCGATCAACATTTTACTAACTTATACAGCATAATACCAAACTCTTGATTATCGAAGCCAGTGCCCAGTTCCGGTCTCCGGCATATGTATCATTTTCTTCTCCCACCCCTGTGTGTACTGTCAAACATCTAAAATTAATTGCCACGCATGAGCTTGCGTACTTCTCTGTTGTTCATTTCACGAGCGGTGCTGAGTGAAAGCGGCGTGTCATTCATATTATCTGCCCTTCAGCTTGAGAAAGAGAATAAGCAAAGCAAACACTGTTCACAGATCCCTTCTCCGTCACACCCAGTTGGTGTTTGTTCTTAGGATATGGACGCAGGACTCCGTCAAAAACTTTAAAGTCAATTAAATTCAGTACCCATTGATTCACTTCAGCGCTGCTCAGATTGGCAGATTACTTGTTTTCTCTAGATTCTGCTTCATTGATTTGTTTTAATAACCCTGATAACGGTTAGGCTAATACTCGTGGTGGTCACTTTCAGGACAGGTATTCCAATCATTATAAAGAGCCTATATCCTTGAACCAAGAGCTATATCCTTTCCTGAAACCCTACATTTTTACAGTAAGTAGTGTCCAAATATATCCCTTGTTTATCTACTTAATGTCTGAAATAGCTTTGCAATCACTTTTAAAAATATAGTACAATACTAAATAGTTATCTTTATTAGATTAATACTTTACATCATTAACGTTTTTACTGTATTTTCTGGAAAATAAATTCAGCTTTAGTGAGCATAAGAGACTTCTTTCAAAAAAAAAAAAAAAAATCTTATTAGATCTTTTTTTTACTGAAACGCAATCTTATACACACTCACTGTGCTCATTTACAGACATGTCATCAAAGTGGCAGACAATCTTTTAGCAGATTTCATCAAATCCATACCGGGTACTGTATTAGATTACCATATCAGGTGTGATTCTCAAACTGTCCTCTTCAAACAGTCTGACAACTGCAAGAACAAATAAAAAAATAAAATCAAGCCCTTTGCACTTTTCTTGGCATAGGTAACCATAGAGGACAGCAAAAATCCCAAAGAAAATATCAAACATGGCAACTCCCATAACTCAAATTCTTAAAAATAATTGACAATGATATTTAATTAAAAAAAATATAAAAGGTAAATGGCAACATCCACTCAATGCAAAGTAGTGAAATTATTTAATAGCCAAGACTGCTACTACTTTCGCTAGATAAGCATATTGAAACAAAACACTAAAAACCAACACGTCGTTACCAACACAAACATCTAAACCAACACTTACGAGGCCCCAGAACAACCATTAGTTGTGTATTACCCATGGGCGTAGGCATGAGCGTGTGATTAAAATACAGTGACCTTATCACAGTTCCCAAAAATATTGTGAACTTAAGTTAATTATAAAGACCATTGGTGATCTGTTACTCCAAAGTGCAAAAAAAATATTTTGTCAAGTAACTTGTGTGGTATTGATTTAAATATAAATTACCTGGTTATATTAAAGACAAAAATATTATTCGACATGACTGACACAACGTGCGATCAGAGTACAGTGGCATTGCTTTATCAGATTACTGCTGCACTTTATGTTCTATTTGACTTTTTTCATAATTATTTTAACAGCAGTCAATGGTTGGATTTAATCCTTCATTAGCATTAAGCCTCAGACCTTATCCTCTTTTCTCATTCCCTGTCTCTTTTCCCTTTGTAGACGTTTCACAGACTCACAGCTCAGACCGGGTCATTGCACGTCCTGTTAGAGCACTCTGTGTGTTCCCCTGCTCTCCATCCAGCTGTGCAGTAATGCACTTCTGAGTCTGGTGGGATAGGACTGAAAAGCTCTGCTCAATAGCAGCAGGGATTTTTGGGATTGTACGAGGATCTCGGCGAGGAATCCGTGGTTTCTTCGACACAGCTTCAGAGGTGGAGACAAAGACCGGAAAGAGTGTTTGAGCTAATGGTGTGTGTCAGTGTTGCTGCGCCGCCGGGGGGGTTGGGAATGTAAGCCGGCAAGATGTGTATGATTGGATGCATGTTGTGAGCGAACACGTTGTTTTTTCGTTTCTTTTTTTGTGTGTAACCTGCAGTGTCAAACTCACATGTTGTTACTGTCTTTCTAACACTGCCGGTTCTCCAGTTTCAAGATCCTGTTTCAGCCATAAACAATTCCACACCCACACGATTCAAGACTAACAGACTGAAAATAGGTCTACCAAGGGACTGTCTTTGTTCCAGCACTACTATGACTCGCAAATGGAAGAACATGTATATCCGCTTAAAGATTTTCTCTCCACATAATTCATAAAGGGTAGGCACAAATATTTAATTGTAGGACTAAAGAGGCCCTTTGTCTTACACTTCCCTTTCGACACAGCCAGCTCCGGTTGTCCTCACTCTCACAATGTGCGGCACTACTAGTGTGTTCTTCAGCTGAAGAGCATTTAATTTTTTTAGGGCTTTCCTCTGATCTCTGTAATTTGAAGTGGAAAGCTATTTGATCTTCATTACGGGAATGAGTTGGGTTGGCTGAACTTGACCTTTGAAGTACTTATTTAAGAGGCCATGTGGTTAATTGAAAACTTTTGTAAAGCTGCTATGAAAGTAACGGCAAACACTATGGATACAGAAAAATGTTCTTTCTGGGACGCTCCGCTCGTATTTGGTATGAATGGAAAGATTAGGCATGATGGAAAAGATTTGTGAGTGTATTCGGGTGAATATTAAATGGAATATGTTTTACAGGGGTCCCACTGGTCTGTTTTTATGCAATGCCGTGTGAACTGTAAATCTTTTACCAAATATGAAATAGTGCTTTGCAGTGACATTTATGTCAGTCTTACGGACTGACTGGGATTGACTGCATTGGAACTCATTACTGTATGTGTTCCACTCTGCAGAAAGAGAGGTTGGGAGGGACAAAAACACTTGATGCAGATCAGAGGCAGCCAATAGCCATTGTGGGGCAGGGATGTCTGTTACAGTTATAAATTGGATAGGTAATGCCTTGAGTTTCTCCTCCATTTAGTGCTGAAATCAACATCATTGCATATTTAGTATATTTTTAAAATAGATTTTAAATGTCATTTCCTGACCACTGTCGGTATACGTACTTGCATGTGGAAAAGTTTGGTCAAACATGCACACTACTGTTTAAAATGTTGGGGTTAGTAAGATTTTGTATTTCCTTTTGAGAAAATAGTAAAGGTTTTACTAATCAGGGGCACCATTAAAATTGATCAAAACGTGGGCAGGAAAGATTGTTCTTTTTCATTTGCTCAAAAAAATATTGTCAACGTAATGCTGGAAATTTTTAAATTTATATTTTTAAAAAACTTGAAAAACCTGAAAAAGAATCATCGGTTTCCCACCAAATATTAAGTAGCACAACTGTTGTAAACCTTTAAACATAATACGAAAATGTTACCTGAAACAACACCAATTTAAAGAAGGATTTCTGAAGGATTGTTTGACAGTGGAAGACTAAAAAAGCCGACGAAATGTTCGTGTTGTGGTCACAAAACTAAAATAATAATTACAATACAAAATATTGAAAAGGTTTGTTTACATTTTTAAGAAGTTATTTTTTTAAATGTAATTTACTGGTAATTGTTGTGTTTTGTTTTTAAAGAAATGAGAAAATAAAAAACTGGCCACCATCCACATAAACCAAAGAATTGAAATGATTTAATAAAACTTGCATTTAAATTATGATAGTATGATTTAAAGAAAAAAACTAAACTAATATGATTTACAATTGAGATGTAAAAGTGTTGAGTGTAATATTTGTCTTATATAATGAACACACCCTGAAAAATGTATTAGGTAAATAGTATAAATCACACCGCAAGGATAAAACATAATTGACATATTCATTACATTGCCTACAGAATACATTAAATCTAAGAAGAAAAACATCGTTCATAAATTACAATTTAGAATCATCATATATACTTCACAGGTCAGTTTTCCGGACAGCTTCTTAATCATGAATATGTTGAATGAACCCTTGCGGTAAAGATTCGGAATGCACTTATCCTGGTGATCACGGTTTTAGACTTTTTTTTTGTATTGCAGTTGTACAGACGGGGCCATGCACCTCCAAAACCACAAGAGTTGCCTCTGTGGTTTGTCCCAGACTCTGCCTGCATTCAGGGCAGCAATAAAAGACAAACCGCATCCGATGACTCCTCAAGGTATATCTAAACTGATTCCTGCGTTGTCTGTGTTCTCATCTGGCAACTTGACCCGACTGTGACTATTGAGTTTTATATAGATCTTCTATGCCCTATCAATATTGACTTCATCAGTGCATGTTAGAACCTCCAGGGTTTGTCTTTATCTGTCTATCACCTTCCTTTCTCTCTTCAGGAAAAAAAATGAATGATTTTAGCAAGGAAAACGGATCTAGGGCAAGGACCAAATCAGACAACAGAGTGTGTCTTCAACAGCCCACATATACATGCAACCAGCACAGTACCGGATGTATGCTTAACAAGGACAACGGATAGGAAGGTCGTTCAATTTTTTAAATTGCACTCAAAAGTGTTAACAGGCTTTTTTTAACACCCACAATGTCCATCTGTGAGATTTTTGATACAATTAAACTTCAAAGGGCTATAATTTCAGAGCTGCACATATTTTAAAGTGGTGCTGGGCTGCTTTTTGTACTGCCCTTACTGGGAAAACTGCTATATTTCTGTCATTCCGAAAGCGCCACCTACTGGCAGAGAATGAATTAGCATTTTTGATTAGCCTTTCTGTTGTTTTTGCACAGAACATTGTGAAAATCAACCCATATTTCTATGCAGCAAATACGCACTTGTACACTGTAAATGTGAACGGTGGATCAATTTTTACAGTTTGATACTGTTTACCATAGACAGTTGCCCCTACTCCCACTTATATGGTATTAATTTTATTTGTGAAGGTCTCAAAAAGATCTTGAAAAAGTCTAATTTGTTTTTTAAAAATCCTCTGCAGATACCGTGGTCATGCATGCAGGCAATTTTTGACCCTGTAAAGTCTGACAAATCTAAATAATAGAAGTTACCCAACTTGAACTCCTTTCTTTGGCCCATATAGTATGATATACTGAGGAATATGGAGCTCATACTCAGGGAGGAAAAATAAATCTTTACATTAATGCAGTTGCTGATATTCATATGGCCAAAAAGATCCAAATTCTGATATGAAAATGGTTATAACAGTATCCTCTTCAGGGCCCGGCAAAACATTTAAGGAAAAAAAATAGTATTTATGTAAAAATTATATTTCATTCATAAGTTATGCTACGTCTCTGGTAGAGGACATTGGGACTCAATTTAAAAACTAAAAATAAAATGACATGAATGAACATGCATAGGCAAAAAAAAATGATTTTTTTTTGTTTTAAGGCACCAATACATTGTTAAGTTTGCAGGATTTTTTTATTGTTTGTTTTTATAACCAACGTTGTGTAAAGATAATTCGCAACCTATGTTATTACCAGAATTATTTTGTATACTATTTTTCTTTATGCAAAAATGTAGTATACCATGGCCATAAACATGTTTTCTCATCTTTGATAACAGTATCTTTAGATGAAGATTTTCCTTTTTGGGGAGGAAGTCGTGGCCTAACGGTTAGAGAGTCGGACTTGCACATCGAAGGGTTGTGAGTTCGCGTCTCAGGGCACGGCAAGGAATTTTAGGTGGGGGGAGTGAATGTATCCGCAACTCTCTCCACGCGTCAATAATACCAGGACTGAGGGTTGCCCGTTGAGGCAACGCATCGAACCCCACAACGGCTCGCCCGTGCTGCCGGCCAGCATTAAATGGCTGCACCACTGCTCCCGGGGGTTTGTTCACGGGGTGGTGTGTGTTCCCTGCTTTGTGTGTGCGCTTTTGGATTTGTTTAAAAGCAGAGCGACAAAAAGAATTCAGAGTATGGGTTCTCCTACTTGGCTGGTATGTCACAGTCAGCCAAAAAAAAAAACAATTTCATTTCAAAATTTTCATATTAAATGGGTTTTTGGGGCACGGCCACAGTAATGAAAAAAGAAGTTGGAATAATGGTAGTAATAATTGGACAAGATTTTGCATAATTAAATATATACTATTTCCCTATGAATAATGAAATATAAGTTCTCTTCCCTTATCATTTGTTGTGTCTCTCAAAATGCAGTCCTCAACATGCGTGTTAGTCACGGTGGTCCTCATATGAGGGAGTGTATGAAATCAATGTCCTTGTTCACATTACAGAAAGTCACATATTTGATTTTTAAACCCCCTAACATTTTCCTGCTGAGATGTTGATTTTCATTACACACAGTTTAACAAGGATTCATATTTAAATGATAATTACAAAATATTATCCATGATTTCAGTAAGACGTGTGCACTAAAGCATTAATCTCAGACGATTTTTTGAAGACAAAGGGAGCATGATAGTAGTAATGGTCGAAACAGCCAAACATTTACGTTTAGTATCTCTGACAAAGCCCTGAATGGTGCTCTGTTACAACTGTGGCATGTATAATCCTCAAGAGAAATTCACTAAAATATAAAATGTTCTCATATGAGGATGCACGGGGTCCTCATGAGGGTGTATAGCAGACTACCCTTAACTAAAACGACATTATTATATATTGGTTTCCCTTCTCCTAATAAATATATCTTAGTAAGATGATATTTAAAATGTCTAGATTTCTGATGATGTGAGCTTTCTTTTCTTTCATTTTTTTTCCCTTTTTTGTAGGTGGAAAAACATATAATGACAATTTAATATAATGAGTTGAGAGAGATATAATATAAAAGCATCTTTTAAAAACCTGATGTATCATAGTTTTATACATTCAGTTAAACATTTCATTTATTTTACACTTGTGTACTAAAAACAAAAAGATGTGTACCACGGCATACTGCAGGTGATGGACATTTTTTAGAACTACACTAAAAGGGCCTTTTTACTATGTAATTTGCATATTAAATATGGAAAGTGTTGGCGTGTATAGCGTTTAGAATATGTTGGCCCTGGACCACTGCTCTTTGTTGTCAGTTTCCACCATGTTTTGTGGACTGGACTAGAGGTAAGCTAAGTTTTTGAACGTGTGTTCTGTTGTTATATGGCCGTACTGCCACAAACTGAAGGCACGTTCAACTAATCCCAAATAGATTTTTGGAGTGCCAGGATGTTGTAAAAAGTACAACATGTGTGTCCAAATATTCACAAGTGGCCCGAGGAGCGCATGTAAGTCTTTTGCAGTCAAACGCCACAATACATTCCTTTATTTATCAGAGCATTCACCTCGTCATACCGACTGTCGTGAGGGTTGACGTCAGAATAAAAAAGATGAGAGGAATTTTGAAGGCCATAGTGGAGTCTACGGGGACTTTTCAAGCTGAATGTCGCAAATCCACGATCTCTGATTGTTGCCTGCATAAAATCACGTTCAGGGCATTAAATTGAGATACAATAAGACAAAAGAAAAAAGCCTATCAATGGAAGGTGAAAGAAAGAAGCACCGCATTTTATGCTGCGATCATGACTGCTGCTGAGTTTGCGCTAGTGAATACACAAAGTAGACAAATAGAACAGAAATGCAGAGGAATGGCAGCTAAAGACCATAAAATCTTTAACTGAAGGGTTTCAAAGATTGCTCAAGCTTGGATAACACATCCGAAATAATAAATTTCCGGTAGACACAGGGTGAATTAGAAGCATGCAGGACGCAGAACCGAGGAAAACAATACACACTGTCCTTCATCAGACAAAAGACAACTTGGGGGGGGGTGTTGGGGGACCGCTTATAAAGATGCCGGCCTCAAGAATCTGTCTTGAGGAATAGGAGGTACCACAAGTGCTGTGATGGACAGAGGAGATACGAGAGACGGCGGGTTGTCCACTTAGTTTTGTATTAATGCTTTAATCAGGGACGTAATGATCATAGGGTTACTCTAATGCATGTTATGGACTGAAAAAACACTTTGTAATTGCGGTTTCATAAAAGGGCATAGGAACGTATTATATCTTATACTTGATCTGGCTTGAAGTAGAATGCGAAACAGACATATAACCTTTTACTAATATCCATACACCGGCCAAAAAAAGAAAGTTTAACACAAATGAGAAGGACAAGACGAGTCAGAAGTTAGGTCCTAGAAGCTGGCATAGGTCTTGCCGTTATTTGATTGTTTAAAGTGGCTTTTCACTGTTAGATCGTTCTGCATTTGCTGTGTCCGTAACAAGACCATCCTCTGGAAATTATCCATGATGAATTTGGATGTGTGTGTTGTGTTGTTCATTCAGAGAGATACTTATGAGTCTTTTAGATACAGTGGTGCAAAAATGAAAAAACAAACAACGAAAGAAACGAATTTTAGAGGCAGCTTCAGAAATCACGTATACCAAGAAAACCGAGGCCTTTCCCTGAGAGTTTACTCTGTACAATGGATATTACCTAATATTAATAAGAAGTACTACTACCCTATATTCAGCCCAGTGATAGACGATAGAAATGGCTGGTTACAGAGAGGGAGCAAGGCGAGCAAACTAGACCAAATGAATTTTGAATGTGAATATAGAATAACTGGACAATTAATAAAATATTATTCACATATTGTAAAAGAATATTGTTGTGAAAAATTATATCTATCAGCCTTAATGTATGGGGCTGATCAATAAATAACCTACCATACAATCATTATCAGATTTTACAGTTAAGATGTTTAGTAGGAGCAAGTTCCAGCATTCAAACTGTTGTTATAAAGTATATGAGGATACGATACCATGAACAGAGGTTTAAATATCTTTGCCTAGCCTCCTTCCTACAAAAATTGAGAACGCATTAGAAATGCATATCGAAGTTTTTTTGTTTGATGAGTTTTTAATGATCGTGCACTGAGTTTATCTTTTCTAAAAAACTAAAGATAAGGATTTAATAAATCTATTATCAAAACATATTATTTTACTGATATGAATCTGGCAGTGCCAATCATTATAGCCTTAGAGACTACACAGTCAACGTGCAGCCTATTTTTAAAAACTTACAGTGTATTTTTTTTATAAACGTAAAAGCTACGTCATTTAATGGATAGTAAGAGACACAAAACTTGCCAATCTAATCATTATTGAGTGTACTACTAGATAAAATCAGCACATATCCTCAGTATATGTAGTGTCCTTTTGATAAGCATGAACACGTAATTATTGTACTTTTAAACTATATAGATTAAGACATTAAAGCAAAAAAAAAAGAATTTACCACGGACGCACGATCCACAGTACTGTGACAAAAAAATCATTATGATTTGTTTTGGTTGTCAAGGTGCTTCTTCTGTCTTCTGGCCATCTACGTGCAAATAAACCAGCGCGTTAGACATAGCTCTTGGAGGGTGTGGATATGAGGCAATTTGAATTAGCCAGATCACGCAGAAACGGTGAAGAATTTAATTAATTGTCTGTTTCTTCTCCTAGCAAAAGAGCCGGTACGCCGCCTTCACAGTTCTCTGTTTTTGGTGACAATAGTGAAACATGTTTCATGGAAATAGGGCAGTTTTTAAACAACATACTAGGACTTTTTTTTGGCTGCCAACAAAAACTTTGCGCAACATAACCTTGAGAAAACACCATATAAAAAATCTGAAACTTAATGACCACTATAACCATCTGACAGAATATTTTACAGAATGATTTAGATGAAACATGCACATTAAAGCTTTAATGCCCTATCTTTAATTAAATCAGGTGTTGGGGGGGCCAACAGCGCTTTTGTGACTCGTGAATGCGGACTGCGCGTAACAATGATGGAACAATGCAGTGAACCCATGTGAGTAACAGCAGTCAAACGCCCTGCTGCAGAATGGGCAGTGTTTTTTTCCTCGGTTTAAAAGAAATCATAAGACCTCCTGTATAAAAAACATGGACGGTTCACTGCCGAGTAGGTTTCTGGAGTGGAAGAGCATATTTTGAAGTCTCAGTGATGTTGGGCGAGACGGGCGAGCAACAGGCTTCCTCCTTCACCATCTAGTCTGGCATGGCAAAAATCCTCCACGCTCTCTGTAAATCACTCCCGGATAATCGAAAATGGCCAAAGAGGTGGGAGCTGGTTGCTGAAACCACCCCCTCCTGAGCTCAATGGTGGTGACAATCAGTGGCAAATCCAACCTGTCACTCAAGTGGCCACGCCCTTAATTATGCAGAATTGTTTAAAGCTCGATATAAGTTTAAACCGGAATGATGGCTTATAGTTAAAAAAAAAAAAAAAAACTGTATACACACACCCACCTCACGGCCGTCAATAAAGGGCAAATTAAATTAGCTATATAGACCAAAACCACTTTTTTGTACGAGGCTCTGTAAACACTTTTTTTTTTCTTACTGTAAAGTTTGGGCAGCCTTTAAACATGGGGAGTCTATGGGAGCTGACTCCCCTTTTGGAGCCAGCCTCTAGCGGGGCCGGTTTATGAATGTGTAGTTTTAGGATGGCGTCGTTTTAGTTACTGTTAAAATACAACTCCTACTGGAAAAACAAAAACTGAAATCAGCATGTTCTTTGTCATTATTTTTGCTGCTGGGAGACAGTAAAAATTGCAATGACTCCCAAAAAGACTCTTAAAAAGGGAAATGTAGAGAAACCCAAACTGCTTAGTCTTTGGTTGCCATGGTTTCCAAATGTTTCAAGGGCACCTGTTATGCCACTTTATACATATAAGAGGAGTAATACTTGGTCATGGGGTGTCCCCTTAATGCAGGAGGGTCTAAAGTTTCAGTCCAAAATACCACCAACAGATCATGATTATAACAGCTGGTATAAAATGTCATTTTTGGTCGGTGTCTAAAAAAAGAGCTGATTTGGAGTGTATCGCTTTAAGTGCAAAGGAGCTGCACTATTCCCACACTGTCTACCAGAAGATATATCTCCCGTATTACGTCTTCTCTGCATTGCATATCTACAGCAATAAACAGCCGGTAGGACACACCAAAGCTGAGAGCGAGGCTATGGTGTTAGCAGTATATATGGGAAAGCCAACTTCACTGGAAAGTGGGCTTGAAACAGTGCCGTGGGTTAAAGAACAAATCTTTTGCTGCGGAAGGGCACCAGTCTAATATCACAAGTGCGGCAGGGCATCAGTTAAAAACTAATTATAGTAACAAACACAATTACAGTTAAAAACGATAAGGCACGGATAACGACATGACATCCAGAGGAGTCTGGAGTGGATACACGTATTTAGTTAGATTTTGAGGTGCTTTCCCTGGAAAAATTAAAAGTGGAATCCCCAGCCTCCTCAGGCGGCCTCAGATCGTTGAGAGAAAAAATGAAGGAACTTCTTATGTTTCAGTCTTACCTCCCAAACCACAGCGCATCGGGATTGCGTGCGGAGACATTGTTGATGTTTACAGCTGCTGAGCGTGGAGTACATGGAGGACACCGTACAAATTCAGAGGGTAGAAACTATAGCAGGCAGGGCTGTCAATCAACCCCCGTTTTTTGACACCGCCCGTACTACAATGTGAAGTCACACTGCAGAGAATCAAAAACGGCTCGAGGCATAGTTAGACTGACTTGGTTTAAAGGGGATTAAAAACATGCTTTGGTGGTGGATTTATCTGGGTGGGTGGCGGTTTGTGTTCACACAATGCCACCCATACATTTATGTCTAAACACCATGTAACCACGGGATTGTGCATAATAGGTGCCCTTTAATTTATTATATATTATTTATTTAATTTCTTGTATTTTACTTTTCTGTAGATTGTGGACATTTATCTGTGCCTCCTGAGAAGTGTCCTGATCATGTAAAATAAATTGCCTCTCTTGAGGAAGCTTAATATTTTCAAAAAACAAGCAATCGCTATTTATGATTATGAGTGTTTTTCGTGAATTATATTGTTACTATTTCTTTATTAAGTTTTTTTTGGAATATCTGCCTTTAATTTGCAAGGAGATAAGAAGCCAACAAAACTAAATAGGTGCATGAGAGCATGAGAGAAAAACAGGGCCAGATTGAAACGTTCATTCATGAATAACCAATTCCGTGCCAACAGCTCCTACATTTTCTTATGTGTTTTGGTTATGTTAATTTTTCAATAACTAAGAGACGAGCTGCTTTGAAATATGGGAACTCACTCTGATTATTGTGATAAATGAGTGCTTATCAGTGTGCACAGCCAGGAGATCTGTAATACCTGAAGATGCATTTAAATTAAAAGAATAGTTTACCAAAAAAGTACTCACCCTCAGGCCATCTCGAATGTAGATTGTTAGATTCTTCATTTATTTCTTCATTAGAAACGAGTTGGAGAATTCTACGAAGTTTTAACATTACAAGAGTTGCTTATCAAAATGATCCTCTCCGGCAGTGAATGGGTACAATCCGAATGAAAGTCCAAAAAAGCTGATAAAAAACATTACCAATAATCCAAAAGTAATCCACACAACATCAGTCCATCAGTAATGAAATGTGAAATGAAAAGATGCATGTAAGATATTTTTTTAACTTCAAACCTTTTCTTCTGACTAAAAATATGAGTTCTCTTTTAATATTGCTTCTGTCTCCCGTGCAAAAAGTTGCATAATCTGAAATTAGGAAAAGCAATTTTCACAGATCAATCACCATTTACAAACAAAAAAACTTCTGAAACAAATATATTGGTGGAATTGATGTAAGCGAGCAACACGAGGGACTGGTTACACATGACTGGAGAAATGTTATCATTAGATTATGGACTTGTTTTGGCCAATAGGCGATGGATTTAAAGGTTAAAATGCCTCAAGATGGATTTGTTTGTTACACACAGGCTTGGTCACTTCACAAGATGGTTAATTGATGTACTGGAGTCACGTGCATTACTTGTGGATTATTTGTGATGTTTTTATCAGCTGTTTGGACTCTCATTATGATGGCACCCATTAACTCCAGAGGATTACTGGTGAGTAAGTGATATAATGCTAAATTTCACCAAATCTGTTCCAATGAAGAAAGAAACATGTCTACATCTTGGATGGCTTGAAGGTGACAATTTTCAGCCTTTTTTGTGTGTGTGTGTGTGTGTGTGTACCATGTCTTTATCTAAATGGTAGTTTTGAGGGGAAAGGCAGCAGACAGGGAAAAATATAAGCCAATGAGCTTTCAGGAACCATACAAAAACATATGATATGAGATATTAGTGATAGGGAAAAAGGTTTTTAGACCGATAGTGTGGTTAGGACATCTGCCAGCTCGGGTTAACGGGGTCACATTAACCAGCCAGTCTTGATGACTTGGGGCATGTGGTTTGGTAAAAATTTATGGCTGCTCTGCAAGCTGTATTTCGGTAGTCAGTGACAGAGTAAAGGCTGTTCTCTATTGTCTTTGACTTGAGAGCATCAGTCCCATGACCGCGTTTTGCACTGGTGTAGACAGATCTGTTCAATTTCAAGTGTGTATGTGAGCATGTGTGTCTTCCGTTCCCTTTCTGAAGGGTCTGAATTGTATTAAGTCAAACTGCTATTCTGTGCCCACAAACATAGTCGTTGTGATAGATGTGGCCAATCATGTGATCTGCTCCAAGGGAGAGGTGTCTGATGGGAGATTTCTCGGGGCTATGGAGTAACCTATTTGTTCCAGTCTGTAAGAGCACTGGGGGTCTCGTTCACTTTGAGGAAGTGCTTATAAAGATCTGCTCTGTGTCTTTTGCGTTTGCTAATCTCTATTCTTAGATCTTTGGGGAGTTGAGAGGAAGCTGTTGCATTTGATGTGCAGTAATTCTCACATCTCCCAAATTGTGGTATTTCAAGCAAGACATCGGTTTGATGATGAGAGGGCGGATAAACAAAAGCATTAAATGTCTGCTTGCTGAGCGCCTCATCAAGGCTTCCTATTGCATTTGTCACATCTGCTTTGTTTTCTGGATGCAGGGAGTCTAAATTAATCTTTATCAGATTTTCTGTCCAGCTTTTTCACTTTAGTTTGATTGTAGATGTCACCTTTTGATAAAGACAAAATATGTTTTCACAGTTCAATTATGCTGAAAAACTAAAAATAGCTTTTTAATTGCTAACTGTATGTTACCTTACCCTAAACAGTGAAAAACTGTAACTGCAGTTTAACATTATACATAACTTGATTGTTAAACGGTCTTTTAAAAACTATGAATTATTGCATTATTTACAGTGAAATACATTTTTATTCAAATAGTCTTCTTATTTTTTGTTATTAATAAGGTGCATTAGGGTGTTTGGTTACATTTTACTTTATATTTTCTGTTCACAGTAAATTAATTATGTAATTAACATTACCACTCAATGAGATCTGCATTTGCAAGTTGCCGTCTTGTAATACCTAAAACATTGTCAGTGTATTTTTTACTGTGCATTTCTGGCAACCACAAATTACTTTTCTTTACAAAATAAATTTAAAAGAATATTTTTTTACGGCATTCTATGAACAATGAAGTCATTTAGTCTCTTCTCAACTAATGCATATAAGTGTTCTTTCTTACAGGGCATTTACACAACACTATTTTCAAATAAACATGCAAGAAACCTTAAGCCAAATTAAAATCCTAAGCATATAGTAAGTGTCATGCCTGTTTTGGGTTTTGTTTCATGTTCAAGTCTTTTATTTTGTAGTTTAATCATGGTTCCTGTCTAGTCATGTGATTCCCTTGATGTATTCGGAAACACTTCATTTTTACCCTCATTCTAATGTTGTCCAATCCATCTTTATATAAGAAATTTCTGCACAACCACAGTGTTACAAGATTCCAGAAATATGTCTGTCTGGTTGAAGATATAGTCAGTCAGAACAATTCTAACTGTGTGCTCACTCATAGATGAGGAGATTCTGCTTATGAGCTTCTTGATGAGGGTGAGCAAATGATTCCCATTTTCATTTCATAATCTTTTTACATGCAGTGCATCCCATCAATGTCAGTTTCAACAGGTTTTTACAAACAAATACACATATATCCACAGTTACCATTGTTAATTCACAGTGTCACTATTGCCCTCCACTATCAGACACTTCAGTCGGGGGGGATTAACAGGTCCCATTCACGGAAACTCTATTACTGTGACTTAATTGAGTTCATAATTGCATTAGCTTGCTTCACTTACCAGACGAGCTCACTGGACGAGGACAGTCGCCTTTGGCTCTAACTCAACAGCTTAAGCATTATAGTGACAAAATGGCCAAGTAAATTAAATGGATACTACCTAGTTTGTACTTGGTACGATAACCTTAATGAAACCTTAAACTTTAAAAGTGTTTCCACTATTATCTTAGTTCTTGTTTGTTATATACAGTTGCTTAGTCATTAGCCAATTAAGCCGATTAAGACATTACTGGTCTGTTAAACAATTTCCTTTTCATCTGGGCTTGTAAAAGATAGAGGTGTGCTTTGGTAAGAATATAATACATTTACATGACATGCATTTCATGTTTTTGAAAGAAGTCTCCTAGGCTCAACAAGGCTGCATTTATTTGACCAAAATATAGTAATATTGCTAAATATTTTTTTTTTTCACAACTTAAATAGCTGTTTTTCATTTTAATATATTTTAAAATGTAATTTATTCCTGTGATGCAAAGCTGAATTTTCTGCTTTATAACCGTTTTTATTTAGTGTGAAATGTGATCTGAGTTCAAATAGGGCTGGTCCAAATACCATTTTTTGAGCTTTGAAGCTTCGGTAGTAATCAACACCGAATATTCAAAGCTTTGGAGGGAGGGGGCTGAACATATGCTTCTCTCTAAAACTTTGTGTTTTGAGGATTATGTAGTATTCTGGTCCGGACCTAATTTCAAATCACGACCTATAGTTTTTTATTAATCATGCAAAATTGCAACCAGTGATCACAATAGCCAAATTTAGATGATTTCTGCCACAGCATTTTAGACAAGCACTTTATTTATTTTTTTTTTTTCAAAGATAAAATTACTTATTTTAAGAACTTTCATTTAAAGTGAATTTTCTGAGATTTGGGTGTGGGGGTTTGAACTTGTTTTTATATACATGATGTTTCTGCCTACAACCTTTTTTGTTACACAAACTAGCATCGGCATCATTAGCGGTAGCAGGCGATAGCTTCCTGAGGTCTTTCTCGGGCAGAGACAGCAACATTTCCATTAGCTCTGAATCACAAATGCCAACTTGCTGATATTGAGCTCAGAGCTGAGATCACCATTAGGGCTACGATCCATTGACGAGTTCCCTGAAAGTTATGCTTGGTGATTGACGAATTAGACGGCTCCTGTCTTTTGTTGTTGATGCTAATGGAACGATAGCGCTGGCCGATGATTGTCAGGGTGATATTGGGAGCTCAATAATACATCTTTATTTAGACCCACGCAGGAGCAAGCAGGATAAGGGGCTTGAGTGAAGAGAAGTGCATTAGCAGGCATCAGCGAGCATGCTAATCATCACTCAAGGGAGGAAAGAGGAGGCCAGGAGAGAATAAAAAGGACTGAAGCAATGCTATCACTCCACTTTCAAACATGAGAGAGCACATTTGCTCTACGCGGGGATGCAGATCATCAGATTCAAGTGTTTATGGACTTTTCATAGAATCAATACTGAATTCAAAAGATCCCCATGTTTTCTCATTCATCATAATAACCCTTTTTTAACCAAAACACTATGCAAAGACACTATGCAAAGACTTATAGTCCAATAGTAATTGTGTGTAATGTCCAACTGTGTACATTTCAGTGTCAACCAAAGGTTTGGAAGTGTTGTGAACCTTACACTTACACGTCCAGTCACAAGTGGACAGCAAAAATCAATCATTGTACTAAAACAAGGGTTGTACTGTACTCCTTCAAATGTTACGGTTGTGGTTAGCCTTTTGTGCTTTTTCAGCTTGCAGTAGTGATGTAACAGGCAAAGAAAAAAGAAAATGGGGAGAAACAATTTTCACTCAGAAATTGCTGGTAAACTTCAGAATTACCAAAGAAAATGGTAACTCCTTGAATTGAAATAGTATTTTCTTGTAAACATATTCCAGAAAACTTTGATATTTATACACTGACTAAAAATGGAACTGAAATTGAATTGTGGTCTTTTTCTGTCTCTTCAAATAAAAACACATAAAGTGATCCAAAACTGACTGTTCTACCTGTTGATTTTTACATGACTAGCCTACATTATGACATGTAGTTCATTTAGGTAATCCACTGCACTGGTAATCCAGATCTGGAAATGTATATACTGTATCTAGATCATGGTGTTCCAATCCAGTGTTACTGGTCCAGGGTTTTCCAGAGCTGGATCATTGTGATCAAGATGAAACTATTTAAACACGATGTAAACAAACCCTTTGCAGAGATATATGGAATTCTATAGTTTTTTCTTCATTGCTGAGGCAGCCACACTTATAGAGACATTCTATACGCTATCGTGGCAAGTGGAATTGGATAGTCTAAGATTGATTCAAACACTTGTGCATTTTTCTGCCACCAAAAGAAGATAAAACACCAACCAGCTAGATTTTTGGACTGAAGAAAATGAGCCAGGTCAGAGCTCAAGGGCAATAAATAATGCAGAAAGTTACAGGGAGTATTGATGAGGGCAAACACCTGTGTTTGTCAGCAGCCCAGATGTGAGTGAGGTATAATTGGATTGAGTCAATGTCTTACTAAAACACAGCACTGCTCTGTGCTCTAACAGTCATGAATCACTGTAATTGTGATGGATCTTCCAGGTGGTCTTATCACATGTATATTCTCTCACTAGACACACATTTTGAGGATTTAAAGGACAATCTGTCAACCACTTTTTCCCTGAGCACAGATAACATGTATATAACAGGTGCCTTGTCAAAGTCTTTATTTCATGTGTTGAATTTTCTTTTTGATTGGAGGCACCATGATATGAACCAGGGGAATTTCAAGTCTTACAGATTCCATATGGCTATATGCAAAAGCCTGTAAGTGCTGTCTGTATATATAATAGCCAATGAGCTTGCAGCCAATGAGCTCACTGCTCAACATTCAAATACTTGGCTAGTGCTTGCTGTAGTTGCAGCATGCTTCAGAAACCCTCCACTTTCCCCAGCTCCACCTGTATAGCTCTGCTATGGGGTCATTTATGTATGCTATGCTAACAGCAGCATGTTGTGGATGTATTGGCAGTTGCAAGTCAATATATATTTGCTACTTCAGTCATGGCCTAATGGTTTGAGAGTTGGACTTGTAACCTGAAGGTTGCAGGTTCAAGTCTCAGGTCTGGCAGGAATTGTCAGTGGGGGGAGTGAATAACCAGCGCTCTCTCCCACCCTCAAGGCACCAAACGCACAACTACTCCCTGGGTGCCTCAGCAATATGGCGGCCCACTGCTCTGGGTGTGTGTTCAAGGTGCGTGTATGTGTGTGTTAGCTACTGTATGTGTGCACTTGGATGGGTTAAATACAGAGCACAAATTCCAAGTAAGTGTCACCATACTCACACACGTCACTTCACTATATTGTCTTTACCTGCAATACAAGATGCACGTGCAATAAACAGGTGCTTCATCACTTACAAATGAGAGAAGATATTTGCAGGTTTTGTTTCCTACAATGAACTTTAGGTAAATATGCATCTCATTCAGCACTCTTTTTGTTTTGTCTTAATCTATATCCCATTACAATTTCATTGTGGAAAACCACTGCAAATAGCGCTGTCCGAATGAATCAAGCAATAACTAATTTTAGACCTTTTTGCAAAACCGTTGGACCAATTAGAATAGATCAATGGTGATGCATTGCTAGTTCTGATGCCAAACAGCTGAAAGAAAACACTCAAGACATGATTGGTGAAATATCAGTAAAAATTATTCTCAGGTTGGTATACCGTATCACCATTGTCAGACCAGGATTTATCAGTAATATTTTACTTAGGCACAGCTGTATTGTGCTGGGGCTCATGCCCAGTAAAGAGTGTCTTGCAATGCTCCTGTCATATATTTTTATCCATATGTGAAATGTGTTCCACTCTGTATTGCTTTTGGAAGTGATATGGTAGTAACTGCTGCAAAGTAAGGTTCAAGGCCTAGATGCAATTCAAGAGAATTGAGCTATATATGATTCACATATAAGTCATAAAAATGAATTCAATGTAGCTGTTTAGTTTATAGTTCTAAAAACAAAAAGACAATTAGCATTTTCAAGCCATGGGTTCTCTCTAGAATTTCCTATGTGGTTTTGCAGTTTGGAGAATATGTTTTAGGGTTTATATATTCCACAGTAAATACATTCATATAGTTTTCCAATTTTTTCAGTTTAATTTGTCAGTTAATTTGCCAGTAAAATAACTGTGAAGTTACTGGCAGATTTCATAATTGTGTAGATAGAGATCAGCAGAGGCTGTACATACTGTAGGTCTTCTCCTGTAAAAGCCTCTCTTTCTATATCTCTCTTCCTTTTTCCTCTTCTCTCACTCTCTGTCAGCAGTGTGCCAGACATTGTTCAAAGCCAAACAGTCTGTTTTCTTTATAATTAATACAGCTCTCAGATTCATCGTGCATTTGGATGCTGTCGTTTCCTTTTTAAACTGAATCTGGACCAAAATCAACACAATTTGCTTTTGTTTTGTCATTTCCAAAAGACAGTCTAACATTGTTCACTGCAAGCCGCATTAGACATGAATAGAGTAATTTACATGTTGTCTTTTGAGATAATGGATAAATGGATTTTTACCATTACATCACTTGCTCACCAATGGATCCTCTGCAGTGAATGGGTGCCGTCAGAATGAGTCCAAACAGCTAATAAAAGCATCATACTTGTGTACAAGCAATCCACATGACTCCAGTTAATCAACTGATGTCTTCTGAAGTGAAAAACTTTGTGTTTGTAAGAAACAAATCCACTATTAAGGCATTTTAACATTAAACCATTGCATCTGGCCAAAATACCAGTCCTTAATTCATAATAACGCTTCCTCCAGTCAAAAAGTCCATCCCCTGTTGTCCTCTCAGTTCAAAATCCACCTAAATATTTGTTTAGAACTGTTTTGAATGGTTTTTGCTTCTAAACAGTTCTTGATCTGTGCATATTTCTCTTCCGATTTAGACAAAATTACCTTTTAACTGGAGAAAGCAATATTATGACTAAACGACTTCAGCTGGAAGCAACGGTTTGAAGTTAAAAGCATCTTAATAATGAATTTCTTTAGTACAAACAAGCAGCTTTTTGATTTACAAGACTTTATATTGATGGATTAAAGATGTGTGGATTACTTGTGGATCATTGTGATGTTTTTGTAAGCTGTTTGGACTCTCATTCTGACGGCACCCATTCACTGCAGAGAAACCATTAGTGAGCAAGTGATGCAATGCTTTTCTGATGAAGAAAAAAACTCATCTACATCTTTTGGGTGAACTATTCCTTTAAGAACAGTTTACGGAAACATCCTTTAGGGAATACAAAATAACTCTCTTCAATGGTATCATTGCAGAAAAACCCCATCGGAACCTTTATTTTTAAAAGTGAAAGATCAGTTACAGCAGAACTGCTTTCTTTGAATATTGGGAGTCTTTGAATTCTTTGAATATATGGGAGTCCAGATAAATTGAGAGAGTACCTTCTTTTTATGTCATTTTCAGCCCCATGGCTAAGATCAAGCATAGAATCGGTTCTCTTTATGACCAACTTTCAGGTATGAATTACAGATGAAGCAAAACAGGCCCCTGGTTGCCAGATTATAAAACAGCACTTCAAAAACTGATGCTTGAGCATATGTAAAACCATCTTCCCGTGAGGCCCGTTGACAGGTATTATGAGTTCCTTGCTTTTCCATTAAGGGCACCTCAAAACATTTGTCACATCTGGAGAATATGGAAGCACTCGAGTGGAACACAAGAGTCCTCTTCTTCTTCTGTAGGAAAGTAAGGGATGAAGGAAAGGAAACAAAACCGATAGGGAGATGGTGTATAAAAGATCTGTGGTGAGCTGTAGGCATGTCACAGCCAGAGACTGCACAGGACATTAAAAGCAGATCTGTGTAGGAAATTAGCTCAAAGGGAAAGATATATAAATAATTACAATTAATTATGATTACAATTATTTATATCAGCTGCCAGTAGTAACTGTAGCAGAATTAAATTGCCATAAACTAATCTGTTCGTTCAGCGAACATTCAGTGTTAGTTCATATAAATGCTAAGAAAGGATGTTCATGGCCACAGAAAATATCCTTCCAGTATTAATGCATCAGAGCATGTAGCTGGATCAGAATCGTGAAGGGACATTATTCACAAGCAGTGACAGAATCAGAAACTCATGTAATTCATGCACAAAAGTTTTATTAACTAAAAGCTATCACATAACTAGTCTAAACAAACAAACAAACGAATAAACATACACCCACGCATACATAAAAAGGGGAGCTAAAGTGGATGAATGAAAACATTCAAGAAACCATAGAATGCAGTTATGGAGTTAAAAAAAAAAAAAAAAAAAAACATCAGTGCTGTTTTACAATGGGGTCTACAGCTCATACTAAACCTCTGTTTCGTTTAGTTAACTGTACGATACTTGCTTTGCCTTGGTCGTTGAACGAGTTTCGGATGCAGTTTCGGATGAAAGTCCTGATGGTTTCAAGGTTTGGACTTGCGATCACGTTCTTCAGGGTTTGAAGAGTGATATATTCCACCAGTGTTCTGACTCGGTGGTGATTGGGAGTTTCTGCAGGTGCAAATTGAAAAGAGAAGAGCACAGAGCTCGAGAGACATCAGCTAAAATCCTTGGTGAATTGAAAGACAAGGCCACAGCCTGGCACCAAACTTAGGGGTCCAGAAGAAGTCTAGCTCAGCATCCCCATCCTCTTAGGATCTAAAAGTACCACAGACTGAGGTGTGTTGAGGCCTGCCAGGTGCGGCAGCGCCGGCTCTGGGACTTAGCAACCAGAAGATGGGAAGGTGATGAGAGATGAGTGAAGAGACTAAAAGCGAGGTGGGACACTGAAGTGAGGCCTTTTTTATGTTACTGTATGTGGAGATCACACCTCTCGAGGGTCAAAGAGCCAATGGTGACTTGCACTTCTGGAGGGAAAGTTTATGATTACTCTGAACAAGGTAATTTGCATATGCAACTGGATTTGATGTTGATGCAAAGACTACTAAAGATTCTTAGAACACTTATATGTTGCATAGATATAAACATATAATATACACTCGTAATTAGATCATCCGAAGACGAATACATAGAGACCAAACATGGTACAGTATAGGTGAGTTTACATTAACTAGTGATCTATCATAAGCATGCATAAAACAGTATACAATACACAAGATCATATACAAGGATTTAGTAATCATACACAAAGACCTGGGGATATGTATGAAAGGAAAGTCAGAAAAAAATTTGTCTATAAATTAATGAAAGGAGTCATTTCCTATAGCAGTATGTGTCTGTTTTAGAGAGAATTGAGTAGGGAGGAAGATTCTCTCTACATACCTTTAGGTCGTAAAGTTTATCAGATCTGGCTGAGGTGTCCTGGCCTGGAGATCATTCATAGACATATAGGCCCCTTGTCTGGTGTTGGGTGAGGGGTCTGTGATTGTTTGTTAAATCTAATGAACAAGTGTGTGTCTGATTGGTCCAAATGCTGCATCTGTTACTCGATGAATGAATGTGCAGTGCCAACCCCTCAGAGGACCTCAGATGATGCTAACCCTGAAACAACATACAGAACTACCAAAGTTTGATTGCATCATATAATAGCTGTTACGCCACTGGAGTCATTAATGACATAATTTTTTTATTTGTTTTTCCATACATTTCTGCCATATGCACATAAACTGACAGTCACCACTGATACGCTACTACTAAATATTGTAGAAACTTAATTTTCTGTAAAGTTGCTTTGCAACAGTTTGTATCATAAAAAGCGCTATACAAATATACTTGAATTGAATTGAATACATGATGATGACATGAGCTTCAGTGCATTACATAACTATACCGTGCAGTCAGAGGGCAGAGATGATGAAGAGATGGACGACGAATTGGAGATGTAATTAACCCCAAATTCTCAGCCTCACTGCAATTTGAGAACATTTTTAAAGAGTGTTCAAATTACAGGTGGGCTAAAAGGGGCTGAGACCCTCTAGTTGCAGCTATACGTAGCTCCCTAGCTATTTCTGAAATCTAAATAATAACTACAATTAAAATAATAGCCTCAGTTAAAATAGCTACTGACAGTGTTTGCCCCAGTGCTAGATATAGTCAGCAGTGCATTATATACCGGAGGCATGATTTAGTGTTTAATTTTTTTGTCTGTCAATTGAATAAAATTGAATAAAAAATAAACTTTAAGAAAATTGGATGGACGGCTTTCTAAACGTGTATGTGTGCTGCAGATTTTTATTAAAGGTAAAGTAAACAAATATTTTGAGTCTAATGGGACTGATTCCCTCCACAGTAACCCAAAGGCCCAATATAGGCTGCTGACTGACATGTAATGAGATTGAATTAAAGGCTATATTAATAAACATCAATCATCACAAGTGAACTGTTCCCACTGATAAAATATGATGAATTATATTGATAATATAACACAAGACAATACACAATACCTGGCAAAATTTGAGTGCAGCTAGTATTTATTGTACTTTTTTTATAAAAATTAATTTCCACTGTGGTGTTATTGTACAGTACATAATTGTGTTTTGTACAGACTGGGAGGGGTAACTAGTAATTTAGTACCAGTTTAGTAGCCAAAAGCTCTTGAGGAACAGATTAACTGTACTGTAATTATATAGTAGCAGTATAACTACTTCAGATTTCAAAAATGAAAATATCACTGTGAATAAACATCTTTTTTTTGTGTGTGCTACTTTGGCATCGCCATCTTTTTTGTTTCTAAGACCTAACACTGGCCCCTCCTGAAGCATTATATAATTCAAGAACTGATTACTTTATATATATATAATATATATATATATATATATATATTTATATATATATATATATACATATATATATATACACTTTATTTTTTTTTTGCTGTTACATTTTTACCATTTATCATTTTGAAAGTCACTGACAATAGGATGGTCTATGTCGGCAGTTTGTCTGTGTATGTGTGTGTGTGTGTGTGTAACGCGTGGTAAAGAAGAGATTAGAAAGAACTACATGTGTACATTTTCTGAAGAAAAAAAGCTGCATTTGCACATAAATGTTCTACCATGATGCTATGGTGCTGTAGGTGGTTTTACCTGAATGAATATGTGAGGTGTTCTGAGTGTTTTTTAAGCACATTGCTATGCTGTGTTGCTATGGTTTATAGTATTATCAAATTAACACTCCAGATCCAGATTTTCTACACGGTTCTAAAAAAATATCAGATTAGAATACTTCAGTTTGTAACAATAGCAGTGTTTTCATAAGATTCTGAACCTGAAAATGCTCTGTAAGACCTTAAAGGGATAGTTTACCCCAAAATACAAAATTCTGCCATCATTTACTCACCTACAAGATGTTCTAAACCTGTATGACTTTGTTTCAGCTGTTGAACACAAAAGAAGATATGAAGAAAGTGGTAACCAAACGGTAGCCACTGACTTTCATAGTATAGAAAAACAAATGCTATGAAAGTCAGTGGCTACCATCAATTGTTTGGTTAGCAACATTTTTTCAGAATATCTTCTGTTGTGTTCGGCAGAGGAAAGTGTGTATACAGTGGTGGCCAAAATTATTAGAACACTAGTATTTTCTTTATCAATTAACTTCTATTAACTAAATTAAATGAACATTTGGTGTGACCATCCTTTGCGTTTACAGCAGCTTTTGCCCTCGGTGCACTTGCACATAGTTTTTCAGGTATCTGTAGCTTTGCCGGTAGGTTTCTTGAAGCATCTTGGAGACGTTGCCACAGACTGAATGATGGTGAGATCAGATCTCTGTGTGGAACACTAGCTGTTGTCAGACTCCTTGTGCAAACAAAAATTTCACTGGATTGTTACAATTAATGGCAAAATTAATGTTTGGAAATGTAAACTGATATTTCCTACTTACACACTACAGCAAAATATAGAAATAACAGACCTAAAACCATTTTTAGCTGGTGAAAATACTAGTGTTCTAATAATTTTGTCCACCACTGTATAGGTACTGTATGATGAATTGATCCCAGGTCAGCTCTCTTAATATACTCCCACGGTGTCAGATTAAATGTGCAGACACAGCAGAGTATACAGTGGTCACCATAACACACCGGAACAAGAGCATAGGCACAGAATCAATGCCAAGACAAATGCTGAGCAATATAGAACCTCCCGGGATTCGCTGTGCATACACCTCAGTAAACGATCTCCCAATGACTCAACAACCATACTAAATAACTTAACTTCAATTAGAAGAAACTACCTGGAAATGTCCTGTGGGAGGTTGACAGTACCTGGGCTTGCTTACACCTGCACTCATGCCAACTTTACTTCACATTATCTGGAATTCCTGGCTCTGAAATAGAGCTGAGATATTTAAACAGAACTAATCACGGTGAGAGAAGCCAGTGCTCAAATTATGCCTCAGCATCTGTTCTTCGGATTGCTTTCTAATTTCTGGAGCCAGTGGCTCAGTGCCCCACTTTATAAGAGCAAAGAAAACTTGGAACTTACAACTTCAGAAACATTTGTGTAAAAAGGAGGCTAGGGGATAATTTAATACCATTTCAAATTATTAAACTTTCCGAAGTGTGCTGACACAGTGTGTTCTGAGCACGAAAAAAAAAATCCTTTGCAAGCAAGATATTGATGTAATCATAAACTGTGTGACATAAAAAACGTAATTATATTTACACTTGCATGAAATATTCTGTAATTTACAGATGCATTAAAAACCTAATCAAATTAATAAAAAAGCTATGTTTGGAAAAGAGGAGTACCACACGGGTTGTATCTGTGGTTGTGCACTGTTCAATATTTACACTGGCAAATTAGCAGTAAACTGGCATTATCTCCTGATTCTGGCCCAATTCCTCAAGAAACACATTAGATTTTTGCCTGGCACAACAAGCAAAAAAGGCTCTTATAGCCCTCTCTCTTCAGTTAATAGTGTAACTAACTAACTTCTGCTATGTCTGGTAAGCTTTCTCAGTCTTTGAACTGACCTTCAGTGACTCACACAGTGATCTGTAGAGATAGTATGCAATAAAAGTGTAAATAAAATTGCAAAAACAATATACATTGTACATTTTTTAAATGTATTCGGACAGCAAAGAACTTTATCTCATATGGATTTGACGCCTCTTATTTGTCTGTCAAAATGACAGATGGCTGCAAGTTACGGTTTTACGTTGAGTCATAAAGTGTGTAAAAGCATATCATACCTTGTTCTGTTCTCTTTCAGATTCCAGACTGAACATTGTACAGTTTATAATAGTCCTTTATGATAGTTGCTTGTCAGACTTTTATGAAGATGATCCCAGCTAACGGACACACACAAGAAGACTCTTCTGGAGTTTTATATCATCAGTCTGTGATATTTTCTGTGACAGACATGAAAAGCATATTGCATTATTTTTGACCATAGCTTGTCTTTAAAAAGAAAGCTGAGAAAAAAAGTGGTGGTTTGTTGTGGGAGAAGCCATACTGAAGGACTATGCCTCAAAACTTCTGACACTGGTGGACTTTCATTGTAGGTGATATTCGATCTCAATGGTCATTAATCAGTTGATGACGAACATATCAAACTAACGATCAAAGACTGCAGATTGTGGCATAAGATCAGAGGAATCTTTTAGAAATCATCCAGTGTGCACCTGGATTTACATAATTATACATTATAAAAAATTTGAATTTCATAGTTGAATTTATATATAAACCTTTAATTTGGCATGTAATGGAAATTCACCCTATCTATTGTGTTAATGCATCACATTGATCGCATTGTGAATTATTATATATGCTTTTTTTTTTTGAGCTCGTAATTTGTAGTCAAAATGTCATAACTCATAAATCCTTTTTCATTCTTACAATAGACTGCAGGCTGACATTCAGACGTGCCTCCATCCATTCAATAACAACAATGCATAAGATCAAGTCCCCACCCTACATTTATTTTTTTCCAATTTATTTCACTTAGATGTATGTCGTAATTACATGCAACTTTAAAAAGACTTGCATTAACAACAACTGGATTTTCAAACAAATAGGCATACATTTACTTTATACCATCTAAGACACTGATGCACACACATGACCCCTCATGAAAGAAAACCAATCAAAACACATCCCTGATAAACTTCAGTCATGTACTGTAAGCATTAAATATTATATGACTATTAGATCAAATATTAGTGGTGCACCAGTCAGGTATATGCCCATGAGCAGGACTCCGATCACAGTTATGAAAAACAATGCATCACATGTTTGAAGGTAGGTTCTTATGCAAAGCCAACAGAACAACAGTCTCTACACGCATTTTTTCTCTGTCTGCTACAAGTATTCAGGCTTCACTCTATCGTACCAATATTCCTCCTCCATCCTAATTATTTCTTTTTCTTTCATCATTGTGTACAACTTGATACATTATAGCAAACAAAAACCTCTATTTCATTACCTTATACCTTAACGGAATGGGTAAACTGTTCATTCTGATCAAAACATTACAGTGTAGTGAATTTAGTTTTTTGTTTTCAAGGTTTGTTTTGCTTATAAAACTAGTTTTATTTGATAAGAAAAGGAGCATGACACAAAGAGAGAAAGAGACAGAATAGTCTCGAATTTTGTATCAGTTTATAAAATGAGGGAATAATGTCTTCATTTGTCTTCTCTTTGGGCCCTAAATAACATCATTAATCATTTTTTGTTAGACTTCATAAAATAGATATTTATTGATTGGTACAAAGGCAATGAAATAAAATATTATCAGTCACAGAAGTATGAAGTTATTCATGTCTATAGGTGGGGAGTCAGAGCTATTTTATTTGGAGGGGTTTTCTCAGTTGGAGTTGGTTTTTGTGATGAACATCCCTCCTGGCAAAATCAAATGATGAATGAGTTACTGCAGGAACACAAGCACACACACACACACACACACACACACACACGATCGAATACAAACAGTTCAAGTACACATACAAAATGCACTTGTTCAGAACAGCCTTCCTTGTCCTTGAAATTTGAACAATTTTTTATTTCTTTAATCATTAGCTTTACCTTATGTTGATGGGTTGTTTCTGGTCCACATCTAATTTTGTTCTATAATAAACAGCAGCATGAACATTCTGCTAAATTTTTCCTTTCATGCTCCACGTTTGGAATGACATGAGGGTGAGTAAATGATGACAGGAATTTAATTTTCACTGTTATTTTTTGTTGACCGTATTGCTGCCTTATTTTGACTCTCAGAACCTCAGCGTGTTTAGAATGTTCTTTGTAAATTATGCTGATAGTGTAATATTTTCCAGCTTTCAGTTGCAAGATCGAGTCCTGCTTTCAGTCTCATACTTTACTCTGAAAGCATTCAAATATGTTTCTGCTTTCCTTTGCACACTCCTTTAGATTGTTTGTTTTTGTCCTGATGGTGAAGGACACTGCATCTCTATCTTTTTCTGGCTACGGTGATGGTGGATATTATATCATGTATTTTCACCACAGGGCAGAATTTTCTGATGGATTTCCAAGGTAGCTCATAATTCTATCATTCTCAAATGTGGTTTCTGTCACATCCTCAAGATTAGCTAGAGAGAGAATTTGTCAAGCTCTTCACCGCTTAACTGAACAAAAAAATGTATTACACACTAAGTGTCCACGTTTAGAACATGATCAAAGAAATCTTTAACTCCCACTACACCACATAAAATAAAAGATGAATAGCTGTAAGGGAAGAAATGAATAATTCATAAAAAATATATACTGGAAGACATGAGGAAACATATGTGCAACACTTCATGTTCTTGCTTACCTATATTTGTTTGGGTTTTTTCTCATCTTTGCTGATTTCTGCAGTATTTTTTAAATTCAGTGCATTTTCCATGCACAAATATGATGCCTACTGAGACAAATCCTTTCATGTATGTTTTCATTGTTTTTCCTCTGTAGTTGATTTTGTTTCCTGTAGGTTTCAGCCATTAACTTACAAACATAGCTGTTTTTTTTTTCAGGATAATTTTTTTTTTTTTTTATTTTTTTTATACTATCAGTATAGTACTCCCACTTCCATTCAGCACAAGTTGTGAGGTGGACTTTATTAGATCAGATTTGTTGGTCGAGCACATCCCATAGATGCTCAGTGGGACTGAGATCTTGAACTCTGAACCTTGAACTCAAACCATTCCTAAACAATTGTTGCAGCGTGGCAGAGTGCTTTTCCTGCTGAAAGAGGCCACTCCCATCAGGGAACACCACTGTCATGAAGTACTGTACATGGTCTGCAACAATCTTTAAGTGCAGTGTTAAATTAACATCCACCTGAATGCAAGAACCAAGGTTTCAACAGAACATTGGTCAGAGCATAACACTGCCTCTGACATCTTCCCATAGTGCATCCTGCTACCATTTCTTCCCCAGGTAAATCAAACACACACATCCGTCTATCCACCTGATCTAAATGAAAATGTCATTCAACAAACCAGGCAACCTTTCATTGCGTCATGTTAGGCACTTTCAGTGGTGGACAGGGGTCATTATGAGCAATCTGAAAAAAATAAATAAAAAAAAAAAACCTGTGTTTTACACCTTTCTGTCATTAAGTTTTTCTGCAGTTTGAGATACAGTAGCTGTTCTATGTGATCGGAGCAGACGGTCTAGCCTTCGCTCACCACATGTGCCCACAACCCTGATGCAGGTTCACCAGTTGTCCTTCCTGTATATATATATATATATATATATATATATATATATATATATATATATACAACAAATCTCACCTGCAGACTTCTGCAGCTCAGGTTCTCCTCAACAGTACCTGTTTGTTAATTAATTCATAATTAAAATGCTATTCTTGAGAAAATGGTGCAAATAAAAAGATCCATCAGACCTGAGTATGTATCAGTCTTTGCTTTCATCTTTCTCTGCTGATGTCCATACTGCCAAATCTTCATATTTCCACAGCAAGATCAACAGTGCTCCAGACACACGTAATCTCTTCAAAACATTCAATTCTCTCCTCTGTCTCCCTCCACCACCTCCCACCACTTCTATAACAGCTGTTGATTTCGTCACATTCTTCACAGACAAAACTAGAACAATCAGTAGTCAGTTCTCAGCCCCAAACACACAAGACCTCAGACCAACCACACCCACTGCTAAAACTCCCATCTTCTCCTTCTGTTCCCTCACTGAGGCAGAAGTATCAAAACTTCTCCTCTCCAGCCATCCTACAACATGCCTTCTAGACCCAATCCCCTCACACCTTCTCTAAGCAATCTCTCCTACACTCTTACAAGCACTCACACTCATCATTAACATAACTCTCCTCACAGGCACCTTCCCCACTGCACTCAAGCAGGCTCGGGTAACCTCACTGCTCAAAAAACCTACATTAAACACTTCTCTTATAGACAGTTAAAGACCTGTCTCTCTCCTTCCATTCATAGCAAAAAACCTCAAACGAGGTGTTTTCAACCAGGTATCATTGTTTCTTTCACAGAACAACAAACTGGATGCTAACCAGACAGGTTTCAGGAGTGGCAATTCAACTGAGACTGCGCTACTGTCAGTCATGGAAGCCCTGCGGATTGCAAAAGCTTACTCCAAATCATTAGTTCTTATCTATCTGCTGCTTTTGACGCTGTCAGTCATCAGATCCTCCTGTCTGCCCTCTCATCACTGGGCATCACAGGGATTCCACTTCGCTGGTTTGAATCCTATCTCACTTGTAGGTCTTTTAGGGTGGTCTGGGGAGGGGAGGTATCCAAAGCACATCAACTGGTCACTGGGGTTCCTCGGGGATCAGTTCTTGGACCCCTCCTCTTCTCCATATACACTACATCACTGGGTCCAATCATACAGGTGTATGGCTTCTCCTACCATTGCTATGCTGATGACACACAGCTCTATCTCTCAGATGATCCAACGGTAGCTGCACAGATCTCAGGCTGTCTGGCAGACATCTCGGCATGGATGAAAGATCATCACCTACAGCTCAACCTGGCAAAGACCGAGCTTCTTGTCTTCCCTGCCACTTCAACTATACAGCATGATTTCACTATCCAGCTAGGTTTTTCTTCAATTACCCCATCAACTTCAGACAGAAATCTTGATGTAATCTTTGATGACCAGCTGACCTTCAAAGACCCCATTGCAAAGACTGCTTGATCTTGCACGTTTGCATTGCACAACATCAGAAAGATCAGGCTCTTTCTAACGGAGCATGCTGCACAGCTTCTTGTCCAGGCCCTTATCATTTCTAGGCTGGACTACTGCAATGCTCTTCTGGCTGGACTTACATCAAGTCACAAGTCAAGTCAACACAATCAAACCTTTACAAATGAGCCCAAAAAAAGCCCATGTTACACCTCTTTTTATCTCCTTACACTGGCTACCGGTTGCAGCTCGCATCAAGTTCAAGAGACTGATGCATGCATATAGAACAGCCACAGGCTCAGCATACGCCTACTTCCACTCACTATTACAAATCTACATCCCCTCCAAAAGTCTGAGCTCCGCTTAAGAGCAACACCTCGTGGTACCATCACAGAGAGGCTCAAGATCACCTTTCCAGAACATTCTCGTTCACCATTCTTGACTGGTGGAATGATCTTTCCACTCCTATCCGGAATGCTGAATTCCTTACAATTTTCAAGTGACAGATGATAGCTCATCTCTTTCAATATTATTTGGTTTAATGCTAAATTAAAAAATTATTCCTTCCATTTCTAGCTTGTACTTATTTGAACAAATGCCTGAAACTTGGCATTACGAGCACTTCCTGTATCTGTTTGCCTCTTTAAGAAGAATTTCTTTATGTATTCCCCAATTGTAATTCGCTTTGGATAAAAGTGTCTGCAAAATGAATAAATGTACATGTAAATGTGAATTGAGATTAAAGGTTTCAAAATGATTCACAGCACTCAACAATTTTTTTTTTTAGTTTAAAAACTACATCAGCCTTTCTTTTCATCCTGCTATAAAAAGAATTTACCTTTATGTGTATGTGAGTGTTTGACTGTGTGTGTTTAATTACTGTGAACGCTGCATTGCTTTGGCAAACTGCACTGACAGCATGTTACCTCAGCATATTTAGTGAGTTCAGACACACCGATTTATCCACAACACACACACACACACACACACACACACACACACACACACAACCCCTCACCTCCATCAGCCTATAATTTGACAGATAAATGGCCTCTAAAACACAGTCTGACAGCTTGTTGAGGGGAATAAACTGTGAAAGAAATTGTTATTGAGGTACTTTTGATCCACTTCCACTTATGCACCATTAACATGCTGAGAAAGTTGAGTTCTTTTTATTCACATCTACATTAACTTCTAAATGGTGTTTGAGAAGGTCCAGGTGCTGATATCAGAATTGTTCTGGGGTAGAGCAGCTAATCAGGACATAGAGGATGGCTAATTTCTGATGGTGTGATTGTATCTCTTTGTTCTCCTCTTTAATGGTCATTATCTCTCTCAGAAGACTCTACTTGCAGTACTTCTCATCAGGATGTATGTGTATGTGTGTGTTTGGTAGTGATTAAGATGGCCTCAGGATATCACAAACCCAATCAGGACCCATCTGGCTTAAAGGCCAGTGTGCACTTGAGAAACAAAGTATTGGGCTGAGTGTTTCTTTCCTGCAAGCATCAGTAAAGGAAGGCTGTGAAAAAGCACAGCAGGTGCAAGAAAACGTGAAGTTCTGGCAATTTTACTCATCAGCTTTCTCACTCTGAGCCTCTTACCTTTGTAGGTGGCACTTTTCACAAGAGGGATACACTTTGGTGTCTCTCTCTCTCTCCATCCTTATAATTGGGATTCTAGTCTCATATCTTCACCAAACACATCATTTATATGATTAAAATTTATTTTTAAAATTGTATTTATTCCTGTGATGCAAAGCTAAATTTTCAGCATCATTACTGTCACATGGTCCTTCAGAAATTATTCTAATATTCCGATTTAGTGCTCAAGAAACAATTCTTATTACTATCAGAGATGAAAACAGCTGTGCTGCCTTATATTTCTATGAAAACCATGATACATTTTTTTCCAGGAATTTTTATGAAAAGGAAAAAAACAATATTTATTTAAAATAGAAAATTTTTGAAACATTACAAATGTCTGTAATGCTGCGTCTGATCAATTTATGCATCCTGATTGGGGAAAAAAACTTGCTAACTCCAAACAATTAAACAGTAGTGTAGTTTACTCAACAACAACATTAACTGAAATATGAAGAATTTAAGTAAATTGATTTTTACTTAATGTTTATTGCTAGTACGTTACCATGTCCAAATGTCCAAATGTAAACGTGTCAGGCCCTGTTATTTATTTATTTATTTTGCATTTTTAATGCATTGATGTTGGTTTCACACCCCATTTTGACTGGAAACTTCATAAAGGGACAGCTCTGAGACTAAATATTTCATAGGTTCATAATGTCATTAAGGTCTTGGCAGGTACAATACATTTAAAGGAAGGATATGACATCCATTTGGGACTCAAAAACAGCCAATCACTGAAGTGGGGATTTTAATTTATGTTAATTACTGTATACCATCTGTGCTTGTGATTTCTAAGCACCAGTTGACCCATAAGTGGCTGTAAAAGAGCCCTATGTGATACGCATGTGTACCTGACACCATGAAGGACTCAATCACTTCATCTGAGCTTGAAGGAAACTGGAAGCCTAAACAAAGGTTAACCACTGGCTAATGAATGTGACACTACTTTGTACAATATTAAGTAATTAGACAATCTATTCATTATGGTTCAACATAAAAACCAAGAGCATGGCACACAAACCTTGCACATTATTTCCAAATTACTGAATGATCTAGTATTGCAATTAAAACCAGGACAGTGAAGCTATTTCATTTACATATTAACAAGGGCACAGCTGTCTCTCATTCTTTTTCTGGCATATTCCATACAGAACTGCTATAGATTACTGTATTTGGACTGAATAAGTAACTCATGCTGATCCATAATTTTTGCTGGCCTGGGGTCAGCACAGAGCAAATAACACCAGAAAACATGGAAATTTTGAATGAAAGATAATTGTTTAAATGATGTATAAATAGATTGTTTGTATAGACATTCTCATGACATTTTAATGTATCTATTATTTAATTATATAATTATATCATACACTGTATTCATTTGTACAAACATGAATGTGAAAGACATCACAAGTCAGCAGCAACAAGAACTTTGCTAGATTAAGTATGAGGGGAAAAAATGTTAGATTAAATATGAGGTAAAACTGATTTACTATTTAATTATGAGATATGCATGCAGTTTGGTGTTTGCAGTCATCATGCATTTTTATGCATTGTGCAGATTATAGAATGTGTGTTTTTGTTCAAGTGAGATTAATACATTGTTGCATAAATCTGCCTCTCTCCAGTGGTTTATTATGCACATATACAAACCCGATTCCAAAAAAGTTGGGACACTGTACAAATTGTGAGTAAAAAAGGAATGGAATAATTTAGAAATCTCATAAACTTATATTTTATTCACAATAGAATATAGATAACATATCAAATGTTGAAAGTGAGACATTTTGAAATGTCATGCCAAATATTGGCTCATTTTGGATTTCATGAGAGCTACACATTCCAAAAAAGTTGGGACCGGTAGCAATAAAAGGCTGGAAAAGTTAAATGTACATATAAGGAACAGCTGGAGGACCAATTTGCAACTTATTAGGTCAATTGGCAGCATGACTGTGTATAAAAAGAGCCTCTCAGAGTGGCAGTGTCTCTCAGAAGTCAAGATGGGCAGAGAATCACCAATTCCCCCAATGCTGCGGCGAAAAATAGTGGCGCAATATCAGAAAGGAGTTTCTCAGAGAAAAATTGCAAAGAGTTTAAAGTTATCATCATCTACAGTGCATAATATCATCCAAAGATTCAGAGAATCTGGAACAATCTCTGTGCGTAAGGGTCAAGGTCGGAAAACCATACTGGATGCTCGTGATCTTCGGGCCCTTAGACGGCACTGCATCACATACAGAAATGCTACTGTAATGGAAAACACAACATGGGCTCAGGAATACTTCCAGAAAACATTGTCAGTGAACACAATCCACCGTGCCATTCGCCCTTGCCGGCTAAAACGCTATAGGTCAAAAAAGAAGCCATATCTAAACATGATCCAGAAGTTCAGGCGTTTTCTCTGGGCCAAGGCTCATTTAAAATGGACTGTGGCAAAGTGAAAAACTGTTCTGTGGTCAGACAAATCAAAATTTGAAGTTCTTTTTGGAAAACTGGGACGCCATGTCATCCGCACTAAACAGGACAAGGACAACCCAAGTTGTTATCAGCGCTCAGTTCAGAAGCCTGCATCTCTGATGGTATGGGGTTGCATGAGTGCGTGTGGCATGGGCAGCTTACACATCTGGAAAGGCACCATAAATGCTGAAAGGTATATCCGAGTTCTTGAACAACATATGCTCCCATCCAGACGTCGTCTCTTTCAGGGAAGACCTTGCATTTTCCAACATGACAATGCCAGATCATATACAGCATCAATTACAACAACATGGCTGCGTAGAAGAAGGATCCGGGTACTGAAATGTCCAGCCTGCAGTCCAGATCTTTCACGCATAGAAAACATTTGGTGCATCATAAAGAGGAAGATGCGACAAAGAAGACCAAAGACCGTTGAGCAACTAGAAGCCTGTATTAGACAAGAATGGGACAACATTCCTATTCCTAAACTTGAGCAACTTGTCTCCTCAGTCCCCAGACGTTTGCAGACTGTTATAAAAAGAAGAGGGGATGCCACACAGTGGTAAACATGGCCTTGTCCCAACTTTTTGTGATGTGTTGATGCCATGAAATTTAAAATCAACTTATTTTTCCCTTAAAATGATACATTTTCTCAGTTTAAACATTTGATATGTCATCTATGTTGTATTCTGAATAAAATATTGAAATTTGAAACTTCTACATCATTGCTATAACTATTATATTAATTGATTAAATATCTAACATGTCTTGTTATTACTGGTTGGGATTCACTGGTCTATGAGAACAGCTGCAGTTTGCACCATCTCTGGCATTTATTTCAGTGCAAATAAAGGTCAACATCCAGATACTGCAGTGAGCAGCCAATGAAAATAGGTAAATATGTTCTTTGAGAAGACATATACTGTGGTGCTGCTTAGTGACCTTAGCTTTCACACACAGAGAGAGACAGACAGAAAAAATAAGAGAAATCAGAAAGAATAAAAGTGAAAACTAGATAGACAAGATCCAAAGTTCAGAATGGTTGCTGTAATTGCAGAGAAATTAAATGTTCTGTAAAATCACTCTGATCCTTGCCACCAGATGAGAGATGTATTGATGGAACTCACAGTCAAGAGTCTAGATGGTTTGAATAGAGTCGGGCCACAGCTAAGGTGAAATAGCTACATGACATTAAATGATCATAGCCATTCAGAACATATTTGATGGTTAAAAGTATAGTTAAAGGAAAAATGAAAAGTCTGTCATCATTTACTCACATTCATGTTGTGCCATCTTCTGTTGAACACCAAAATGGATGTTAGGCAGAATGTTCATGCTGCTGTTTTCAATTTATATTCAATAAAAGTAAATGGTCACTAAGGCTCATCAAAGGCCAAAAACGCACCTTAAAATCAGCATAAAAGTAGATGTACTACTCGTACACTACATTCCAGAAGTTCTAAAACTATACTGTACAATAGCGTAATCTAAAGAATAGACCAAAAGTTAAGATGCTCATTACTAAAAAAAATTCCATCTGGAATTCTTTTCTAAATTTTTGTAGCATCAAGTAAATGATTTGTAGATTTGACTTTGAAACAATTATGAAATGATTATTGTGATGTTTTTAACAGCTGTTTGGACTCTCAATCTGACGGCACCCATTCACTGCAGAAGATCCATTGGTGAGCAATTTCTCAAAATTTTCTGATGAAGAAACAAACTCATCTACATGTTAGTTCCCCTGAGGTTGAGTACATTTTTAGCACATTTTCATTTCTGGGTGAACCATTCCTTTATTCTAACAGTTGTAAATCGTTCTCTGCCTTTACTCGTTCTTGATGTGTGCACTGTATACACACACAACACATTGTAATAGAAAATCATGTACCATTCATTAACTCCATTTCCTTAGCCTAAATTTAGCTGAAATCGTCTCTGACGCAAGCAGGAAAACATTGATGAATCATAATGATGCAGACATGTAAAGCCCACAGAAATGAAGAGCTGTTTGTGTTTCATTATGTGTAAAAACTTTTCTATCTTTACATTCTGTTGTTTCATTGCAGAGGTGATTGGATTAAATTTGTGTGTGAATTATCTCTATCTCTCAGGTTTTGAATTACTAAAACTCTCTCGTCAGGCCCTTTACATGTTGAGTGACTTCACAATATTTCAAAATAAGCACTTTGTTGCTTTCATGTACTCAGGAAGGCTTGTGGCAGATTTGTTCAAGCCCATTAAGGGTTGCTGTTAAATTGCAGTGTTGTCAGAGCCTCCAGACTCAGCAGAGCTTTTTGTTGAAGTCGCCCTCACAAACCCCAGCCTCTAGCTACACTAACCCACAGAAACTGCAGACCTGGTTTATATAATGAGCTAAAACTTTATAAGCAAGCATGTGTTTCACTGCCTATAATGTAGGATTTTATGGCATAAACCGAAGGCCTTTGAATGACAGTTTTCTTTTTGGTTTCAAAAAAAGAGTTCATGAGGGTACTCATACTGAGCAGAGTTACCTTGTTTGTGGTCTGTAAATCACATTACTATAAGAAAAACCAGCGTGATTTCAATTAGTCTTCAGGCATAAAGCGTATTTGTAACAGAAGTATTTTTTAAAAGTTTGGATACACACTGATACTTATAATGGGTCTCATTTAGTGACTGTACATGTATTAGTGGACCCAGTATGCAATTCATTTACCTGCACCTAGTGTAGGTCCTGGTGTAAGATGCGGAGCAGCAAACAATAGGAGCTCATATACTGGCTTTTATGAGTCTCCTTTAAAAAAAGGAGCATGCTGTGCCTTCCACAGAGAGGAATAGGTGTTCTAAGTCCCAAGAGAAATCATCTGTTTCCAGACATGCAAGAGGTGAATGGTCTAAAAGACACTTGCTGAAGTCAGCAGGATACTTTTGTCTTGCTGACATTCAAAGACATTGTTAATTCTGTTAAATCATGTTTACTGGCCCCTCACCTCTTTTCTGTATACTGTCTCATCATTGATTCTAATGAGCTCTGTGTCATTTGCAAACCTGATGATACATTCTGACACAAATACCATGTTTTTAGTTTTTTTTTTTTATAGTTTAGTCATGAAACTCTGAGTGACTATTTGTTCTTTCAACACTGTGGCAGTAGACAATCAAACGTACTTCCTAATCTACATAACCATTTATTTCGTTCTTTAGCTGGCAATCGTCCTGCAGTGCAATTATAAGATCTCTTATTTACCTTCTTCCTCCCCAGCTCCACCTGTAGAGATCATTTTGTTGCAGTACCTTATTATGTTATATTTTAACTATTCTAAAAAATCCTTGAGATCTTGAAGTTCTTGACTGTATTCTATAATCTAATATAATGTGAAAAATATTCTGTTTATTGTGGTAAAGATTAATTCTAATTACAAACTAAATTTTGTATAATCAGAAAATAAAACAGCTCATATAGTACTTAGTTAGAACTCCTCAAGTTTGATCAAACATTTTCCAAATTTTTAAGCACTTCTTTTCACTGACCAGTTGCTGAAAAAGAAGGTGTTTTTTGTATCTCTATTTTGTACCATATTCATGGAAAGTGCTAATAAAAATCACATCATAAAGCATGACACATTATCTGTTGTACTTAACAGTGTTGCTTTCCTAAGGTTTATCACTGTACACAGATCTACACTGTGACAAATAAGATATTTCTCTGTATCTGTGTTTACGGCAAAGACTGCAGGGAGTTTGAGCCCAGTGAAATCTCCTGCTTTACGGTCTGTACATTGCCATACTTTAAAGCTGTCCCGAAGGCCCCATTCTGATCTCATTCTTCCTGTTTTATCTCTTCCTCATCATTTTTTCTATGGCTGACTACAGCTCCCATAGGCTGCCTGGAGTCACTGACATACACATCCACCTGTGTTGCTTAGACAATTTTAATGCACAGATGTTTCATATTGTTATGTTTTCCTTAAGCTAAAAGATTCACACCATTTACTGGGCTTATTATCCTTGGGTACGTGATTGTCATTTTCATCTTTAAGTGAATGTAAAGTAACAGAAATAATACCAAAAGTGGCTTCTTTCAGCACCATGGACAGTGACATATCTGAAAAGCTGCATGTTTGTAAGAATTATATCCAAAGCGTTATTATGTATTTATGAGGATTATGGCCTTGATGGATTTTTTTTTTTTTCTTCATGAGTCAGGAGGATTACTTTTTGGTTTATTGTAATGTTTTTATCAGCTGTTTGGTCTCTTATTCTCACGGCACCTATTTACTGCAGAGGATCCATTCGTGAGAAAGTGATGCAATGCTAAATTTCTCCAAAACTTTTCTGATGAAGAAACAAACTCATCTGCATCTTAGATGGCCTGAGGGTGAGTAAATTCCCAGAAATTTTTCATCTTCAGTTAAAATACTCCTTTTATTTCAAGTAGTGAAAATGTTTTTTATAATTGCAGATTTTAACTCCAACCCTAATTAAACATATCTGAACCAGCTAACCAGAATCTTCAGGGATACTTTAAAATTACAGTCAATGAGTAAAGATTCAACAATTTTGGGCAGTATAGGCATGAATATATAAAATGTTCTCTCACATGCTCTGTTGAGTTCAGTACTGTAGCAAAATGTCAATGATAGACATGAGCAAAGGGAAAAATATCCCACATGTCTTTCCACAGTGACAGCTTTCAGTTTTTGCATGGGAAAATGTCTTGGCATCATCCTGTTTCTTACATCATTACCATAGCAAAGGATGTAGATACACTGGATACAGACTACACTGATAGATCACAGTGTATAGTGTAGAAAGTCAGTTCTAAAGATATGAAAACCATAAACCAGAAGACCAAATCGGACTTGTGTGCGGTGTGAACATTATAACTCTTGTAATGTATCTACTGGTTAAAAGTAGCTTATCAGCACTGAAAAAAATTAAAATCCGCAGGCATATTAATGCACTGAATTCTTAATAGTCTCTAATGATAATGATCAAGGGTTCTCTTCCCATCTCTGTCTTCCTCCTGTTTCTTTTCAGGGATGAACTTGGTGTTAATTGCCAGTTGTATCTGTATCTTTCCCCTTCCTGTCCCTGTTCAGTGAGAGATTTGATTAAATAATAAAAAAGTTTTTCAGAAGCTGTTATTATCCTCGCCTTTTCACCCATGTCTGCTGGCATAATGAAAGGAAAAAGATGCAATGGAAGAGGTTTCAGAAGAAAGCTTGATTTCAGCGTAAATCATATTTTTGGTTCAAAGTTCAATGCATCTTAAGTCATTAACAGAGTTCTGATGAAAAAAGGCACGCTTGTGTTTGAATGTGTTTTTAAACACTAAAGCCTTGAAGTGGGGGAATATAGTGTCTGGAAAGACAGAAGTTAAAAGTGAGGGCTGGTTTAAGATTTCAAGAGCTCAGAAGTCATTTTCTTTCACGTCAACCGGAATGATAATGATAACCAATTAACTTGTCAGACTTTTGAAAGTTCTGCTCATCTAGATGTCACGTTTGCAGAAAAAGATATATATATATATATATATATATTATATATATATATATATATATATATATATATATATATATTTTTTTTTTTTTTTTTTTTTTTTTTTTTTACACAAGTACTCACCATTGATAACTACTAGTCAAATATAATGGAGCCAAAGTATGCTGTTGAAAGCCCAGGTCTTTGATCTTCTTAGAAGAGTGAGGCATCAAAAACTGTGAAAACACCCCCAAAAATCTTGATTTTTCATCATTTTAGGTCTACCATCTAAATCTCCAGCTCGTTTTCTCCCTTTGCGTGTGGAGAAAGTGGATCTCTGAATGTGATGAGTTATGCAGAAGGGCAGTGGAGGGCAGATAGAAGAGATAAAGCATGAAAGCAGCCAAAGCATCCACATCAATACACACCCTCAGTGCATATCCATAAAACTTTACTTAACCAAATAATAAGCATCTCACATGCAACTTCTCTCCACTACTGACTCATGAGCTTCAGGCAGTCTGAATTTACTGCCTTCCACTAATTTAGTTTTCCAGAAAATAAAGAAAGGAATAGTTTTTAGACCTCTGTTTTAACTTCCTGTTTTCCTATCTCTGCTTATCTTCTCACAAAACTCACAAAGAGCCATCAGATATTATTAAAATTTTTGCCTGAGGTGGGTAAAAAAATTCTAAGCTAGTTTAGTAAGATTCTGTTCTTATGACTATTATTACAACACTCTTGATACAATATAAACAAAGAGAACATATGAAAAATACAAAAATCATGTGCAAATCCAAAATAATACAATTCAAAAGCATTTTCTTACTGTTCTAAATTTTGCATTTGGAACTTTTTAATGTTTTTGAAAGAAACCTCTTATGCTCACCAATACTGCATTTATTTAATCAAAAATACAGCAAAACAGTAATATTGTTATATTATGAAAAAATATTACATTTTGTTTTATTTTAATGTAATTTTTTTTCATATAAAATTTTATTCATATAAAACTGATCTATTTTCCAGAATGTTTGATGAATAGAATATTGAAAAGAACAGCATTTTTTTTTTAAATATAAATCTTTTGTAAAATTATAAGTGTATTTACTGTCACTCTTAATTTTCGATTTAATGCTTCCTTGCTGAATTAAATTATTAATTTCTTTCAAATTTGGGGAAAGTTGTCACACTGGAACTCGCCAATAAACAGCTTATATCATTTTCAGTCCAATTTAAACAGTAAATCAATTATTAAATGAAAAAATTGTCAATTAATATACAGTAATCAATGAATAACATTTACACATGACAGCTTAGAAATAATGCAACTTGGATGGATTGTTTCCATTGAGCTCATCACTGTGCATTATGTTTTCTCCATTAAGGTTACATGCGATGATTATGTAGGCAGCTCACTAGGTTTGGAAGCAGATCCCTTGTGTGCTAACAAATGTATATAAAGAGATCTGACTTCTAAATGACCTTAAAAACTGCAAAGACCTTGTCCCATCTCAAAGGAGAGCTAAGGTCAAAGGCCTGTGAAAGAGCTAAGAGACAGCCTTTCAAACCTTTCAGGATTCTCCCAGACTCCTGTGGAAATACTCAGATACACAACCAGCATTAAAAGCATATTACTGGTATGCATGACCTTTTAGGTCTTGAATACATTAACTCAACCATGTGTCATTTTCTGAAAACTAAATCAGGAGAAGCTAAAGAAGTTTACATGCTACATTCCAACCTTTTTCTCTCACTCTCATCTCAGAAAAAAAAAACAAGATGTTTCACTCGCTCAGCCTGTTGTGCGACAAAGAGATGCATTATGCGTTTATGTGTGTGTGCATATAAGAGAAGAGAAGGAAAAAGATATGAGAGGACCTGTCTCATTGCACTGTTTAAATGGCATTTTACTGCAGGGTAAAAAGGAGAATGAAACTGCGAAGAGTTATCTGAAAGGAAGATTTGTTTTTATCTGCGATAAATCATGCTGTCGCTTTGAGCCGATTCACCGTTAAATGACAGGTCTTTCAGCTTCTGTAACTCTATACAGCTGTTAAACGTGAATCTTCATAGCAGCATGGAGACAAAATTTCACAGCCTTTCCACAACGATAAAGCATTTGCAACATGCTGAAGAAAACTGACGCACCTGGTTGAGCTTTGAAATGTAACTAGTGAGAATCTTGTCACATTGCAAACTTTTGAAAACATAGATTAATTACAAAGCAGGGAAACACTGTGAAGGGTAGAGAGAGAGCAGGAGAGTTTGGAAAGACAGATGCACGGATACTTTTTCTGTCTCCATCTGTGTTATAATCAAATCTGTAAATTATCTTTCTACTTTCGCTGCAGGAGGTGGAGTGGTAATAATTTTTTTTTATTTTTTTTTATCTTTTATCATACTCTTTTTTTCCCCCCCATCTGATCTCTCTCTTATATGCAGACTCTAACGCTTGCACCAGAGAGATGTATCTGACAGAGATACAGGAGCCTCCCGCTGAGCATGTGTGCTGAGGATAAAAGAATCTCATCTCATATAAGAGTTTAGAATTACTTTTACACAAAGAATCAGAAAGTTCTTCAAAGCTTTCCTTTGGAAATTACTAAATCTGCCAATCTTCAGAAGATCTGAGTGTTGCTTAGACTAAATTTATGAATACACACAAAAATGTATAGCAAATTTCACTCTAAAGAAACTTTTTTTTTCCCCTTTTGACAGTTATTTTGTTGTGCTGTATCAAGTCTATAGCATAAAACAGAAAATTAAAACTGCACAGAAACCTACTGTAAGTAGGGAAATTACATAATTTCAAAATCTGCTACAATTGTTTCATTATTAGGTAGGTCAATGACTGATAAGTGAACACAATAAAGAAAAGAAAAAAATCTTAAGCATCTATTTAAAAAAAAAAAAAACGTGCCTTTTATGCTATTTTCAAGGGGAAAAAAAGCTTGAATACATTTGAGTGTACACATGTATAGCAGTATTTATTTTATTTTTTAGAAAAATATTACAAATTGCAATCTTTATTTAAAATACTGTATCATGAATTTTTCTTAGTAGTAGTAGTAGTATATTTTTATTTAATGCCATGTCAGCATCTTAGGCTATTTTCATGGCAAAAACAATAAATAAATAAATAAATAAATAAAAAAATAAATAAATAAATAAAAATACAATATCAATTATCACGTCACACCTGATGTTTTTACAACCTAAAAATATGTACTAATTTAAGAGACTGATTGATATAATAATATGTTCTATGATATAATTGTTTGTTGGTTTATATGCCTTAATGTTTTCAAATATTGATAAGCAGTGAAGATATATATTTTTATAGAACGTTAGGCCTAGCTGTACATTTTTTTCCAAGAATTTCTTGAATTTAAAAATTAATTTTAATACAGAAAAAAAAAAAAAAAAAAAGTGAAAGTCACGACATTTGCCAAGTATGGTGACCCATACTTGGAATTGGTGCTCTGCATTTAACCCATTCAAGTGCACACACACACAGCAGTGAGAAGTGAACACACCATGAACACACACCCGGAGCAGTGGGCAGCTATATCCAGCGCCCGGGGAGCAACTGGGGATTCAGTGCCTTGCTCAAGGGCACTTCAGCCATGGGTATTGAGGGTGGAATAGAGTGCTGTTCATTAACTTCCCTCCACCTACAACTCCTAGACTCGAGACTTGAACCTGCAACCTTTGGGTTACAAGTCCAACTCTCTAACCATTAGGCCACAGCTGCCCACATGAATCATAAACATTCTCATCACAAAAGATGATTCCTTAAGTAATTTTGAACTGTATTTTAATGTTTTCAAATATATAAATTAATAGATGATTAAAGCAACAATGATCCAAGTAGTATGGAAGCCCTGGGTGACTGATATTTAACAAATAAATAGTCTACTGTAAATAACTTTACATGACCCTTCTTTTGCAAAAATTTTCGTAATCCTCAGAAATAAATGAAAAGCTATATGGATTATCCATAATAACAGTAATACTGCTCACAGCAAGTGATCTGAAGTCCAACATATTGTAGAAGCCTGAATTTGTTTGAGAAACAGACTTTGGCTGTAGCAACAGTGCTATAAAGGAACTGAATTAATTTCTTCTTGCAGAGGTTTTATGATGATAGTCTAACCATTATAGCTTCAGTCTATGAGCAAACTAAACCTTGCTCAGAGAAGTTGCATATAAACTCATTCACTTTAAATCACTAGACCAAAACACTCTAAAAATATATATATATTTTAGATGACCGCTAGACCAACCATGCTGAACTATCTGTAACCGTAAAACACAATACTCACAGATATTCAATCACAATGGATTAGACAGTTCTTTTGTCATTTTCTGTTAGTTGTAAAGGTTTTATTTCAAACTTCTTTACAGAAACCTGAAGGATCCACTTTGCTTGTTGTCGTCCATATCAGCCCAAAGCCATAAATACTGAGCAAAGGAAACTCTTGTGATATCCAAAACTCAATTAAACAAATGCATTAAAATTTTCACAAACATTATGAGAAATGGGCGTTTGGGGTGTCTGGGTGGGTGTGGCAGGCTCGGATGTCACTTTCTCCTCTTCTGTGATTGGCGAAGGTTGTTCGCTGCTGGCCTCATTAAAATTTAATGCGTTAAATGAAAGGAGATCACATCACCAGCCCAGGGATGGACACATCAGCATGGAAATCAGATATCATGATCAAAACTCTCCTTCAGTATAGAGAGAGAAAGTTTTGCAAAATATGTTAGATGTTACATAAACTGAGAGTATATTACATTTGCTGCGTAATTTTATTTTAAATTATTTTACTTTACCTTATTTCAGATGTAATCCAAAGATGACTTTTGGTAGATTATTGTACTAAACATAAAGCCAAAAAAATTCATTTTCAAACAAAATATAAAACTCCATTTTAGGAATGATTTGCAGTGCTTAGGGTGGGCTGCCAGGCTTAATTTTTAAATTGGCTAATGGTATAATTAATTTAACCTAAGTTTAGCCTTATCAAGCAAACCTTTCAGAATACAGTATATAAACAGAATGAACACTAGTATTTTGTGAAATTCCTTTAGGGAAAGTAAGATGCCTTGAGACCACTGTACTTTGTAAGACACTAAATTAGAGTCTTATGTTTTCATATAAGTTCATTTTTATACGCTCTGGGAGTTTGGGGGCTTCAAATTTTTTTTGCAATGGTTCCAACCCTAGTTATGCCACTGGATAGAGATACCATCATCTATCTTTGGCATTCAACTGTAACTTACAGTACTTGCTCAGCAAGATTCTCATTAAATTATTGCTCTGCCATGACAGTAGTTGAGCTAAATCTAAAAACTGATCACAGAAGAACACATTAATGCTCAATTTACTACCCCTTGAGGAATTGAAAACATAATCTTTGTTTTAATTACAGCTTCAAAAATATTTCTAGTGTATAGAAATATTTTTGGGCAGAGTAATTCTATATATGTTAGATATCCTTCACTTACAGCACTCCTCCTTACAGAGAGAGAGTATCTGAGGAGTTCCTAACTATCCTTTATTTTACGCTTCTCTGTCTGTTGGACAGAATTGCTGCTCAATAGGGTGTGAAAACCCTCTCTACCTCTTTCCTCACCACTATTAGTTCTAATTAGCACAGAGTTGCAGCCATTATGTCCAGATTGAGTCTCAGATGGGCTGTGTGTTCTTTATTTAGGCTATTAAAACTCCCAACACCTCATCTCTCAAACCCAGAGAGCACCATTACTCTATGAGGAGAGGAGAGGAGAGGAGAGGAGAGGAGAGGAGAGGAGAGGAGAGGAGAGGAGAGGAGAGGAGAGGAGAGGAGAGGAGAGGAGAGGAGAGGAGAGGAACAAAAGAAGAAGAGAAAGCGGATGAAGTGAGTATTCATGAAATTATTAATGGGTCATTCCTGATATTTTGCACCTTCTGAACTCTCTAACTTTGGAATAAATGACTATGCTTGCATTATAGTTTATTTATTTATTTTGGTTTTTTTTTTTATTGGATTTTTTAGAATTATTAAGTATGTGTGTTGTAGTTTTTGTGCTGTGACTTTATAAATTATAACTCAATTATTTGCACAATGGTGAGAAAATTAAGAGCTGTTAGCAATTTCTCAGTGAGGAATAAAGAGTTAGTTTACTCAAGGCTTTAAATTTGATTTTTAAAATATTAAAATGAACTTCATTTTTTTAAAATAGACAATATACCAGTTTTGTAATTTTATTAAACCGAGTGGAATTTTTTAAAGTGAGATAAACCAACTAATACCATAGAATATTGCTAAATACTGCTGGTACTGATGTTTTGTGCTCTTGTTTCTCTCCAAAATGATGTCACAGCATTTCATTATGGAACTAGCTGGAATGGAAGTAGTGCAGCCAGGGCAATGGTTCAGACAAAATGTGCTTTTCCATCCCACTGCACTACTATTCCATTGTTTTTCTATGCAAATGCGCTAGACGGACATCTTTAATGTTGCAGTTATTACATTATGAGTTGCTACACACTTCCATCTTGTGTCTTTTCAACCATGATGCTTAAACGAAAGGAAGTTGAAAACTTTTAAAAGGCGTTCTGAGTCTTTGGATTACCCCCCCCCGCCCCCATTTTTGTATACCTACTTATCACATTTTTCAAAGCAAAAATGCATTCTATGTGAATGGCCCTAACAATTTAATTTAAAACCTAAACAAGCTTTTCTCTAAGCATTCGAATGAAAAATTAAGAAACTGATTTTTTAAATAAAATGAATAGTATATTTTTAAAAACTGAAGTATAGTTGGTGAAGTATGGTATTGCATTGTAAAATTATTTAAAATTAATGAAAAATAATTTTAAGTTAATCCTGGGTTAACTTAATTTTGATATTGAGATTTTTAAAAAAGAACTAAAATAATTTCCATCTTTGAAATTTGTTAGTTTAACATTTTAACTAATAGTAAGACATCAACTGTAGGAACGTCCCTGCAATAAAGCATTAAAATCTTTACATGGCCATTTAAATTTGAAGTTGAGGGGGGAGAAAGGATAGAAATAAACAAAGGACAGACTAGAAGAGATGTAGGCTGTAAATCAGGCCGCTTCCTCTGCAACATCTTACCCTTCCTCTCTCTCTTTCTGGACTGGGAGTAAAGATCAAAGACTGCTGAGGCACTCTGCTTCAAAACAGAAATCTCTAAAATGAGCCAAGAACCTCTGATGTGTGTGTGTGTGTGTGTGTGTGTGTGTGTGTGTGTATTTGCAGCTAATGCATGAACTGTACTTGTGTCTCCACACCTGAAATTGCCCTCAAACACACGCACGACACAAATATGTAACATAAAAGGTTTATATGACAGTGACTCTGAAGCCCGTGTCCAAAACCTATTGAGCTGCCTTGCTGTCCACATATGACAGTACTATCCTAACATGGTGTCATAACCAGGTGCAACGGGATGAACTGACAAGTGATGAAATTAATCTCTTCCAAAACCTGGATTTTTGTCCTAACCAGCCATGACCAAAAGAAATGACAAGCCACATCAGATTTCGTCAATTTTCTGCTTCATGTGATGTTGTGTTTGGTCTTACTGGTCCATCCATAATAAAGTTCTGCATAACTGCATATGTGATTGGCAGTTATATTCACTTAAAACTGTCACTGGATACTTGCTGCTTCTTCCCTGGTTAGGACACGATGTAAGTGTCCATACCTAACATGGTGACTGATTTGGAATGCTTTACATATAGACAACAACTCTATGCTAAATAATTCAAGGAACACACAACTGATTATTACTATAGATTAGTAATAGCATATATTCTATGCAATATTCTAAAAAAAAACATCTCAAAAGTATATTGGATATGATATATTGTGTAATATTCCACATACACACTATATTTTTTATTTTATCTCTTCTGCTCACCGCGCAAGGCTGCAATTATTTGATGTCAAATACAGTAATATTGTGAAATATTATTATTGCAATTTTAAAGTCACTGTTTCTATTTTACTATATTTAGAACTGTAATTTATTCTTTGTGATGCAAAGAAGTGTAGTAGAATTTTCAGCAGCAAATACGAAAGGGCAGACCAATCTCAGCTTCACCATGATCCTTTCAGAAATAATGGGTTAATATGATTGATTGCTAATAACATTTCTTATTACGGTGTATCAAAGTTGAGCATAAAACAGTGATGCTGCTTATTATTTGTGGTTTCTGCTTATTATTGTATATAAACCATTATATGTTTATTTATTTGTTTGTTTAGGCCAAGATACTTTCATTATTAGAAAGTTCAAAAGAACAACATTTTAAAAATATAAATCCTCTGTAACAAATATCTTTTAAAGTCACATTTTACATCCTTGCTGAAATATGTTAATTTCTTAATAGTGAAGAGCTAGGATGATATATTAATATGTGTGTGTGGTGTGTGTGTGTGTGTGTGTGTGTGTGTGTTGGGTGTGTGTAGGTGTGTGTGTGCATGGTGTGTGATAGATATATATATATATATGTATATATATTCAAATCTTTAGATTTTTTTTTTTTTTTTTTGCTAAAATGTAAACAAAAATTAATGCTGATAAAAAATAAATAAACAATTCCAAATATTAACAAATCCTATATTGGTTAAATAAATAACACTGAAATAGCACGGTTTGCATCTATCTATCCGAATTTGCATACATACGTATAAAAGTCTGCATCTACGTATAAGTGGTCAGTTAATAGGTTCCCGAAAATTGTAAACATGAAAATGTGGCACCATGAAAAAGGAGTTTATTCTGTCCCCTACAGTGTCCCTTGTGGCAAGGTGGAGATTGTTATGATTATGGAACTGTCATAAGGAAGTCATTTGTTCATGTACTTATAGAATTTTCCCTTTCATCTACCATCTTTTATGGATTTTGTTTCACTAACTATACCCTTGCCAAGAAGAATTATGGGATTCCGTAAAGGATACATGTTGATGATGGCTTAGAAAATTAAGCCAAAAGAAGGTACCTTAGAAAGCAGCATGATTATGACTCTTTTTTTGTGGGTGTGTTTATTACTGTGTTATTAGAATGTTTTTTATGCGGGGATCTCAAGGTTGTTTTGTAAAGTGTGTGTGTGCTTTTGATGTTGACAAGTTTGTTTGCACATCAATAGTGGGGATTCAGTTTGGGTTCATTTTAGGCTTTGGCCTTTTCTAATGTGCTTACTTCTCTCATATGACTACTCTCCTCTTCCCTGTGACTGCGTGTGTCTCTCTTTCTTTCCTTCCTCTCTTTCTGAGGAAAATTTGATTTGTTTGAAGCCGCCTGACATGGTCATGAGTTCATATGACTCGTACCTCAGGCAGCAGGACTGTGAGAGCAACCACAGTCTGGTTTGTCAAAAAAGCACCTGACCTGATGTTTCTCTCTCATCTCAGCTCAGCTCTTGATGAGACCCCCATGTGGCTGATATGAGTCCCATCAACAGCCTGTGTGTGATCCTTATCAAGAAGTTGATTGCTCAAAATGAATCAAGGAATAAAACCAGCTGAGAACTACCGGCGGCACTTTTTTTGAGTGATTGTTTTATTGGGGGTGTTATTAAGTTGTTCATGAATTATTTATGATTTGATTTTGATGTGTCATAATTAGTAACAGTGGTGAGTCTAAAGATAGCTTTGTAACAGTGGACTTTTCCACATTTCTGCATGCATGTCATTTTCTTTAAGAAATACCACTAAATAACTGTTTTTAAAAATATGTGCTATGATAGGCAATGTTGCTACTGAAAACTAAATTTAATTTTAATTGGAATAAAGTTCAAATAGTATAAAATATAAATATATGAAAAGCTTTAACTTAAAAAATTTAACTTTGAGGTGTTGCCTTGGCAAGCTAATAAAAATTACACAATAGAATTATTGAATACACAAAAGGAAACTCAATGAAACATGGAATAAAAACTACAAGTAGTAATGCTAATTCCAAATATCCATAACATCATACTCGAAATTGTCCATTCATAGATTCCTAAAAAAAGTGTTTTAAAAAAAAAAAAAAAACAATATGATTCTGTGGCACTTTTTAAAGCCATCATTATTTTTGTGTTATCCTGTGTAGCGGCTAGTGCAGAAATTACACACTTCACCTAAATATTCATTTTATTCTTCATTCATTCAAAGCTTCTTCCCCCACACCTTCCAGTGTCTTATCTACTTAGAGAGAAGCATCAGAGCATGATTGTTTGTGGGCTATTACACAATATTCATTTCATAATAATAATCCTGACAGCTGGAAATACACTGAAGTGATTCTTAATGGTCCTCCAGTTTTTTAGCTCCATCCTATGGGCGGAAACTGATTAACAAATAACTTGGGATTGCTATTATGTTGGTACAAATAGAAGTGTTTGGTTTATATGCTTTGAGTGCCAGTCAAGCATGAAAATAACACTTAAAGCAACGGCCCATGTTTATATCATTAGAGGAGAACATGAAGCATTCATTAGCACTATTTGGACAGTAATTGTTTAACATGGAGACGTGATGTTAGAATGTGTAGGTGCTATTTGGCCATCCAAATTGGCTCAAAAAAGCACACACTTTTAACACATTTTTACAAGCAGAGATATATCCATAATTTTTGTTTCTGTTTGTAATGGTTGCAAAATAAGCAAAATAAAGAAAATGTGCCTACTGTACATATGCAAAACTCCAAAAAATGTACCTATAAATACAATTCAATGGAAGTTTTTTCTTTTCTTTTTTTTTCTTCAACTGAAAAATGTACCTATAAATACATTTAAACACAAAAACTTTAAAACAGCAACACTCATTTAACCCAAAATTATAATGACCAGGGCAAGATTATAGATGAATAAAATAAAGGCTTAGTTTCCCACAGTTCCTTGGCAACAGTATATGTTAATGACCTCAAAACATGTTTACCAGTTGCAGGATTTGTAAACTAATTACATGTTCAACACACCCAAGCTCATGATAAATGGCTTGGTCTGAACCAGCTTCATATGAATGGCTTTTCTGATGTAATAAACTTGCTTGGTAGCTCACCCGGTAAAGCGCTGAATGATGCAGAGCACATGTGAAACACAAGTAAGAGCTCTAAAATTTGTAGAAGCAAGATATACTACCATTTGCTTGATTAAGTGTTTAATTAAATCAGTTTTTAAGATTTAAGGTTTAGTGTAGTTGGTATTTATTTTTTAACTTTAGATTATACATTATCCTTTTAAGCGCCAGTCACTAGACATCTCATTTCCAAACTTCCGCAATACATACAATAACCAACATAGGAAAACATACGCACTGGACATTTCACTCTAAAAGTGTTGGGAAATCTGGCAACACAGGATCAGCAATATATACTGTATATATACATACTGTTCATACACACACTATATACACTTTATACTATATACACACACTTATATATACTGTACTACTTTTTTTCCTGTGAGAGAAATATTATTATTCAAGTTGTTTTTGTTTGTTGTTTTTGACATGTGAAATGAGCAGCATTTTTAGCTCTGTTTTGGTTCGTGGGTTTGCTGTCAGGTCGGATATTGTTTGAACTGCATCATCCTTCAACAGCAAACCACCTCCTTGCAAACCCTGCAAACATTCCAGAAACCCAATGATGTAGAACAAGCTGTTTTTTGACAGGTAAGTGAGTTTTGGAGTCCTATCAGTTTACATGATTTCATTCAACAATGAGGGTCTAATGCCGGTTCGATTCCTTACGAAAATCTACAAAGATGTGTGCATGCACACACCACGCTACAGAGAGAGCGCGGAGAGAGGAGAGAGAGAGAGAGAGAGACAGACAGAGAGAGAGAGAGATAGAAATGTGACAGGTACTGAAAGTACACACACTTTAGAAAAGTGCCCATGATATACTCAGTTCCTTTGGATTCTCTAAATGTCACTTAGTATAATTTTTCCAATATTTAGTTCTCTGGCAATTCTAGTTTACTGCTGACCCCTGGTATATATTCATAATATTCCCTTCTTTTTTCTTTCTTTCTGTCCTCTCTATCTCACTCCTGTCTCCATCTGAGCGGTTATTTCACACAGTAATTGACAGGGTTTTATTGCCTTTTTTGCTAAGCTCTTGGTGAGAGATGAGAATGAGAGCAGACCCTGAGCTCTCAACTGCACCATTATAGAGAATATGACTGCTGGAGATGAGGCATTTTATGCCAACGCTCAGCAAGTCCATGAGACAGACCGCAGTTTACGAGCTCAGTTACAATGACCTGATACGGGCCATACCAGGGGCCTGAACCAGTATCAGAGGCCTGGTTTATAATATTATATAGAATATTCAATTCAGCTCAGGAAAGTTCCATAATTTGATGTAGTCCATTCCCTGTGCTGAATCATCTAGTTTCCTCACCATACTCAAGCTGGTTTATTTACTTAATAATCTGCTAGTTCTACTTTGAGCCCCCTGGAAGAATTTTTAAAGATGACCTTCACAGTATTGAAAATGGATTTTATATGAAATTAATTTTAAAGGTGCCATAAAAAGCAAAAATCATTATTATAGAGGTGTTTGAACACAGATTTGTGGCCGCTGTGTGGTACCACCCAGCCTCTAATGGTAAATCTCCGACCCCCTCATTATTTTATAATCCCAATAAATCTAAACAGCCCTCTCCACACTAGCAGATTTCTCACTACTATGACGTCATTCTCGGGGAAAGTCATGCCATTGATATCTTTGATGCTCTCTGCCCTATTAGGCATATACACAGCCCGGGAGTGGAAGCAGCGGTTTCTTCTTGCTGTAGATGCTGGAGATTACAATGTCTAGTGGCCAAAGGTCTCTTTAGAAAGTGTTGTGTTGGAGGTGCACCAATTTTAAACACCAGGAATCTTCCATAGACCACTGAGGCCAAGATGGTTAAAATGCTAATGTTGTGCTAAAGCTGACCCTTGTCTATGCCTGTTGTCCACATAGCTGCTGCCTTCACGGGGCCTACCAGAATGACTTCAATAGGGAATGTGGTAGATAAAAATTGCGTGTTTGAAGCACTGTTGCCGGTCAGGAAACACGGTCACCACCAGTTAAACCCATAACACTGGTATGCCGCCGCAAGCATGAGCTCTTCCTGAAAAGTGAGGTGGGATCATCAACTCCTTTTCATTTAAAGGGGACAAACACAAAAAACTGATCATTTTGGCTCATATCCTAAAAAGTGGCCAATTTTCCAACAAGCTATAAAAAATAATCTGTTGGGGTATTTTGAGATAAACCTGGACCTAGAAAAACCTTACAACAAAACCATGACTTTTAACCTACAAAGATGTTGATTAAATTGTTTTTTTTTTTCAGTTTTCAAATGTTTTTCATCGTTAATTGGGAAAAAAACTTTTTAATGCATTTGGTGTGGCCATTCATTTACACCTGAAAATGCAAACTTTGAAAAAACCGTTTTTCAAACAATTTTTGAAATTATACCATTATCATCTTTGTGTAACTACAAAAACATGAAATTGTGAGAACGGTGACATCATGCCTCAAACATTATTACATATACATAATTAACAGCATTTACATATTATTGCTTGGGTTTTGATTGCTTCTGGTATCCTTATTTGCAAGTGCTTAGATAAGGTGTCTGCTGATGACTAAATGTACTGTAAATGTAAATGCATATTATTTGTTCAGTCTATCAGTCTTACCTGTTCAGAGTCGCGAAGTGGTTTCTTAATTACTTGGCCGCTAATTACTGGCCTGGCATAATACAGTGTTTTTAGTCTTTTTTGCAGATCCATGTGAACAACAATTCAGGCAATATTGTTGTCTGTACACAAACCTTTTAAAAAACACAAAGGAAAAACTTGTCATGTAAATGTACCCTAAGTGAAAATCTACAGTAAATCTGAACCATAAAAAGGAATTGGCCCACAGTTCTAGTCCTTGTTTGTGTGTGTGTGTGGTGTGTGTGTGTGTGTGTGTGATATATATATCCTTCTTTAACTTCCACATATAAACCCAGTTCGAGTTTCACACAGTTCCAGGCGAATACTGTTCATCCTGTTAGTTGTGAGTTGACAAATGGGCAGATATACACACACACACACACACACACACACACACACACACACACACACACCACACGCCACACACACACACACATACATACAAGGAATATTTATGTGGTGATTCTTTTCAATCCTTTAAACACACACACACACACACACACATACACACACAACACACACACACACACACACACACACACTATACATACATTTCTGGTGGTTAACAGCAAGCGTCAAGCCCAGGGATCTGAAGGGGTGGGCAGAATAACGACTGTCTACAATTTACTTGTGCTGATGGCTTTTGTCAAATGGCTCAGCAGGGTCTGAGCCTCCCAGATCAACCGGATGAGACAGATGCAGCAGCAAAAAAAATGACACACAGAGAGAAGGAAAGCTAGAAATAGAGAGATGAGACTGAGGGATAGGTCACCATTGGTGTTTAAAGAGAGACGCTAGTAATAGAAAAGAGACCCTAGTCAGGGTTGAATGCCATTTAATCTGACCAAAAGAAAATACAGACTGTTCAAAAATCTACAGTTGACAAAAACATCTGGTAAACCTATCTGTACATCCTTCACTCAAAGTCACTTTTTTCATCTGGGTTACATAAATAAATATGGCATATATAGGTCTAATATGTTTTTTTAATGTAAAGAACAATAAATCCAAAGCAATACATGCAAGTTTTGACCCACTTTTAAAATCTTAAAATAATCAATCTTGTCTTTGATGCCCTTGTGAAAAAAAATACACTTTAAAAAAGCATAATGTAATATATATTTTTAAAATATATAGCGTACCTGTAAACTAAACATAATATATTTGGACACAGGATGATTACTGATTGGATAAAATGAAATGTAAATAACGTTTTGGATTTATCTTAAATGCAATTTGTTGCTGAACTGTATAGTGCCTTTTTGATTCTACTTGTAGATCTAATTTTATAATTGCTATGTTATCCCTAAAGCGACCTATAGTAACAAGTAGATAGTTGCAGAAATAACCAGAATATAGATTCACGAACCTTAGAGCTTTGTTAAAGTTTGGACTGTAAATCTGGCAACCCTCTTGTTCTCGCAAACGCTGTTTAACTTCTAAATGAATATGTACTTCCATCATATTTTAAAAACTGGTCTTACATCACATTTACAAACACTTTTATAAAATATTTCAAATATTACAACATCAAAAGAATCCAATGTACAACTATTTACATAGTTTGCATAAACACATTTACATAGAATTTGAAACTGAATCTGTGGTCAAGTTGTGTGTGTTTGTTTAATGTCCTGACACATCTAATCATATTTTAAAAGCAAAACTATCTTTGTTTTAGAAAAACATTTACAAGCCAATAGTATCTCAAATCCCTCAGTAGTGTCCATACATTCAGACTTTTCTGCATAAAAATCAGCTTGCCAATGTGTCCATTTCATTTTAAGATTACTAAGTCTTGGTTGATTGGATGAAACGCAAAGTGTTTTCTTACTAATTTTATCTCCCATGTTGAAAATTCCTAAAATGTCCAGTGGTCTTTTCAGTAACGATAATACCACCAACGTGGCATTTCACTAGCAATGACATTTCAGTCCTCCATGCGCTTTCACAATAATTAACTTCTTGCAGAGGCTGCAACATGACTTTTGTTAGCAGTCTGAACCACATGAATTTTTAGTGCAGAATCAATTATTGCAAAGAGCTGTCTCACTACTTGTGCGTCATCAGCCAGGGTGGTTGGGGATCCCCTCCTTGAACAGCACAGAGGAGGAAGTATTCTTACGAGTTTGGAGGGTTTAGGCAATAGCACAGGCTTTGATTTTGTCTGATTGTTTATATGAAAGCAGCTACTCTCACAGAAATGATCTGTTTTGTTCTGTGTGGAATATCCTGTCAGGAGCCATCATCTTTTGAACTCAATTACGGTGATGGTTATTTTCATATACACAGACTGTGCCGAAAGCACCACTCTGCTTCAGAAAAATTAAATCGCAAGCAAACCACCTGGGGGCCCACATTGTGCCCTTGCAGAGAGCCCTCAGGGTTTGAGATCATGGGAGCTGTCGATACATGCTCACAATCAGAGGCTGTGCTCTAATTACAGATGTAATTAAAATGAAGAGCTCTGTGTATGTGTTGAAATGCAAAAACAATGCTAATTGACACTTTTTTTTATTGGTCTGCCACTTATCTAATAGTCTCACACTGACAGACTTTTGATTATCAGCCAGGTCCAGATTGCCAATTTACTCTTCCAGAGTCCCTTCTGCCCACAACCTTTCGAATGGTACTGTCTGTATATAGTGGTTGGATAATGTGGGGCCCTTTGAGGCAGAAAAGGTTAAGAACAACTGCTGTAGATGAAGCACAACAGAATGGAACATGCAGGAGGTTTTGAGCCATTTTTACATGACTATTTTTTAACATGACAGAGCAATTATGTTGGATCTTCTTGCAATATTGAAAAGCTCTTGCCAGTAACATCTGAGGAGATTAATAACTTACAGCACTGGTATGACAGATTGGTATTTTTAGCAGAATGTGTGTTTGTTCATGAGGTCTTTTTTCAGTGCATTTGGGGTCAGTAAGATTTTGTTTAAAGAATTTAATACTTTTTATTCAGCCAAGCACATTAAATTGATTAAAAGTGACAGTAATGTCTTTTATCAACACTGTTACAAAGAAATCACTTCAATAAATGCTGTTTTGTTTTTAGAGAGGAGAAAGAACTTACAGAACTGGTATGACAGATTGGTGAGGGGGTGTTTACACAACACCCTTTTCAACTAAAAATGGAAATCTTTGATGTTTTTCCTTTCATTTTACAACAACCACGGCAAACTTTTGAAAATGCAAATTTGTGAAAAAATGTGATGTAATTTGCATGCGTAAATACATTTCGCATAGTGTTTCTTTACAATGTTGACGTCACCAACTACTGGCCTGGCATGCATCATAAGTTAAGGTGTTTTTTGTGCGGATCCGTGTAAACGGAATCAAGCATCGTTCGTGTCAAATGTTATCAGCGGCAGCCAGATTGTGTAAACATACATACATAGTTTAGAAGAGTATGCACACGTCATTAGGTCATTTTCAAGTGCATATTTTAGTATATATTATGCTTGTGTCTTACTGTGTTATTATGTGTTTTTATGTCAAGTTTGAAGGAAATGCTTCTGTGTGCTTGTTTCTGAAATACGTGTCACTCTGCCTTCTGCACAGAACCCTCACAACCGTGTACTTTGAAAGCCAGAGCACTTCTCTTTGAAGATCCTTCTCCTCTCTCCCCCCTTCTCTCTTCTTCATTTAGTCCATGTCAGGAGCTAGAGTAATAGGAGTGTGGAGAGCGATATGTTCTCAGCAGGAGAGAGGGGGAATCGGAGGCCCCATTAAGTGTGCAGGTAGGCAGCCTCTGTCAGTGTTAATGACTTCTGCTCCCGTCTTCCTCCCGTGAGTTGTCATGCTTTCTAAAATAATCTGCCTTTGAAAGTGCAGTGGGGTGAAGGGAAGCCAGTGAGCTGAAAAAAGCACACCTCGCTTCGTTTTGCTTCTAAATCTATATCACATTTGTTAGAATATGAAAACTCAAAAGAGGTGGACAGGAGAGAGCGAGAACAAACCAGGTGTTCACTCTGAATCTCCTGCTGTGCTTTTGAAAACTGCTCAATCTTCATGAATTTGAATGAGTCCCGATGCTCTTCTTCAGTCTCTCGTCTGCAGCGAGTCTGTTTATATTGGTGAATTTGAACTGTGTTGCTTGTCTCTGATGGTTTTCTTTTCCAACTGATTCGGCGGAGGAAAAAACAAGGCAGTCTGTTGCCTCAAGTATCTCCAGTTCAGACGAGCCATTTAGAAATAGACATGTTTTCTGATGAACAATTTTTGACAAGCATGCAGTATAAATGGAAAATCTTTTATTATAGTTATATTTTCGCAGTGATACTCTTAAAAAAACGTGCACTGGACCGTTTTTCTTGCCTGCTGCTTTTGACTGAGTATGTTCTTGTAGTGCAATCAGCCAATCTACACTGACTCCAGAATAATTATTTACACGGCATGTTTTCAGCTCAGGTGATTGGCTTGAAAACCTCCATACTCAGATCCAGTGCCATGAACAAAGATGGCGTGAGCAGGTTGCATACTTGGCAGCGACAAGGTTGAGTACTTGCCGAGCAACTGCCATCAAGATGAATGAGGATGCTAACAGATCACCTTTTCCTAAGTACTATGGACCTCTTTAGTGCCATCACCATTACACTGCACCCAAAAGCCTCAAAGTTTACAGTCATTGAGATCAGCATCATTCCTGTAGGTCAGACTTGTGAGCGTGATGCTAGTAATGCTGGGTTTGATTCCACGAATGCATTAACTGATTAAAAAAAATTACACTTTCAGTGTATTTTAAGTTTGCTTGCACAAAAGCATCTGGCAAATGCATACATGTAAATGAGTTTGGATACTGATGCACCATTCAGGTGATTTTGGTTGGAATAAAATGGAACGCTTATCACTTCCTGATATAGGAAGCTTTTTCAGTGCTAATGCATCATAATGAACTCCCACATTAGTTGTGTAATTGATGTTTTAATCTTGGTATATTATCATCCTTATGCTGCCTAAGGGAGATATTTGGTCACACATGTCTGTCTCCACATAAGCAGCACGTATACTGTTTTCTGGCCAGGCTACTGTTCTTCATTAACAGTAAGCAAACAACTAACATTACAATTACTTGATGTATAAGCAATTTGCTTCGCCATAATTCTGAAGCAAACTATGCACTTAAAATATTGGAATAAATATTTGGGAATTTAAGTGCACTCCACGTTGTTTATAATAAATAAATAAATAGATTCTGGCAAATGGTTTGTTTTACAAAGATTTATTACAATATTGTTTAGAGGATACAAATACAATCCAATAATTGGTCGATACACTGCTGAACAAAGGTTTTTGTAAGCAACTTTAATACTTAACAAAATATTACACAATATTAACTTCTTATTTACTGGGTACTGTTAGAAAATCACATTTGCATTTGGACCACAGCACTTGTGTGGTTATTGCTCTCGCTGCTTTATCTCGCTGTGATATCGCTTATCATGTGATAACAAAAAAAAAAAATGAAAACAAAATGAGGCAAAAACTCATCACAGGAGCATTTTTGCCCCAATATCTTGAATTTTGAGCATAATTGCGTTTATGGAGTTGCTGCCCTACATCATATTTGTCAACAGCCAACTGTATAATGCAAGATGACGGAACAGTACCAGACAGGTCTGGGGGCGGGGCCCAGTGCATTAACTGAGTTCAAATATTTTAGGTCGCGTTATTTTTCATAACTAAGTAATTAAGTTAACGCGTTAACTGACAGCCCAAGATATTATATATATATATATTATATATATATATTATATTATAATATATATATATATATATATAATACGTGATATAGGTGTTTGTGTGTGTTTGTGTGTGTGTGTGTGTGTAATCATTCATTCATTCAGGAATCAAACAATGACAGATCAATGCTGTCTGTTTCAGCCTGTAGATTCAGAAGCATTTTTGTGGCACAAATGAATAAATATTGCCTGTAAACTCTATATAGTCCCATTGTAATGGCATTTCTGCATCTGAATATAAGAAGCAATTTCTAGATTTCAAACAATATAATTGAAAGTCCTGTGCTTTAAAGTAAGTCCTGTTTTCCACTAGAATTTAGAGCTTTATAGTGGTGCTAGGGTGTGTTTCACACATAATCATGATTATTCACATTTGACTTAAAAGCACATTAGAACCAAAACACACCCTGGACATAGCACACACACAGTTAAATGCTCTCTCTCTCTGTGGACACCTGCAGACAGGCTGGTGTGACTATAATGCCTCTATATGCAGATAATCGAGCCCCCCGCAACTTGTGATCACTGAGGCCGCAGGGGTCTCCTCCAGATACACGCAGGTTGTTTAAAGCGTTTCCCGGCCCCCCAGGATCCTCTGCTGTGACTGATGCTGATGAAGCAAGCACTGCTCTATAAACACATGCAATTCTGGTAGAGGACAGTGAGTGTTTTGGTCTTGAAGCTGCATTTTTTGATGTTACGTTACTTTGTCCTATCCCAGATTAATGTACAGAGATTACTTTTAGTGAGCCATTCCCTAGTGAAAAAACAAATATACTTAAATGTATTAAAATACATTAGTTCATGCTAAGTATACTACAAATACTTTTTTATATTTATGTATGTAATAAAATGTCAAAACAATTGTAATTTTAGTATACTTAACTTGTATACCTTAAAGTCCTGCTAAACTGGATCAACAAATTGTGTACTTTAATTGCATTTAATTATTGGTGCAGAAGTAGATATACTAGTATATTTATTGTGCTAAAGTGGAACTATGCAAGTATATATCAGGTACACTTTCAAATTTTTTGCATTTAAAAGTCTGATAGGTATTCAAAGATAATCAAAAGTTGACATTAAAACATTTTATTTTATACTTAATATTAGAAAAGTGCATTTGCACAATTTATATGCCAAGTAAAGTTTAATTATAATTTGTATATCATTGAGGATCTCTATTTATCTGTTAGTAATATGTTTATAGATTAGAACTACTTAGTATAAAATAAATGTATTTTGTGATATATTACTTTTTTTGACTAGTGTTAGCAGGTTGATTTCACCAAAACTATAAATATAAACACTAGGGCTGCAATAGTGCATGTATTCATGCTAAAGAAACAGATATAAGTTTTAAATCATTTAGTCCAGGTATGTGCGCATTTTCAGTGACACAAAACACCGGATTTAAGCATCACCAATGAAAAATTTTATTATTACAATTAGTGTGACGATTTTTTATTATATTCATTTATTTACATTTTGTCATTAGTTTACATTAGTTAGTGTATTAAATAGCATTTATTAATCTTTTGTAAACATTAATAAAAATAACTATTCTTTATTAGTTCATTATGCTCATGTCCATTTAATAAAATTAACATATACAGCTTTGACGATTTAAATAATGTCGTCGTAATTTAACATAAACTAAGATATAAATGCTTTAGAAGTATTTCCTGTTGAGTTTGTGTTAATTTCATGTAGCTAACTAATGTTAACCTACTGAAACCTTAGTGTACAAGTCTTACCAAATCCTCTGTAGTTTTGTATTTTTGTTTCAAGAAATTGTTCATAGAACAGTACAGTCCATATGCAAATAAGCAATTTCGACAAGAAGAATTGTTGCAGCCATTGTGTTTAGAAAATAAGTAATTTGTAACCCCAAAACCGAGGTACTGAACCATGAATTTTGTGTGGCATAACACTCCGTTCTGTTTGGTGCTGTTTATCTAAAGCCTTTCAATGACAATTTTCCACATTTGTTTTCTTACGACAGTATATTTCTTGGTATATACTCACTATTTCGCAACCATTATGTCTAGAGCTCAGCAGGAGTGCATTTTCCCCAAAACCATTGTTGGTCAATTATAAATCCAAGCCATCATTACCAACATAGTTCAATGATTCAGGGTTTCCCGAAACCATAGTTGCAAACGGGCATTGTTACTTTCATTGTACGGGAAACAAAAACTACTGGTTTGTTTTTTTTTTCTTTAAAGGTTACTCAGAGGGCTTTCCAAACAGTGTTGATCAAAGACTGTCTGAAAGGAATATCTATTATGTGTTTGTCCATTAAAAAGATGTGGGGAATGAGATTTAATCCAGTCCATTAGATAACTTGGTACAATTGTACAAGCATGTGCAAGTGCCTCATAACACTGAGAGAGTCAATTAACAGCATGACCCAACATAAAATCACATTCTATAAGCAGAAAATCTTGAACTTTCCACAACCCCAGCTATTAAAGGTTTAACACAGACACTGATCAATTTTAAAGGCCAAGTGGATCAAATAGCAGTTCAGAACCATTAAAGTGATTGAAGATAGGTTGTAAGTATGGGCATGCTGAGGGATTATGAGAGCGAAGATTTAAACATGTATAATCCAGAGTGAATGCAGTCTTGAGGCACTCAGTCCATCACGCTGTAATGAAACCCTCTGCTCATTGTGGGATGGTTATGACACGCTGGCACACTGGCACTCTGCCATCCTGGCACCACGGCTCAGATGTTATTCAGAATAGTAAAGCTGCCCCTCTCCGCAGTTTGTGCTTCATGTGACCTGATTATGGCTGTAACACATTTCACAGCATCAGTAGTCCTTAATTGCAGTTCTGGTGGATTTTATAAATTCTTTCACACAGCTGCACAGAAATAGGCTTGTTAATACTGGCATCATAAAAATGAGATTAATTAGTCAGACTAGCATCTGTACAAGAAGCGGCACAGCTAGTTGTAATTTCTTTGTTATGCCCGGTTTGTTGATGTGTGAAGACATTAAATTGTTTTTAAATCAAACTACTTGCTTTTATTCTACACTTTTGCTGATTGTCATGATGTTGTATCTGTTATTAGATCATCTACGATACCATTACAAAAAAGTGTTTTTTTGAAAGAGGTTTCTTTATGCTCACCAAGACTGCATTTTATTTGATCAAAAGTTATAATATTGTGAAATATTATTAAAATGTAAGATATCTGTTTTATTGTCAAATTTAATTTATTTTTGTGATGGCAAAGCTAAATTTTCAGTATCATTTAATTCCAGTATACTGTTATACTGTATATATTGGCTGAATTGAAAAATTCCAAAGCATTTGTTTTAAAATAGAACATTATTATAACATTATAAATGTACTTACTGTTACTTTTGATCAATTTAATGTCACTGCTAAATAAAAGTTTCTTTTTTTTTTTCAAAAAGAAAAAGATCTACTGACCCCAAACAGTAATGTACATCAACAATAATATATTTCAAATAAAGCTAGTTAAGTTTTTAATGTATTTCTAGATTAAAATTAATATTGCAACATTTGATACTGGTTTAACTTAATAAAGTAAATTGACACCTTGTTATGTTAATATAGGTTTGCATATTGCTGGACGTATTAAGTTTAATTTTTGTTTTCAAGGCAATTTTTTCTCTACCTTTTATACAGTAAACAGTTTTAGTTGTGTTTATGCAAAAAAACTTGATGCCCACTGTGAAATCTGATTTCTGACACACAAAACCTGTTGAGCACAAACTGGTTTATTCTTGATTTTTGCATTTGATTGAATATTATTAAGAGTGTTGTAAGCTTTTTTTTTTAAAAAAATGTTTGCTACTGCCTGACAGAATCCCTGAAATAAGTGTGCTAAGAGATCACACCTGTCTCTGGGACACTTCTGTCAACAGCAAGAAAAGTGTCAGGGGAACAGTGAAACTCTCTGTATATGTCTGGCTCTGCTGTCATCAGGTTGGCTGACATGACTTTGGAGGGTGGGCTTTTATCAGAAAAAAAGAACATTAATATTATTTTTAGGTTAAATTTGTATTTACAGTCCAATTCTGACTAGCCTTTTTGTGTTCTATGTGTAAGAAACAATTGTCATAGAGTTTTGGAACAATATGAGGGCTAGTACGTATTTTCAGAAATGCCCATTTTTTGGAGAACGATCCCTTTACCAGCCTAAATGCATGATGTTCACACACTCACACACACTCTATCTCTTCATCATTCTGTCTCACACACCCACACTGGTAAAACCCTATTATCAATCCGGACACCATCTCCGACGCATCTATGCGACAGGATTAGGATGCTGAGGCTGAATCAGAGAGGCATGAATGGAATGCAGAGACAATAACCATCATGATGAGAATACAGAGGACACTGAGCATCTCTCCACTGTGCCTGCTTTCTAGCAGCTCCGCTCCCTAAAGGACATGGGAAACAAGCATTCTGGAAATATCTGAACTGACCAGAATATCATTGCCATATAGCTGAGGTTTCAGTAATACATACTCAATTTTTACTTTTCCTGAAAATAACATGAGTGTGCAACTGTTTTGTCATGCAGCCAAGAATCATGAGCGAGTAATCACACATTTATCTTCAACAAGCCCTTTATGATTTGCGCTTTTATTCATGTCCTGTAGCACAAATGTTGCTGGACTGTTATATTGAAAGTTTAATACTTATGGTTAGAGGTTTGTTCAAATGAATAATTCAAACTAGATCAGTAATAATAGTGATGCTTGCCTTACAAAAATGTTTCGAGTAAGACGTGGCTTGTGTAATCTGTAGTCTATTAATGCTGCATCTTTAGCATTGCAGAGGTAATAAATGATGACATTTCGAGAGAACAGAGAAAAAGGTTTGTTTGTAATTATTAAATCTATTTATAAGGCAAATCTGATTCTTTTCAAATATCACTTTATACATTTGTATTTATGCATATAATTTTATACGAACTATACATTTACATCACATTACTGTTAAAATGTTTGGTCAGATTTTTTATGCTTTTTGAAAGTAGTGTGTTATGTTCAACAATTTATTGATCAAAAAGACAGTAAGCTGATTGTCAAGAAACATTTATTATACGAATCCATAATTTTTTATCAAATTTTTAAATGGAATACAAAGTTCAAAAGAACAGCATTTTTAAATGGATTTTTAAAAATGAGAATGTCAAAGTCTATGCTCGTCAGCAAATTCTAATAATTAAATAAATAATTACGGCTTGTTACAGTAATAATAGGAAATGTTTCTTGAATTACAAAATCAGCAATCAGAATGATTTCTGAAAGGATCGTGTGACATGAAAACTGGGAGTAATGATGGGCTGAAAAAAGGAGTGACTGAGTTGTTGTGCTTCCACTTTTCCTTCCAGTATAAAATTCAGTGCTCATTTGGTGGGATGCTCAGAACATATCGTTTCAGAACTGGCATGACCATTCCCACAAAAGAACAACCACTTGTTGGTCACATCTTAACAATTCAAAAACACTGTAGCAGGTTTCAAGTCATTGTCCGCATGAATTTCTTTTTTATAAAAACCGTCACAAATATTTTGTTATATGACCCTTACATTTTGGTTAATTTTAATGCTAATACTTAATGCTTATCTTTGTGTGATCTTTGTGTGACTTTAAAACAAATTCTATCTTATAGATCCATTCTAAAAAGATATTGCTCCCTTAAACATATTTTCATATGCAATCTGTAAGGTTTACGATATGAAATTAGTTTGAGAAGTATATCATTTAGAATAATTGAATGCATTTGCACAGGTAAATGCTTTTGATGTTCATTTTTATGCATAGTGTATTTTAAAATCCACAGCTGCCAATCAGGAGCGCTGTTAATGCTTGTCAGAAAATGATGCTGGACTCATATAATGCGTCAGTGTGCACTCTCTGCATTATTGGTGATGGCACATGACTGACTCAATATCCCTGAGTCTTAGATTCTGTAGTGTAACAGAAAGGAAATGGAAACTGCACACTGTGATAGGTTGTGGCTTCAATGCATCTATGATGAGGCATCATTTTTGATAGATTTCAGCTCTTGAAAATCATCTTTGTGGCACTGAAACATATATAATCTCTTTTTGTGCTTGTGTTTTGTTTGACTTGAAAAAAAACATGAATCTCTGCACAACTTCTCCAAAGAGATATCCCATAAGAACTAAATCACCTAATATTCCACGTGGACATTAGCATGACACATCTATTACTGTGATTAGACTAAATAACCTTTATGGAGGAAACCGTAGTAAGCTTATGGTGGGTGCCATGTGTTCTAAGTTGAGAGCTCCGTCAAGTTCATTTTCTTTTCTATCAGCTTTTTCGTGATGATGGCCGTGTACCCCAGCCAGAGGGTTAAACCAATTCTCAGATAATACTGCTGATGGCTTTTGTTTCTACCCAATTAAATAATAGAAGTAAAACTGTCCAATCTATTAAGACTGTGTCTGTTCCTCGAATAGTGAACGGTCAAAATATAACTTTAATGCAGGCTTATAGAAAAAATTGATCCCGTGATTAAAACCAGAAAAATGCTAACTAATAAATGAAACAAAAAACGATTTTTAAAGTTTCGGGCTCCCTAAACAAGATCAACTCGCACCCCAAAGCAGTTATTGTAAATGAAAATGATTACAGAATATAGTTTTGAGTCCTCATGCTTGACTGAAACCTGGCTCAAAACAAATTATTATAGCTGGTCTAAATGAGTTCATACACCCCCTCCAGGAATGGTCGTTGGTGGCCGGGTGTTACAACAATATATAGTGATATTCTACAGTGTTACTCAGAAAACAGGATACAGGTGTAACTCATTTGAAAAACGTCTGCTTTAATGTTACACAGTCAGATATGCAAAAAAAAAGATCCTCTCCTATCTCGCTGCTCTGGGCTACTGTGACCCGGGCCATGTACAGACTTCCTAAAAGGAATTGGCGGATTTCGCTCTCAGGACCTATGGGGTAAATGTTGATAAAAGCGATAATTTTTGGAGAGATTATCAATTCACATTGATAACCCACAAATGATGCATTTTAAGGACTTGCATTTACTGACCTAATAAACTCTTTTGGAGTCAAAGCAACAACATTCACCGGCCCCACTCATCATTTTAATCATACGCTAAATTTAATTATAGCGCATGGAATTGATCCTTACTGATAGAAGATATCGTACCTCACAGTGATGATGTTGACTTACCATTTCCTTGTATCGTGCCATCTCGCGTAATACTTGATATTAACTATAGGCTCCGCAGTTATCGTTGGGCAGGAACTATTGTTCCAGCCACCAAAAGTCAGATCACAGAATAACTTGGCCTGATTTAATTATTACGTCATTAACCAGAATTTTAACAATACATTTTGCCCATATGTACTGTTACAATTCAATTTGACCATAGTCACCATGATTAAGCTTCTTCTAAATATATTGTTAGAAACTTAATTTTCTGGAAAGCTGCTTTGCAACGATTGGTATCGTGAAAAAGCGCTATACAAATAAACTTGAATTGAAACTGAATTAAGCTTATTTCACAAGTTATGCTGATTGTGCTGCATTTGTGCTTCATTGTGCTCAAACCATTAAGAGAACACCTACTTCATTGGGTTTTGTAATGTGATTCAGAGCCTGTGGGCCAATCAGAATATAGAATATACTGTCAGATTTGGCACAAGTACAAGTCACACTGGACAGCATTTGTGTTATAATGTTGATTCCTTAATTAATAAAAACATAAATACCACGAGAACAACTTGGTGAAAAGAGGCCAATCTGTAAATATTTTAAACACCCATATTGTCACCATGAAAATAACAATTCCCATAAAAACTAAAAACCACTGTAAATAAACCGTTTTACAGCTCAAATTAATAGAAGCAATTTTTAACAGAAGAATTGTTTTTTGTATATATATAAAGCTTCAGATTCTGCTTTTAAATCAATCTCCCTTTTCACTTCCATTGATAAGTTCCTGTAACCTTGATTCTTTTAAAGCATGGCAAGTCAATTAATATTTTATTTTATTTATTCTGATGTTTATTTGTGGCTTAAACTTGTATTAAACAAAGAATACTGCTTTAAAAAAAAGAAATCCTCAGTCCTCTCGGGATCAGAATGGTAAAATCCACAGACATACTTTTAATTAATTTGTTGAACTCAAACATTGTTTTGAAAAAATGAAATCCCATTCAAATAGGGCTAATGAAGCCATTTAAATCTGCTGAAATCTGTGGGAAGCTTTCTGTTGAATCTGCAGATGTATAGTTATTGGTTTCTCATTTGCTTCTGATAAACTTTCTGGAGAATAGAAAGTCGTTCAAGTATAAATCTAGGCCTGTGAGGCTGTCATAAAGCTAACAGCGTTTGGGGATGAAGATAATACCAAACACTCTATCCAAACCAATTTCCAGATACAACTGGACACGCTGAAGTTGCCCAGCACTCAGAGCTGGTGTGATTGGAGGAGGAATGTGCGGAATGCAATGCTCAACAGTGGTGTCAACGATTCAAATAGAAAGGGACAGGATTGTGATTCCCTATACAGACTTATCTGTCTCCATCCCCTCACTCGTTTTAACCAACAGATGGAGTCAAACATGCAAACATAACACTACTGTACAGAGAAAAAAACCCTCAAGCAAAAGCACGCTCCCCTGCGGGGACCCTACCAGCCAATATGGCTAAAAACTGACACAAGTGGAGCAACTTAAAGCGACCTTAAAGTTACCTCCTCAAAAAAAGCTTTGGAGACCTTTTATTCGCCCTCTGAAGATGGTTCGTTTTGGAAGTAACAGGCAGACAAACCCATTAGCTGTAGTAGATATTAAGCACTGCAAACTGTCGAAACGACACAATGCTGCAGTGGATGTTTTCCGCTATGAGTTTTATATAAGCGGAAGTGGAGCGATCGAATCCTGTTCTTAACAACTCACATTAGGTGTAAATGCTGAAACCCACAAACAAACATCCCACTCATGCTCAGATGTTGAGATCACATGTTAAACCGAATCTAATGGAATTTATGAGGCATGTTGGGCAAAAGTGAAGCGATATGCTGATTTGCCTGGGATTACACAAAGCTTCTAAAAAAGCCATAATACTGTCTCAGGACATTAATAATGTCAACACTGCGCTGTGAAATTCGCTCCAGATTACAAGCGGCTGGTTGTTGCTATTTGAATTTCTATCGAAGGTGCATCCTCCTTTCAGCCATTTGCATTTTGTTTTCCATGCCAACAGATCAGGCTCTCCTGATGAAAGCAAAAATAATTTGCCTGCGATCCAAAACCACAGAGAGTCAGGGAGAGTCTATTAGGAGGAGCTGGAACAAGCTGGACCTTTGACCGTTCTTTTAGAACAACATGAATTGCAATATTATTCCTGAGTCCACATGACACAACCTGTCTGCAAGCAGAGTTGTTGACAAAAATAGGGGAAAGACTGTGAATATGGCTGCAAAGTGCATGTCTGTTTTCAGTTTTAGCACAGTAAAAACAAAGAGATGGTGGAAGTCTCATTAATCATATTTCACCTGATGTTTTAATGAAAAACCAAATACACCACATCTAAATTTATTTCCAACACTGCATAAATTCTCAATTGGTTTTTTAAAATCCAATCTTTAGGCTTGCTGTCCTTTTTGGTGATGCATGATGAAATTGTAGGTGTGTTAAAACTGTAGCCATATCCACTGAATTGTCATCTTCAAGCTATTTAAGACTTTGCTAGTTTAGGAGACGATGTTTCCAGTCGAGTGTGGAAAGAGAGGATGGATAAACTTGACACACTTGTTGGACTTAACTGTACTTAAATGGACTGGTCTAAAACGATTCTTTCAGTCATGCTCATCACTTAACATTCATATGTGTCCTTATAGTAAGGAGTTTATTCAGACCCAGGCATTAAAAAGTACAAATGTGTCACATCCTGGATTCAGCAAAAATTCTAAAAAATGTCTGATCTCACAAAATCCAAAAAATCTGATTTTAATCGTATATCAAACCACATATGGATCTTTTGTATTTGGCCAACCATTAGTTTTTTATAATGCTGGTTCAAACAACAATTACTACATGGATACGAGGTATCATAAGGTCTAAAAAAAAATCTTATCTTTGTGCCTGTTCGAACAAAGCATTAGGGATATTTAACGATTCACTTAAACTCATGATGCAATTATGCTTCACAATACTGATTTCACAGTACGATTTCTCATGATCTGTTTTAACAAAATGAGGATTTAAGACAAAATTATAAATGAAAAGGTGTCTTTTATTATCTTTGTGAAATTGAAAATAGGCATTATACAGAGGCAAGATGAAAAGAAAAATACCAGCTAAGCTTTTTGAAGACCAGTCAGTTCTCTCAGAGATACATTCATATAAACCCCACTGCCAAAGATCACGATCACGATCATTTAACCATCAACCTTGAATGGTCACTATTATTTTATCGATTTGCACATGGCTCAGGGTGCATCGTTATAACACATATCAAAGTTTATAAAAGTCATTGCGATTTTAAGTTGAATTTTTCATGTTCACAGATGATATAATATATGGGAACTTTAGTGACGATGTGTCATTATGCAATCCAATTGATTGATAGTTCACCCAAAATGTCATACCAAACCTGCATGGCTTATGTGGAATGCCAAAAAAGAAGATATTTTGAAGAATGGTTGAATTGTCTCTTGTCTAAAACAAACCCCACTGAATTTAATCACGGTACAATGTAAGGGTGAGTAAAACAATGAAAAGCTTTCTTTTTTGGGTTAACAATTACTCTAAGTTGCTGGATGCATTTTTAGAATAAACACCCAAAAATGAACGCGTATGACCTTTGTTAAAGCTGCGCTTTAATGGATTTTGGTTGTTTTCTTCTGTTACAACCATTACAGATGGAAAAAGGAGAATGGTAGAGACTTGGGCAACTATACAGTAGTTACCCACAGGCTTAAATGGGTTCAAGTGTACTTTCAAGGGACACAATTGGTGTTGTGCATGGTTCATGGATACCACTTAACCTTCCCGAGGTTTGGAAATTACAGCCTTTTCTATTTGCCAGCGAGATCCTTAGCAAACTAGGGACTACACCGGGACCGCATACACACACCTATCAGCTTGTCATTACAGGCCAGGTTGGTGTTCTATAAAAGCTCGCCGTCACACGCAAGTTTGCTGTTCTAAACTTTTTGTCACTCTTGTCTCGAAAACCTTTTTCAAAGTTCAGCACTGTATTAAAACAAAAATGTTCTCCTAATTTAACAGCAGGAAGATTCAGTTTTATTTATATGGCAAGTGCTGAAAAATCCCCAAAAACTATAAACATTAAACAAGGCAGTGATAATGATTTTTACTTGCTGCTCTGGAATGTTTTTATAGGACCAAAAATCAGTGAAAAGTTAAAAAAAAATAATGGCCATTCTCTGGCTTTTGGCCATCAAAGTCTTGAAGTTCCTCTGCACTGTCACAAAACTTTGCAAACTACAGACCAAAAGAGACGCCACAGTATGGTGGGTGAAAGAACACAAAGAGACAGACACACAGGAAAACTTGCTGATGCCCCTTCTTCATCTCCGGACTCATTGTTGGGAACCCCAAAACGAATAACCAGGTCTACAAAACAAAATGCGCAGTCGTTTTATGCCAGATGCTCCCAACACACTGGCTTGCGATAGTTCTCCTCGCCTACTTTGAAGTCATGATGCTTTTGATCTTCTGGTTTTCTAATCTACAGGGGAATGAGGGAGGGTTTGAAAAAGTGAAAAGCGAAAGTCTCCAGTGCTGGTCTTAATGCCTGTGTCCGACCAGCTTTGAGTAAGTGTGTGTGGGTTCGTGTATGTCTGTATCATGGTATATACAACAATGCATGATTTTCAGTTATTTTCCTTGATAGTGTAGATATGATTAATAGAACTTACACTAAAAACTGGTCATATTATCTTAGTCTTTGATTATGTCCCTATTATCTTTTTCATTTTACATCATTTGCTAGATGCATCCTTGGCCCAACCTGTTTTTCCAACTCATCCAGCCACTTCATTTAAAACCCCTTTTCAGGTGATCTGCTGTGATATTTTTCACAAGCTGGTCAGCATGATGGGTGAATAGAGGCCATGTTGTCTTTTCCGGCAGGCAACGTACTCTGCACCACATGCACTCGGCCTGATCTGTCAGTATTGGTAAGGGGGCCCGTTTACTGCTGTTTGGTACTGTACTGAGGAATGCCCTTTACCCATGTGCAACAGTAGTTTGGTAAACTAGGCCAGTGGGTGTCATGCCCCTGGGTCTCGAGTGATAAAGGGCCTCTCAGGGCCTCAAGGCTATACTCGACCTGAACTGCCAAAAAAATATAAAAACAAAATTGAATACCCAGACCCTTTACACTTACAGTGCAAGCTGACCCACTATTGGCCCAACAGGCCAACTATAGGCAACATTACAACATGAAACTGACCACTAAAGCTCCCGAGGCCCCTTAGTTAATAAATGTATGCTAACTATCAGAGCCTCCTTCAAGATAACTGTTTAGCCTATTAAAAAAATATATATTGAAATTTAATTCTTCACATTTATCCAAAAGTGATCATTCACACAGCAAAAAATATATATTTTCAGATATATTGAAAAAAAGCTAAGAAAAAAAAAACTAAATAAAAATGGCCATATATAACATAAATAGATTTTTTTAAATATTTATAAAAAAAGTTATATATTTTCTTGTAAATATTTGTCCAAGAATATATAGACATTCACCCAAAATGTAACTTAAGACTGGAAAATTGCCCCTTGAACGTACATTTAGTAAGATCTTTTTCTGAAAAAAGATTCTGAAAGTTATCTCTCGCCTTATGATGAGCTATATATATATATCTATATATATTATATATATATATCTAGATAGGCATTATATGATATATATATATGCGATATATATTAGAAAAAGAGTATTACCAATCACCAGTAATCATTATGAAGCGGTTGACGAAGAACGGACGAAGCCAAAAGGTTAACATAACAATCATTATAATGACAACTTTCTATCCATCCCACCTGGCACCCTTTTTGGAAGGCTGCATAAATGCGCCTTTTGTCAAAGTACCTCCTTGCCAGAATAATGACATTTTGGTTCTCTGGCCATGGGATATGCATTATTTTCAGTGTGTGATGCCCATCCCCTATTTGCTTGACGTAAAGCTGCAGAGAATAATGTCAAACTGCTGTTTTAGAAGCCCCATATTCCATTCTTTATCTCCTCAGTTTACCCCTGTTTTTTTGTTGTTGTTGTTTTTTTTCATCTTCCCTGTTCAAAGCAGTGCCTACTCCTAAGTGGCCCAAGTTTGACATTGTCACATGTCTTGTGCTTACTTGTTTCTGTCCGGATAAGCAGAGCAGCCTACAAGAGGGTGTTACGCTCAGACATTGTCTTCAGTCTGAGTTTTAACCTCCCGTCCAGCGAGCGCTCTCGCAGGCAGGCAGACTGCCACAGAAACTGCCATATTGTTGCCTAAGCAACAGGCTTCCAATGGAGGATTCTATTATTAATGGCTTTAGAAGAAAGTGTCTCACACTAGTTATCGATTTTAGTCAAGCCCAGCCCTACAATCAAAATGGCACCCAGGATTTTCTCTAGTCAAAAACCCCATGGATTTCTGATCGTCAATACAGGAAATCACAACGTAGATATATTCTGTAGTATAGATTGTTTACCTAGGATTGCTATTTCTTTATCTGTCATGAGCATGAACTAAACTGAAGTAAAAAGGATTACAGAGGGCAAGAGTGGGAATGAAAGATTTGTCTGTGATAACAAAATATGTAGTTGTTTGTTCAAAAAATGTCCTTAGCTCTCTCAGCATTTCATACATAGGAGGTATTCTCGATAGGCGTCAACTCCGGCATAGGTAATTTCAAAACGTGTCAGGTGCACAATTCTGAAGCACAAAATCCACTTTTAATCACACTTTTAAAGCACATGCTATCAAATGAAGTATAGTTGGCTATGTGTTTGGCTGTATGCATATGCTAAGTGTTCGCATCAGAACTGAAGTATACTTTGGGCTTAAAGTGGTCATGGTAGTTTTGTTTCATTATTTAATATGTTCCTTGAGGTTCACTTATAATACGTTTTTTTGCACAAAAAAAAAACAGCGTCATTATATTGACAAAAAATGATCCTTTTTCAACACCTCGTTCTGGGCCCTTTGTCTGAAATGACCAGTTTTAGGGGGGTGTTGCTTCTAGGCAGTAAAATGGCCACTGTTGGCAATTGTAGTAAATGTACAATAGGGAAAATCATCAACACCCAACTACTGCACTTTAGAAAAGAATTTTAAAAACATTATCCATTTAAACCTTAATGTAACAGATCCAAATCAATCCCATGACAACGGGCTGCCTTCATCCATAAGTTTCTTAACCAACTCTCCATTACACTGTCTCGTTTATAAATCAATCTGCAGTCAAATGCTCCGAACACGCATGATCCAGTATGCCATTACAAATAATCAGTCGTACTTGTTCCTGAAGCTGTGGTCTTTTTAAGCCTGCACCAACATAAACATGCTGTTTAAACTAAATGCATCAAAAGCAGAACATACCTTTAATTTATCTTTCCATTTGTCCTGTTGTCGGGAGAGCAGCTCAAGTGCTTAAAAACTGAACATGCATCTTTATACTGTATCCAGTTTAGACAGCGTCTGAGATTATAATGGCTGTGTATTTGATTGTGTGTGAGATACTGGCCTTTGGTAGTGATGACAGGTGTCAGCTGACTGAACTCCAGTGGGCGGAGTCGATGGTGTGATGATGTAAAATGGTTTGTCGACGTGTTTTGATGTGAATCGCTCCAGAGGCCATCATAATATTATTCAGTGTGACATCACAAATCCCCCAAACCTCAAAACAAGCCATATTGGAGCTCGGTGTGACACAAAAATGGCTCTTTTTGCTACTTCGAATGCGTTCAAATCGCACATATGTCAAAAGATCAAGACAATTGTTAGAGTTCTCATGTCTGGGGGGAAAGGCCCCATGATCAGAATGCATAGCAAAGATCTCAGTGAAAAAGAGTTGAGATACATATCAATTATACTTATAGTTTCATTCAATACGTGAGAACTATCACAACAATTTTAAAATGACTATGCTACCCAGCATTCTTGTGTATATGCAAGGCACCATTAGAGTACAGTGTCAGTAGGCTTAGCAACATTGCTACCATCAAAGTCTATTGTAATCCATTGTAAAGTCAGGTCTATTTTTCCGTCACTAAATAATTAGTTAAATTAATTTAATCTTCTCTTACATCACCATTGTCTCCAGGTGTGCAGCACTCACTGGATAATGCAAAAGCAGACATAGCCCAACTAGAACCCCACCACACACCTGCTATCAGCGGAGAGGGGCAAAGTGATGTTTAGATTAGATTGAATGATTGATAGAGGTTGTTGGGGAAACATCCTGTGGCCAGGGGTAACACCCTGCCCTGGGACATTTATTTGAACATGCAACAGAAACCCAATATAATGATTTAACTGAAAAAGAAACGTTTTTATTTATTTTTATTTTATTTTTTTACATCACTACACTGGGGCCATTACATAGGATTGTATGTCTGTCCATGTGGATGCTTTAAGATGGTTATTGTATAGTTTTCTTTATAGTTATCGTTCTGATTGTGAACAGGCCTTAGTGTGACCTTACACAAATTTTTCAAGCTTGGGTCTGTCTTACCTAACTTAGCTCTCCTCACATTTTTTCATACCCATCATGTATCCTCTATGTGCTTTCTCTTTTTTTCTTTCACTTTCATTTTCTTCACTCTCTCCAACATCTGAGCCCCTGTACGGCTGTTAATGGACATGTTTACCTAAAAGCCCAGCTGAAACGGTTCATATGCCTCTGTGTGTCATCCCGTGGCTGCTTAAAACACCCCAGCGCCCCCCTCTTTCTCCCCATCTTATCTCTTATGACCCTGTAATAAGGGTGCTGCTTTCTGTGTGAGTGAACATTTCATCTCCAAGAAAATCAGTCTCTGAATGAGCAGGACACTTTTCTGGCTGTTCACAGCAGGTGAGCTCTGTGGCGGCAGGTGTCGAAATCCAACATGCGGAGATGCTCACGATCTGATGATGAAACACACTCGTGCATATCTGGCAGGCTGGCTTGGCGGTGGGCCCAGAGTGTGCTCCTGTTTGCCGTGAAAACCGATGCATGTTGCAGTCTTGCTGTGCACGGAGAAAAGGCATATTTTAACATATTTGTGTTTCTGAATAATACCGTCTGAAAGATTCAAACCGCACGGTCCTCGGCATTGCGGCATTGAAACTACGGGGCTGGTGGCATATGCAAATAGGGTAGCTATTTCTTTCAGTTCCAAGACTACAACCTCTAGGTTTAAGACGAGGCTGAGAACATACTTGTTTCAAAACCCACAGCGCAGTTATTCCAAAAATAACTCCAAGGGTGTTAGAGATGGATGACCCCTAAGTTTCTGAAACCTCTGTCTTTCTCTGTGTGTCTTTTAATTGCTGGGTATGCATACAGGAGGAATTTTTAATGCCATGTATGAAAAACCTTCAATTTATATGTGTCCTAACTAGACTAAAAGTAATATTATAATAAATAATATACTGTCTTGAATATATATAATCCACAAGTAAAATGTCAAAAAAGGGCTAAAGTATACATGAACATAGATATATTTTTGGATAAGTTTTAATCTACTTATATTTATAAAGTATATTTGTTTCATATATTGTCAGGATTATGGATTGGTTTTGTCTGGTTTTCATCCACATGTGTTCCGTTTGAATAGATTCTATTCCATGCACCCTTGTGTTGCCCCTGATGCCCAGTGTTTAAAAGTCCCAGTCGGTTCATTTTTTGTTTGTTGGGTCTTGAACATATCCTTGTGTTCCGTGTTTCCTGTTGGATTATTAAAGACTCTCGTATTGTGAAATTCCCCCTCTCGTTTCCTTGCTCACAGCGTTAACGTGACATATATCTTTAATCTAAATATATTTATATTACACCACATGTATATCTAGCACCAGAAATATATCTTGGCCAGGATTTTTATTTGTTTGTTTGTATGGGTCCATCATACTTGCCTCTGCCGTAAATTTACAGCACACACTAGAAGCAAATTTTGTTGAATTATTCATGCGTGTTTTAATGTAGGTCTGACTGGCTCTTCGATCTAACCACACCCGCACTGAGATATGCGGAGACCACAGGGATGTGTGTACATAAAGAAACTGTCTAGACTCGGTTTTGTGGTCGGCATGCTGTTTGTTTAGATTTTATTTTTGCTCTTGTTTTCCTTTCCCCCCCCCCCCCCCCTCTTGTTTTTCCCTTCTCTCACACAAACTGCAGCTGTTTTGCATGTAAATCCCATTAGACTCATCACACCTGTGCTTCAGGGCTTCAGGTGGACACACAGTCCAGAACGTCTTATGAAAATTTTATATGCAACGAAAACAAGGAGCGACGGCGGGAAAAGAGACGGAGAGAGGGAGGCAAAGAGACTGTTCGACGAAACACTGTTTACCATGGTGAGACTGTCAATGTCGATATCCGACGTGTCTCTTTTTTAGACCCTAATTGGGTACCCCAAGTGTTTTTTTTACCTCTTTTTCTTTCTAGCCAAACCCCCTCTTCCTTCCTCCCACCTCATTTATGTGGATAACGTGCAAAAGTTTTTGCGAAGAATGACTCCATCTCAAATGGCTGGTGAATCACCACAGTTTTTTTCCCTGGAAATGAAGTCACCACACACTAACTATGCTCTTTCACATTCTGGTGCTGTCACACCAAACGACAAAATCATTTCTAACAAGGAGTCTTTTCCTTGACTGAGAAAACTACCTCCTTTAAATCTCAAGTGACTTTTCAAACGCGGTTTAAACGAAAAGGTGGAGGAGAACACGCTGCCCCAAGATGGCATCTCTGTCTTTATAATGAGATTTTCACCTGAGGCCAATCTGCAGGACAGACGAAATCTGTGAAGGGTTTAGGGGAGAGAGGGCAGACATTTGTGGTGACAATGGCACAATTCTAATCTCCCCCAATACACCAAAGCAATCTCAGGCCTAATCTACGGCAGACGATTGGAATGAGACTCCCTGATTAAGAAGGTGTCTGTTTGTCACTCTTCCCTTTTTTCTGTCTCTCTGCCTCTATTCAATATCTTTTTTTCCTTTTTTCTTGTATTCTCTCCCACTAGGCATCTCACAATTCAATTTTGGTTTTTGATTCAGGGAGTCACAGTCTTACTGTAAATCATTTTTTCAGTAGAAGGCTAATTATTTTATATAGGCCTATGTTAACGTTCACAAGTTTGGGGGATGTTTTTTTTTTTTTTTTTAAAGAGAAATCAAAACAAAAAATACAGAAAAAAAACTATACATCACAGTTTTCTACAAAACATTAAGCAGCAGAACTGTTTTCATCACAGATAATAATGAAAAATGTTTCTTGAGCACCAAATCTGCATATTAGGATAATTTCTGGAAAGATCATGTGACACTGAAGACTGGAGTAATGTTTGCTGAAAATTCAGCTTTACCCACTGTATTAAAAAAAATGCATTTTTTATCAACTAATAAAATGAAAAAAGAAGCCCATTTGGATCATGGAATAAAATAAATAAAATCAATTGTGACTTTTTATCTCATAATATATATATATATATATATATATATATATATATTATATATATATATATATATATATATATATATTATAGATATATCTATATTGTTTTTTTTTTTTTTTTTTTTTTTTTTTTTGTCAATTCAGATTTTCAATAAAATAATAATATAAATAATATAGAAAAAAGGTCCGAACGGCCAAATGCAATTCTGAATTTAATTCTTGAAATTCTGACTTTTGGTTTTTGAATTCTGACTTTCGTTTTTTTTAATTCTTAGTTTACTTCTTGCAATTCTGTTGAACTGTGTGACATTTTCTCTCAAAATTCAGACTTTTTTCCTCACAATTGTCAGAATTATGAGATATAAACTTCTTCTAAACTTCCTCTTCTGATATAAATTTCTTCTGAGTTTACATCTTATTCAGCTTACTGTATATCTCACAATTCAGACATTTCTTCTCCGAATTATGAGAAAAAAAAAGTCACAGTTACCTTAAAAAAGTATCCTGTGGCATAAACAAGCTTCCATGGAGTTATTTTAAAATGTAAAAATGTTCTACAATTTTTACTATAGTTAAAAATAAATGCAGCCTTTGTGAGAATACAAGACTTTTAAATGGTATAATGTATATAAATATAGTATTTACCTGTATATATCATCAACAATATTTCCTATTATTTTCACGTTTTTAAGGGCTTTTAGTATGAATTGATAGAATATTGGTTCCTTTTAATGTAAAATAAAGCTTATGCATCTTTTTTATTATTTTTTGGCCATTATATTTTACTAAAAGCTCCATCATGTGTTTGTTTGCATGTGTAAACACATTTTGTCTGTGGTAGAAATGCTGCTCTAAAATGTGCCCTCTCTACCGCTTTCACAGTTTTATATGCAGTACATGGCAATTATCTGTAATTTTTAGTTCTGTATATGCTTTTCAATAAGCAGATTTCATTAATATTCCCTTTTCTGTGGATCAAACCAGACACATTTCAGAAAGCATCATGATGCATTGGTGAATCAATTTTTCACCATGCACCCCTACAAGCCAGGCTCTGCTCTGGCTAGATGACATCATCATCTGCCATCCCACCAGTCTTCACACAGGAACATCTGTCCTATCATCCCTGCATTTATTAACTCTGACAATATGTCATATTTATCAGCCACCTGTAGCTCAGCCCAGTGTGTGGACCACACAGAGCCACAGCACATATGAATGATATGGGCCATCATTCATCAGTTTCCATCTGTTTCGACACACTCACGGTCTCTATAATAAACCCCACGCTCCTCGTCTCATACAGATTTCCTCTCCCAACTGTGATTTATGCTCTTCTTCAAATTAGCTCAACTTCGCCCAGCAGTGTTAGTACATATTATAAAATATTATGTCCCTACAGTGTCCTAAAAGCCATCAGGCACTCAGGAGGAGAGAGACTAGAAGAAATATATGAGATCTACAAACAGTCTCTGAAAAAAACAACAGTCTAGTAGCCAGATGTCATAGTGTGAGATGCTGAGTTTCATACTAATTAAACCCTAGGCGAGAACAGAGAGAGAGAGAGAGTTTAGAGGGAAAGAGCAAATTAGGACAGGGAAGTAAAAGACTTGAAGGGAAGGGTGGAGAGAGCTAAGTAAGAAGAAATTAAGAATTAAATCTGAACATAGAAAAAGTAAGACTATGAGATGAGAAAGGAAAAAGCTGGGAAGGAGGGGAAACGAAGAATGAATAGAACTCTAATCTCCCCATCATATATGCTGGATAATATAATAAACTCACAATTTTTAAAGATGGATCATAAATTAATATTTGCTTTCTTTTATCACAATTAAGTGAAATTTTGCTACTTTGTTTTGAGCAGATGTTGCCATAATTGCTGTGTACCTGAACTTAGAAAATAAGTTAATTACTTAGATATATTTTAAGGGATTCTTATTTTTTTTTCCCTGTTTCTAATCAAAATGTAAACACATTTTCCAAGTTAAAAAAAGTTTGTTCTCATCATACACTATACTGGTTACATTTTTTTAATAACTAAATTTTTTTAAACATTTTAGTTTTTAGCCTCTCCAAGACTGCATCTAAAGGTATTTGATTAAATAAATAAAATAACTGTATTTTAATATATTTTAAAAAGTAAATCAAAATAAATGCAATTCTTTGGAATTTTCTGTTAATCAAAGAATCCTCTAGAATCCTGGAGATTGGCTGCTGAAAATTCATCTTTGCCATTACAGGAATATATTACATTTTAAAAATACCTTCAAAATGAAAACAGCTATTTTAAATTGTAACAATGTTTCAATTTTTTATTGTATTTTTAATCAAATAAATGCAACCTTGGTGAGTATAAGATATTTCTTTCAGAAGCATTAAAAAATCCTAATCATTCAACAGTAGTGTAACTTTCTATCATGTTAATCTATTGTAAGTTGTTCCCCTTTAAGTAACAAAAGAGGAATATCGAGTGTATGTAAAGTTACAGTGTGCTGATGTGCCACCAATAATCACCATTGATCTTTACAGCTAGCCATATGTCTACCTGATAATTGATTTGTAATGTGATTTTTACTGCATCCTTCTAACAAACAAGCTTTGTCTATCTCACACATACACACACACAGCAGCACTAACACACCTCTCTAATGGGATATTGACTGGACGTGAATTTCAGGACACGCTTGGGAACAAAGTAATACTCAGTTATTACAGCCAACCCAAAGCCTGCCACTGAATTCATGTTATGATCAATATCACATTAATCGCTTTCTCACCACTCAAAACCCATGACGCCTTTAGAGGATGGCACCGGCGTGCGCTCCGAGGGGCCCCGGGGCAACAGAGCGCTCAAGCCTGCGTCTGCAACAAGGTTTCATCACTCAAAACGCAGCAGACTCCTCAGTCACCGTCTGGCAGTCCCACCTGATCTGCCTCAACTTCTTCAAAACAAGCAGCCAGGCGAGGCGGCGGCCTTGGTTCGTCCAACCACTAAGGATTGATCGCTGAAAAATCTTCATGAATAATTTATTTGAATTCCCAGTTGACTATTTATGGAAAAACCTTGACTCAATGATAAGATATACGATACGGGACCGTGCGAAGATGAGGAGTGTTGGGTTTCGTGGCTGACTCCTGACTGAACAATAGCGCAGATCGGAGAGAAAAAAGTGTCCTGAGCGCTCCCTCGTTTATCTGTCATTCCTGTCACCTTGACAACTGCATTTTTGTTAGTTTGCATTTCGTGAGTTCTACTCTTACGTTTCCAATCGATGCAGCTGTTCCTATTTCAAGCTGACTGTTACAGTGAGCAGATGTTTCTATAGGAGCTTTACGTTTGACTGATTAAAAGGATAGTTTTCCCAACTTTTGTTCCAAGCTAAACTTGTATGAGTTGGTTGTGGGATGTTTTTGTGGGAGGTTTTTTTCAAAATATCTTCTTTTGTGTCCAATCATACAGGTGAGGAACAACTTGAGGGTTAGTAAACAATGACAGAATTTTCTTTTTTTTTTTTTTTTTTTTTGGATGAACTGTCCCTTTAAATGTGAGAATAGCATTTAGAACTTTGTTTTAAACAATGCCGTGATTTTAAAAAATGAATTAAAAAATCATGTTATTTTGTACTGAGAACTAAGTAAATTCTGAAGTTCTCTCGGGTTTGGTGCATAAAATTAATTAACCTTGTTACATTCAAAATGTTTCCTGCTTAAAGGTCAATACAAAATGGTCAATAGTAGCCTTAACTAGAAAATGCCATTGGACCACACTATTGATCATCAATATTTTTGCACTTTGTGGGAGAAAAAGAAAAAAAAAACGTTTCAAAAGACAGCGTACACAGCGTAACAGGGTTGATACACGAATAAGGCATAGGGCCTAAACAAATTACTTTTTTCTGAGAAAATGCAGAACTTTTTTTAAAGAAACTACTACAGTAAAAGCATGGTAATTAATTTCAGCAAATTTCAGACAGAATCATTTTTTTCATAAATTCCGTATAACCCATTACAATGAATGTTGAAAACAAATTGGCTGACATTACTATGAAAAATAAATAATTATTGATTATTTTTGCACGATGCATTATACACTAAACAGAGTTAAATTTGTTAAATGTGAAGTTGATTACAGCATCTGTGATTTTTCCTATTAATTATTTCAGAAGGAAATCCTGTTGATCACTTTCCTGAGAATGAGCATTCAGAATTCATATTACAGAGGTCTCAAAGGTGCTGAAACATTTAAGCAAAAGAACACTGGAAATTATAATGAGGAAAAAAGGAAGAGTAGGAACAGGAAAATAAATCATATAATGAATAATATATTTGTGTCATTGTATATGGAAATTGATAATACATATATTTAACTTAAACCACAATGTATGTCTGTTGTGAATAGAGGTCACTTTATTCATGCCCTTGTGTTCTCTTAGGAGCCTGAAAACAATGGCAGTGCATCGCTAACACAGAACTGGACCTTTCACCAGCTGAACTAAAAACCCGCTCACTTAACATGTTTAACTCTGAGAAATTCAGTTGCTAAATGGAAAAAGGAGAGGAAAGAAGGGATTAACTGGCACTTAGATAAAACCGTATAAATCCATAAATAAAAAAGGTGTGTTATCTTCAATGAGAGCAGACTGTTTGAATTTCCGTTTTCAACCAGCAGAGCAGAAAAGAGACACGTCCATTATTTCTCCTGCAGAGAATTTTAATGGAATCACGTCCATGTGTGCGAGGCTGTTTAACTATTCATAAAAATCTATATTTTTCCCTCACTAGTGTTAAAATATTTCTTTTTCTACGAGTTTCTAAGTGAGATATTCCAATTAAAGCATTCCAAGCATGCAAAGATAATAATTTTGAATTCTACAAGACCTATGATCATAAAAACAGGTTAAACAGTCGAATTATGATTGAAATACAGATTATTCCTTTTTCATTAGAAATTAGTTATTGAAACAGTACATAGAAAATAGTGTTCAAAACTGCATTCTTGCCTTACCCACAAGTCATTATGGTAAGCCTACAATGAGGATTTAAATTGGGAGCTGTTTGGTTTGGTTTATGGACGTGACACACACACACTTGCATTTTGGCCTGACAGTGGAAATACAGCTATTGATGTTATCGTATATAATATATAATATTGTGGTACTCTGATATATACAATGGTACTTCCTAGAATAACATAGCCTATCATATCATGTCTAAAAATCTATGGTAGTACTATGATACACTTTGGTACATTTTGTAAGTCTAATGGTTCCAATAAACTATGCTGAATCACAATAGTTTGCTATCACAGCTAACACAGCAATCAAAACTCGCAAGATTTGAACTTGCATACTGTATATATTTCATTGAGCACAGATTTTGTGGTGTATTTGTGTGGTTAGCTGATTTGCATAATTCATTTAGCGAATCTGGTGCTACATCAACACTTGCAAATAAATAATCCTATCTGCAGGTGCAATTCATTCTTACTCTACTCTTCCCTAAACAAGATGAAATTGCAGTTACCCAAAAGCTTCTAATCCTAAAGTTAGCTTGTTACAATCAAAGCCCCATTAACGTTGATTATCCAGCACACTAATGCAAACAGCATCTCTCTGTGAAAGCAATAATCTCTGCTGAAAAACCCATTGACAAACACATAAACAGACCTGGGACATTCATAATAACACATTTAGTGAGGCCTATGCAAATATTAGTATGCAAACCAAACATAGCTATGGCACTAATATTATTTGCACTTCAAAGCAATTAGACTGGTCATTACTTAGCAATATTTACCGGTCTTAACCATAAGTAAAAACAAGGCAAAAGGCTCAAAATGTTCCTAATGCCTCTCTTCATCTTTATCCTTTTCTATTTTATATTATCCAGAAAAGACTAACAGTTTCATTGGGGGAAGATGTGATCTGATTTTTACGTGTGCAAGTCTGTGAGTGAGGGAGAAAGCAAGTCGTTGTTGAGGAACAGACCTCCCTCTAGAAGATCAAAGCATGTTCAGCAGTGCTCCTCTGGTTATGACCTATCAAAGTGATTTCTACTCACGGCAAAGTGCTATTCAGTTCGCATTTAATGTGGATGAACTCAGAGCCACTATAATAACACTGAAGCAATGAACTTACAAGAAATCTTAATCATCTCTGAATGCTCTCACTGACTGACTGACTGACTGACTGATGCATTGTGGGGAAACCTGCTGTTTTTTTTTTGTTTTGTTTTTTCACAATTTGACTGGTTAACATGATTAATCCATCCATTACATTCATGTTTATCTTTCTGTCTGTCTACCTATAGTATCTACTTATCTGCCTAGATATCTCCATCATATTTATTTATCAGCCTACCTGTCTGTCTACCTCTCTGTCCATCCTCTATCTATCTATCTATCTATCTATCTATCTATCTATCTATCTATCTATCTATCTATCTATCTATCTATCTATAGATAAGTAAATCAGCAGGGGATCAAATAGATATTTTCCCCACTGTATCTATTGCTCCTGCCTCACACATTATATAATTTGTGTGTAATCCATGCACATTAAATTGAATCTACCGCTAAGACTTTGGCAGTCTGCACAAGTAATGACCGGTCACCAATTTGTTAAAAATGTGCTAGCCGGCTGAGCTTTTTTTTGGGGGGAAGAAGCATTAAAAGTAGTGTTAAAACAGCTTGTTGAGAGAGTGAGAAAAGAGCAAAAAAAAGAAAGGGAGGAAGGGGGAAAAAAGAATGAGTATGCATGTAAATCAGGAAATGAGCTTCAAGTGTCTTGAGCCTCTACACATTATTCATGTGGGCGGAGCAGGGGGAGTGACTTGGTGATGGATAGCAGAGAAAAGAGCCGTGTGAATGCAAAAAGGTAGCAAGCAACAAAGGCCAGGATTTGTTCACTCTATATTGGAGCTAGAAATTGATTTTGTGAGGTGGAATGCAAGAGTTCACAAAGCCAGACAATCTTATGTTAATCCTGTATGGCGGCAATCACTCTCAGTGATAGGGGTGGAAAGCCCAGACACGGACTGTTTTAAAAACAACAACAACAAAAAAGTTATGTTAACAGTAAAAACCATTCAGCTGTGGTTGTCCATGAAAGTACTAAGAAAATTAAATAATAAGAAGATTAAACAGACAATGTTACAAGATGCCACAAGAAAAATAAGTATAAAATATTTTAATTTGAAATATAATGAAAAGGCAGAGTAAGAAAGGCGGTTAGGTAACTTGTAAGATAATAAAATGTAAATGAACAGAAATAATAGAAAAACCTTATGATTTTTTTGCTCATATATTCTGATAATACTAATAATAAGCCTGTGAAATTCAGCTGAAAATATTTTTAACATGTCATCATCTTTATTAATTAAATAAAAAGTTTGGACAATGGTAAGTTTAGCTTACACTTTATTTTAAGGTGTCCTCATATTTAAGTACTGAGTAATATTAATTATCTACATGTACTAACTATATGGTTAGGGTTAGGATTAGGGTTTGGCTTACTTGCATGTATGTGGATAATTTATTGTTATTATAATAGTAAGTACATGTAAAGTGTAACAAGGGCACCTTAAAATAAAGTGTTACATAAGTTTATAATACCAGACTGCTTAACACGGATGCATGAAAATACCAACAACAAATAAAAAAAGGACTATTGGAAACATTAATATCTTTTTCAGACCAATGAAACTTTGAAATCCGAAAAAACACCAAACCCAGATTATGATGCATAGGTTTATTATAAGCTTATTACAGGTTTATTACAACATCAGAGTTGAACATACATTTTCCTCAAAGTCCTTACAGTTGCTGTTGTACAAAGTTGTTGTTTATGGATTAAATATATGTAAATGTCTGTGAATGGCAGATATGGCAATGTCTGTGCTGACTACAGAGCAGTAGACCATAAATTATTCCTAAAACTTGGTACAGATCAAAACCAATGACTGACATTTTTCTTGATATCACTTCTTGCTTTTGAATTTTCTTCCATTGCTTTCCCCTGCTGATGGTCATAAATATAGTGGCTGTGATGAAAAAGTTACATGACTGAAACAGATGAATATACTAAGAGATTACACAAGCCATCTCATATGTTGAAACCAAATTATTCATACTCCTAGATGAAACTCGCCTTCTAAATTTTCAGAGACCAAACTGATCTTCTGGTATTGACAGATTAAATCAGCCCTCTGAAACTAAACCAGGCTTCTGGCACTGGGAGATTAAACCTGCATTTTCACATTCAAAGATTTCACTAGTTATTTAATGCCGACAGACTAAAGAAGCCCTCTGGTCATTTAGATACTAAACATGTCTTTTGTGATGAAATCTTTCTGATAGTTGGGTACAACTGATATAGAAACAGACAAAGCCAAGAGAACAAAGAGGGTTTAGACAGGATCCCTTGTAGTATCAGACTAAAACAAATTTCTTGTGTATTCTGTTCTACTGAGTCATACCACTACTTTTACAACTAGTCTAGTAGTAATATTAATAGAATGATATTTTTTATTAATTTGCATTATAATATTTTAAAGGGTTATGTGGTGTGATTTCAATCTCTTTGGAGTGTTACAAGCTCTTGGTGCATAGCAGATCTGTAAAGTTGCAAAGACTAAAGTCTCAAATCCAAAGAGATATTCTTTATAAAAGTTAAGAGTCAACCACTCCTACCTAAAACACCTCGTTCTAACACGCCCCCACATGTCTACGTCACAATGTGGGAAGATTTGCATAACAACACCCAAATGTTCACGCAAAGAAAGAAGTCGTAACTTTTATTCTCGCTGTTGCCGCCGGCTCCATGTTGTGGAGACGCTGTGTGTTTTGTTGTGAAAGCAAAGCTACTTTGTTTGGCCTTCCAAAAGAGGACACAACTAGAAATCAGTGGTTAAGTTGTATTTACAACACTGTTCCAGAACAGTTCAAACCAAATATTCAGATGTGTGCAGTGCATTTTGCGGAGGCCAAGGACTGTTTCCTGTAAGAGTAGCCTACAATGCCGGTGTCTGTTTCTATAAAGTGGTGCACTTCCAACTTTGCAAGGACAGTCTGGCACTTCTGACTCACAGTCTGTAAGTACGTTTACATATGTAAAGGATTTGCAACTGATGAATCAAACACAAGTTTCGAGCAGTGTAGAGTAACTGTTAGAGTTTGTTGTTTGTAGCGCGATACGCAGCATGTAAAAAGACAGTATAAGTCATTATAATCCGTAAGTATGTCCACACTGGATGCAACAAATGTCTCGTTTGTAATAAGTTTTATTGGTTTTGTGTTGTCGTGCCAGGACACGGCATCACAGTATGATAAGGGGCGTAACATTTCCGTCACACGCTTTAGGCATTTGGCCAATCACAACGCACTGGATAGCTGGCCAATCAGCATACACCTCGCTTTTCAGAACAATGAGCTGTAAAAATCGACATGTTTTAGAAAGGCAGGGCAAAGAGGAGAACAATAATGTATAGTATGTGGAAAATGTGTTTTTTGAACCTTAACCCGCATAAACACATTGCATTACACCAAATACACAAAATAATGTTCTTGTTCTCTCATATGACCACTTTAAGATACTTTTAATAGAGTACAACTGTTTTCTATTTGAATATATTTTAAAATTACAATTTTTTAATCCTGTGATAGCAAAGCCAAATTTTCCGCAGCCATTCAGTCTTCAGTGTCACATGATCCTTCAGAAATCATTCTAATATGCTGATTTGCTGTGCAAAATACATTTCTTATTAGTATCAGAGTTAAAAATGCTTGTGGTGCTTAAAGTACTAGCTCACCTAAAGATTAAAATTTGCAGAGCAAAATTTGCATGACAGATTTGATCCACTGCAGTGAATGGGTGCCGTCAGTGTTAGAGTTCAAACAGCTGATAAAAGCATCACAATAATCTATAACTCCAGTCCAGCAATTAAGTAAAAACACCTTAATAATGGATTTGTTTCTTGCAAATACATAGCTTTTTGCTTCACAAGACATTGTTTGATGGTAGAGTCGTGTGGATTTCTCGTGGATTATTGTGATGTTTTTAATCAGCTGTTTGGACTAAAATTTTTCCAAATCTCTTTAAATGAAAACAAACTCTTTCCCTTCTTGAATGGCCTGAGGATGAGTAAAATTTCAGAAAATCTATTACTGTAGTATTTTTGTGGAAACTTAAGATTTTTCAGGAGTCTTTGATGAGTAAAAATATTATGAGAATAGCATTAATTTGTAACATTGTAACATTTCTTTTCTGTGATGTTATGTATAGCGTTCTTGCTAAATAAAAGTAATAATTTCCTTCAAAAGAACTCTTACTGACCACAAACATTTAAACAGCAGTGTATATGTTCTTTTAAAAGTATCACATTTCTTAAAGACTCACTTCCCAACAATAGTAATATACAGTCTTAATCAAAGTAAATATTTTTTTTCCCCCAAACTTACCAATCTGATCCATTGTGCAGAATATTATATATCTATTATATTATATTATTCAGTGCTACAAATACAGATGCTTGCACAATAGACCCTAGCGGGGGGGAAATTATTATCAAATAGTTGAACCCCAGGCTGCTTTAAACCATATCAAATAGACCACGAGTTCTGTTAAAGGAGTGAAATTTCACTGCTCCATGCCAAGCTGGATTGTATTAAGCAAATATTCACATCAAAAGTCCTTTTTATCATTTACCCCAGGATGAAAAGATAGCCATATCAGCCACATATCCTGGTCACATGACTTAAATATGGATCAGCTTGCCTGAGCATGGATATAATGCATGTCCAAGTGGAAGAGGCGATAGATTTTCAGAAACATGGCTGTTTTAAAACCCACAATGCTGATCGTCGGTGATCAGTTGATTGGTAATGACACAGCGCTGTCATAACGACACCATCAGTCTGTATTCCTCACTCTCCCTGACGGAAATTCCTCGGAATGGCCTAAAGCTCTTTACTGGTTAGGAGCAAATTGACTGGGGTATTTATTACTCCGGCGATAACATTTGTTTCCTCTGACATCTGGGTCATTACAAGAAGCGGAGGCTTGGACTCGACCGGCCCATTATGACCCTGATGTGTTTCGCAATGTCATTATGGGCGGATTAATGCCAACCATCAGAGCGGCTATATCACACTTTAATCTGAGAAGGAAACCAGAATGATGAAGCTTACTCAGGAACCAAATTCAATCATTCTCCATCTCTCGTGTTCAGGATAATGATCATAACACTTTAGTTTTGATTTTTTTTTTTGAAATAGATAAACTAATTATGACAGTGGAGAGCCGTTTATCTCCGGCTGAACAGCTGCACTCTCAGACTTGCTTTTTCTTTCTGGAAGAAGACGATCTGTGTATACACAAGAGAATGTGCCTCGAGTTTGAGCGTCTGCATTGTAATTACCTTAATCGCAATGTAATATTGTTCTGCTGCTCTGTTTTTTGCTTGTTATTTACTACATACAATAAACATACTCAGAAATTCCTGTGACTTAATGAGTGGAATTCAAAGACCTGGATCTCTAAGACCTCAAACTAAATGCACCTCAATACCAGACGAAGGACAAAGTGATTGTGAATGCTCCATTAAGATGTGTCACTGGTTGTCCCCACAGAACAGACAGAGTAATTATACATGGAATTAGGATGCAAATGATGAATTATAAGAGTGAAGTCACAATTAATTAGTTACAGTGACAGTTTTTTCATTATTATTATTATAAGAAGCTAAGGTTAACAGGAAGTTCTGACAAGAAAATTCTTTTTTGTAAGTCCATAAGTAACAATTTGTAAAACCAAATTAATAAAAAGAGGTTTGATTTGTGATTACATTTGTGACATAAATCTATTATAAATAATCCACTAATAAAGTGTGTTTGGCGTATTGTCTCTAATGGAAAACATGAAGCAGCCAACTGTTGCTATAGTAACCTCCTCAGGTGAACACAACTGTTGTTTGTAAGTATATAGCACACTAATTTTTTTATTTGTATTTTTTTTTTTCTTTGTGTGTGTGTGTGTGTGTTACAGACACTTGATCGTACAAGTCAATGAGGTCCAGACATACCATGAAAATAAAAAAAATATCATCAGGAAATGATACAGGTACCGAATGACATGAGGGTGTGGAAATGATGACAGAATTCTAAATTTTGGGTGAACTTCAGTTTCTTTAATATCAGAGGTTAGACCCCTCAAAACCTTCTCATAATTCACAGCCTGCAGTTACTCTAGCTAGTTGTTAAACAGTGAGACAGCTCAGTCAAAGCTGTCTGTGATAGTCAGACATTTTTCAGTTTTTGCTTCATCCCTTTTCTTTAGAAGAAAAGCTCAGCTGTAGTCAGTGAACGGGAGGCAGGGATCGCAGTGGAGAGTCTGTGAAGGCGGTGTGGTGTTCTGGGGCAGTAGCTGACACAGATGCTTATTTCATGCTCTGAAGGCTGTGCCTTCTTCTATTAAATGATTGGTCAATTAATGTAGGTTGAAAGATTTGTTAAGCTGCTTTGATCCCAGTGAGAACATGCACATTAATTTCCGTTCTGCGGGTCACTGTACCATTAGACTCGACTTTTACCCAAAATTAGCAAACACAAAAAAAGAAAGAAAAAAAAATGTAAAAGTGATGCATCTTAGGTCAGATATTTTATCACAATTTTATATTGTGAACTTGAGACAACAATGCTTTTGGAAAACGCAACCCAGGTCAGTAGGGCCAGTGTTGAACACCTGGGTCCAAATAATGGACAGTGTTCAAACAGTTGACCACTAAGGGTCCCACAACATATGAGAATACACTGAGCACTAGGTTCTTGACTGCTATTTCCATTGTTTTAGTATTTAAGATTTAGGTCTAATGTTAACATGTGCCACTATTCTGTAACACAGTAGAACACAGAACATGCACAGTATTGTTATTTAACTCTAAAATACCATGAATAATTCTAGACACATTTGTTTCGAAGTAAATCCTACACCAAATATTTCTCCAGTGGGTAGGTGGCACTTCAAGAAAGGCAGAAATTATGTGGTTCTTTTTTATCTTTCTTTACAGTTATGCACTTGATCTTTTGAAACATTTGTTTCTTTAAACATTTAAATGCAAATAAAATGATAAATAACGTATATAAAGCTCTTTTTTTATTAAACTTTTTCTTAACTGAACAACTTACTGTACATTTCTGAACCTTAATAAAACACCCTGATCATTCTATGATAAAACTTCAGCAGTTATAGTGATCTGAAAGTCACAATGTTGACCTACTGTATAAAAAATGTTTCCTAATTTAAGAAAAAATTAATTGTGGATCCATGACAAAACCATTAGAAAGTAATGAAATATAAAGGAACTATTTCAATAATTCAAAATGCCAAAAAGCAGAAAGCTTCAACATAACTAGCAATTTGAAACTCAAAATGATTGAAAGCAAATACAAGGCAAGATTAATTTTTAGTGCAGCCACACTAGATTCTTACAGCTGAAGCTATAAAACTTTAAAAAGAATAACTGAAAGTCTCATCTAAAAGACTATACATTAGTGAAAGTACAATAATGAACATGTTCAAACAATAAAAAATCTTCTTATTTCGACTTTGACTCTGCTCACATTTTTTACTAACAGCATTTTCTTCTGGCTTCAGAGCTGACCACTCGTGCAGCAGTTGGGGTGTATCAGCAATTATGGATTATACCATTAAAGAAAGTCTCTTTAAAGCATCCCAGAAGGGAATGCAGTTTAAGTGTGCAGGGCTCATCAAGGCCCTCACTGATGGCTCTTTCTCTCTCCTTGATGTCCACTTTCAGCTCGGATCATTTATAAACAAAATGTTAGCCTGCCAGATGCAGAAAGCTTCAAAATGGCTGTCCCTGCGCCTGATTGAGATTAATGCTCCCACCCCGGCACAGATTAGAGGAGTGAAGTAACCGTGTCTGATTTCAGCTCAAACTGGGATTTATGATAGAAAAACACGGAGATGGGGTTACGCTTGTCATTGATCCGGCCCTGGCTCGGTTATGCTAGCATGTCTGGGAGATGACCTGCTGCTATATATCAATAACTGATAAATAATATCTGTCAGAGCCACATGACTGAAAACCAATGGTTTAGCTTCACATTTGGAACTTAAGGGGTTTATGTAGCTCTTTTTGTGACCCTTGGTGTGATAGTTTCCTTTCGTTTTTTTAAGCACAAATCATGTTTTATTCCAAGTTAGAACATACATGTTGTAAACTTTTTCTAGCATAGTTATCCTAGTAGTAGCTTTAAAACATATTCTTGCTTTAAACAATTTACCAAAAACATGCTTATTATTAACGTACGTTAACCTTTTAGTATATTTTCTCCCTACTCCTTAAAAAAATATTGTTACCAATTTCTCAGTTTTCTAACAAATAATAGCGCTCATTGTATTAGTCAAACTCAATCCTCTTACTCAGTTTATTATAAGAAAAATGATCAACTAATTTCATTTATTGTAAATTATCTATTTTTCAATCCTCAAATAAATGTACAACAGAACTACTCATATAATATTAAGTCTAATTTCTCATTGTTGACAGTCAACATTTTCTGAAGATTAAGTATCACCTTTCATTGATCATTTGTTGTAAAAAAAAAAAAAAGAGAGAGTTTTAGAGCATATAGAGCATAATTCCTGTTCATGAAAAGTGCCATATCACATTTAAGAGCACTTAATGGGTGTTTTATGATGTATAAATGCTTCTTTAGATAAAGACATGCTGACATATAATGATATTTATGTGTGCATATGCTTAATAAAAATTTATGGTATCCTGCATGGCTCAGCAGCGTAGCAGCGAGAGGCCCTAGTGTGATCACACACATCCTGTCTCCTCGATGAAGAGCGAGCACCTCTGATGCATAAATATTATCTGCTACATTTTACACAGTAATCTTGCAGTTACCTGCTGCTCCTTGCCCTACATTTTTAAACATAAATCAAACTGAAAAGTGGAGCAGAGGCTTGGGTGATTAGAATATTGAAAAATATATGAGAGAGTTTTTAAGATTCTTATATATTATTTATTTTGGTCCAATAATAGCCTAGATTAAATGTTCATTTTAAATGACCAATTCATTCAAGAATGAAAATATACTGAAGATTTACTCACTCAGCCTCAGTTGATCCAAGATGTAGATGATTTTGTTTCTTCATTAAGAACGGAATTGGAGAAATCTAGAATGACAACACTTGCTCACCAATGGATCCTCTGCAGTGAATGGGTGCCGTCATAAAACAGCTGATTAAAATAATCCACAAGTAATCCACGTGACTCCAGTCCAACAATTTACATCTTGGAAGTGAAAATCTCCATCATTAAGGATTTTTAACATTAAAACCATTGCTTCTGGTCAAAATATCAATCCATAATAACCTTTCCTTCAGTGAAAATGGTTATCCCCCCCTCTCACATTCAGACAAGACAACTTCTTTTTTTTTTTTTTTTTTTACTGGAGAATGCAATATTTTGGATAGAGGGCTCATATTTGACTGGAAGCAATGGTTTGAAGTTAAAAAATCTTAATGTTGAATTTGTTTATTACAAATACACAGCTTTTCGATTGCACTTTATTTTAAGGTTTCCTTGTTACAGTGTAATTGTACATTTAAGTACTAAGTAATAGTAATTAACTATTAGGGTTACTTGCATGCAATTATGCATAATTTATTGTTATTATAATAGTAAGTACATGTAACGTGTAACTATGACACCATAAAATAAAGTGTTACCAGCTTTTCAGTACCAAGACTTGTTGATGGACTGGAGTTATATCAATTACTTGTGGATCATTGTGATGTTTATATTAGCTGTTTGGACTCTCATTCTGACGGCACCCATTCACTGCAGAAGATCCATTGCTGACCAGATAATGTAATGCTACTTTTCTTAAAATCTGTTCCGATAAAGAAAAAACTCATCTAAATTGTGATGCTGGAGAGTGAGTTAATTTTTGGTTGAACTATTCCTTTAAACCAGCGTAGATTTAACTGCTTGCCAGTGTGAACTTGAGGGGAACAGACTAAAACATCCACCTAATACTACTTGGTTACAAGGTTACAAAAAAAGCCCAGAAAGTTATAAGATCTTTTGTTATGCTACTTTGTTTTATCTAGCCCAATGAAATTCAGTTAAAAGGGAAGCTTAGTGTCCAGATATGTTCATTTCCCTGTGTACATAAATTGAAAATGCACTAATGACTTCCCTATCTTCCTCAACTCTCTCTTAACTTATTCTCTTTTTCTCATTTAAAACACCATCAAATCCATTGACTGCTTTCAACAGCAACACCAAACACTCTGAGTTACTGCTGTCTGTGTTATAGCTATAGCTGTTTAATATGCCGTAATTATTGCTCATGTTTTTTTTATGGATGGTGTGAAAACGTGTTGTGAAATTGGCAGTAAAATTAACAGGCTGTTAGATGATCGCATAGAACAATTATCTGCTTTGTGCGTGGGCAGGCATAAAGTACAGATATCATTACAACAAAAAATAAAAAGCCTTTTACGGGGTTTAACAGGTTTTCTGCATTTGGGGTTTTCACACCACATTGATCACCAAATGTTAAGTTTCTTTTACCAGCTTCGATTCTCTCCTGAAACGACAACAGAAAGCTCTGTGCTTTAGTTCTATTGTGCTTCAGAGCTGTTCAGAGTGGCACGGCATGCAACGGTATTCTGTTAAAGAAGTATCTGCCAGGGACTGGCTCATTTCTCTGAGCACTTAAATGTGCTCATTCTTATTTCAGAGAACCTCTCCATTTTTGGATGAACAGACAGGAAAAAAGGGCTTTTACTGGCTTGCCACCTGTTGTCATCTTTTCTAAAGAACAGGAGAAAGAGAAGTCTGTATGTGAATGTGTGTGGCAGAGACAGATAGAGAGGGAGAAAAGGAGAAAGAATAGGCGAGCTGAGGGGAGGATAGGGAACTCAATGTGACTGAAGCATCTGCTTTCTGTTGTATACTGGCCTTTGGGGAGAGAGGGGCACAGCATTTTGAGCCACACACACACAAAGAAATGCTATGTTATATCACCTGGCAGCTACATTTCTTACTTTTCAGAGCCTGCATACATAGACACACACATATGGTTTATAGGATTTCAGCCTTAGGACAATGTCCCTTACCCAAATATTTTGTGGTTTACACAAAAGCAATGTTCACACAGACAGCAATTTTATCGCAGGAGGTCACCAGGTCACTCTACTGTTGATTGCTATAGACTGTTGAAAACCTGATTGCAAACTGTGTGTCTTGCCAGTAATAAAAGATTTTATTCTATTTAGGCAGTAACTTACTTGCTGCTAAACATTAAAATTTTCAGGGGAAAATTTATAGAAACTTTTCATTCATGATTCAATGTCTTTAAGTGCTTTAAGAACAAGGTATTGCAGCAACTCCCAACAACAAATTTCCATATTTCTATGCAGCAGCAAAAAAAAAACTTAAGGTCTTTGTTTTTTAATAAGAGTCACTGATTTCTGCTGGCATGATTTATTGTGGACGATTATGCAAGTTAAAGTTTAAAATATACCAATTAAAAATGGCATCTGTTTATCAGCAGGTGTACAGATGTGATTTTATCCAAACTGTATGAGTTTCTATGTGCAGTGGAACACAACTGAACTTATGTTCTTGTCCATAATAAAAATTACTAGGGTCCAAATCAAAACTGGGCCAACATATATTCATTAAAAACAAACAAGCAAACAAACAAACAAATAAATAAATACATAAGAAGATAAGATAAATAAATAATATAAAAGAAGATCAAATAGATTAGACACTTGGAAAATGAGCAAATTATGAGTAAATTGTATTAGAATTTAAATGTTGGGGTGAACTATTCCTTAAATAATACCACTAAAAAAGGTAAATTCCAATTAAAAATAATTAATCTTAATGATGTATTGCAAGCTGGTAAAAGAATCTGTATGTTGTGGTAACCAAAATAAAGTATTTAGATGTCTGACTGGAACAAATCTAACAGCTGGTTATTGTTGTATGGCTGTAATAATATTTTATTGATTTTTTTTTTTACATAAAGAAAGAAATTCAAATGATAGAATCCTATTAACTGAATCTCTGGTCCATGCTGAGGCCTAAAATTAATTCATTAGAAAACTGCAGATCATTGCAGAATATTCAGAATCTTTAGAGAGGAATCCGAGTGGTCCTAAAGCGGACACCTGAGGCATGCCGCAGCCAGACTCAGCAGACCAAAAAAGATAAGGAATTTTGTGGGGTTGTACATTCACACTCACCGATCAGCAGAACAGATAGTGAGCCAAAGCATGCCGCAGGGTCCTATTAACAATTGTGGCCAGGCAAGCGTGCGAGCATTTATGACCTCTGTGAAAAGAACAGAGGGAATATTGTTCCTATTATTCTCGGTTCATCGTTTCACTTTTCATGTGAAGGTCAGTTCCAGAAAGAGGTCGAACTAAGAGGTGGAAAGGGAGGAAAGGAGAATAATTCATATTCTCATAAAAGGGTCAGTGCAAAAGACCACTGAGTCAATCTCTATAGTTCTCTCTCACTCTTTCCCTCACTTTCTCTCTCAAAGCTTAAAAGGGATCTACAGCTAGCTGGATGCCTTTAGTCAAAGACACTCTTAAGAAATAAAAGCTTCTTGTTTTATTCCTTGTAGCATTAAACAAATCCTTCTTGTTCAAATTTTCTTATCAAGAACCATTTTCACTACAGAGCATCTAGTTGTCAGCGAAGGAAGTAAAGGATTTACTAGTTCACCCAAAAACTGAAATTTCTTTACTTACAATTCCACACTGTCCTGTGACTGTGATGTTAAATGCAAGTGAAAAGAAGAAATAACTCTTAAAGAGCCTAATTTCTCTTCCTTTTTGTAAAGAAATGTGCATTTTAGGTCCAATTTGTGCAATGTGACAATGGAGGCTGATGTTGCAATGCCAACCAGCTAAACTGAGCTCAAGCTCAGTGGCTAGTTGCATAAACTCCTCAGATTAGTCTTAAAAGTTGGTCATCTATTTATTTATTTAGCCTATGTATTTTCTTCAAGACTGGTTATAACTTTTAAAGTTAGTTACATAAAAAGATCTAATTTGAATCTGAAAAGTAAGACTTGGCTAACTGCTAGTTGATTAAAGTAGCTCTTAAGACACAGTGTTAACAAAGTGGTCATGTTTATCCAGATCTGCATATTGCTTTCTATGTTCTATAAAGCACCAGTAACCATTTTAATGCTTCACAAAAATACTCCAGAACATTAATTTAAAACTAATTTTTTAGGACTGCCATTTTTTCTTCAAAATACATTTTTAATTAAAAGCAAAAATGTTTTAATGTTTAATATTTTTTAAAACATCAGTGGACTGTCAAGCTTTTATAACACTTGAAAATATAATACAAATTAAAGGTGTTATGAAATCCGCTTTAAACAACTGTCAAACTCTTTTTCATTCCTTATTTTTAAGAGTCAGTAAGTAAATACTATATAAAGTATCTAACATTTTGTCTGTGGTTGTCCATCAGGACACAGCTGGACATACATACACACCAAAAGTCACTCATACAACAACATGCTCACACTAAACACAGCTGATGGGAAGGCCTGGGGCTTTACTTCTGCAGTCCTGCCGTATCGCCGCACTGCCTTCTGTCTCTGCATCTGCTCACTTTGTCAGAGTCTATTATCATCCTCTATATTATACCTCCCACTATTGACACATAAACCTGCATGGATTTGTTCCTCAGTATACAAAAATGTTATTTTTAATTTAAAAGTCTTAAACCTATGTCACCATGGACAAATAATCCCTGGAAAAAAAGGTAGAAACATGTAACATGTTTTGTTATTACCAATCATCATATTATCACTATGTAGAAAAGAGGATTCAAGAGGTGTTGATTTGGTTGATTTGACATGCAGTTTATGAACTCAGGGAGTTTATTAATGCTTCCGTGTTGCAAAACAAAACCCTCTGGTGTATTAGTTCTCTCACCAGAGTTGTTAGTCATGGTCCACTACACTATAACATCATAAACACCCACAAAAATGAGAAAAATTATGACGCAAGCGTCATCTTCTATCAGAGGAGTAATTAGTGCTGTGGCCTGTTAATTAAAGCTCAGAGTTTCTCTCTAAACTACCTTAGAGGAAAAGAGTTTTGTTTGTAACACTGTAAAAATAATTAGTTCATGCTTATTTTTATGGAAATCAATTGCCTCCTTACATTGTTGGTGACTTATTTAACTGATTACTGATGACTTTCTCCTGACTCAATAAGGCAGCTCATGTGCATCATTACCATAAAACAAAACCTGTCAAAAACATGTCCTGGTCATTTTTCTCACCAAATTTTGGAGTTCGGTGTAACTTGTTCTTAACAGGTTTCATGAGAGTCACCCAATACCTCGACACAAATTATTTGAGTTAAATAGCCAATGCTCATATTTCCATTCAAAATTTCTAAGACTAGGAATTTGTGTTTTTTTTTTCCTAATGAGAGAGTATGTATTCTGCTTTCTTTCTTCAAATAGGAATATTTTGAAATGCCTGATTCACTAAATAGAACTAAACCAAGAGAAATGTTTTTAGGGCAAGAAATTTCATTAACAGAAAAAATATATAGAATACACACTCCTATGTTCAGTAATTTGTTTCCTACTGTATTTTTCTCATCTGAAGTTTTTAGGGAACTCCTCCTCAATGGTGTAAAAAAGTTTGTAGAGTATATGCATGTGCACTTGAGTTAGCTCCTGTCAGGAAAGGTATTACAAACTCTAGTGGTGGTGCATAATCAATATTTCCCTATTTACTCCCACTGGGCAGCTCTGATAATGGTATTAGGCCACACGTGTGTCTTATCAAGCCTTAGTGATTCATTCATTACTAGGATGAATCTCAACCAGTGCAATAAACTGAGCAGGATTCCAGCTGTTTATTGTCTAGTATGTGCCTAATGTCTTTTAAACACTCTGGAGAGGAATAGAAAGGAAAGACAGAGGATAAATGATGAAAGCCAAATACATGACATTTTCTTGTTAGTAAATCAATGACCTCCTTATAAAGTACATGCATTACACTGAAGGAAGACTCTGTTAGAATGAAACTTCCCAAAATTGGTTTTATTGTTCTGGCTTTTTAGTTCATTTATGTTAGCTTTAAGGTATCTATATGCTAGTGCAGTCCTTCTCAGCTGGTTGGTCATCATGTGCCAACGTGGATGAGTTGTATGACATAAACTCATTCTTGAAAACCTTGAACTATGCAAAATTATGCAAAGTGAAAGAAAATATGACCTAGATTACATGAAATATGGGTTCACTTCCAACAAGATTGAAAATGGTATGTACCGACCACATTGTGTGATGAATAACTGGCTACCGAGAACATCAGTTTGACATTCAGTTGACATTTAGAAATCAACCACTGAAGACTGTAAACATGCATTACATGCATTTACACATTTTCTTATTTACTCTGTCATGTTAACAATTTGATGTTTTTGGAGTGTGTTTCATTAATAATTTTGAAATGTTTTGAATTAGAAAAAAATGGTTTGTGCCAACCACAGTATAATTATAAATAGAGGAGTAAAAACAATATTAATACATAATAATACTAATTAATATAATTTAATATTACATTTTAATACAAAAATAATTATAATATTAATACTATAAATACACAAACATACTAAAAGAATTACAATATGTTTTATTTAAGGTTATTCATAACACCATTAAGGTCTTATATAAACAGCACTTTCAAAGCATGGTACTTAACCTTAAAATGGTTCTATTAAAGATAAAGTATTGTATGGAGGTACCTTTTGGACCTGGATAGCTTATATGTTCAATTTGTTAGCAAAGATGGCTTTGGTTGTTTTGGAGCAAAATGGAGACAACACGATTGTGTGATATTGCTTTTATACAGCAGTTCAGTAAAGAAGAAGTTTTCTCTGAAATGTACTGGAGTTTACCCTATATAATCCAAAGATACTTTAAAAAGAGCAGACAAAAACAAGGACGGAAAACACCTTTGTGGTAGAAGTAAAAAAGAAAAAACAGCACCATACAGTATTTCTGTGTAAACTACATTTTATCAAGATTCAAGATTTTTTTATTTGTCACATACAGTGGCAGATTAAAGTTATATGAAGGTGTATCTATACTTTTTATGCCAGGACAATATCCAGTAATTATCCAGGACTTTTACATTAATCCTAAATAAAAAAACGCAATAAAGTGCAAAAATACAGGTAAATGTTTGCTTTTAAGAAACATCACAAATAATTTTCTTTGTAACTTTTTACTATTTATACTGTATGTATGTGAATATTTCATATAATTGCATTCGATCATTTTTCTTTAAGTGAATTCAGCCCATTACTTGTTGCAAGTTAATTGACCTCAAAGGCTATTGTTTAGTATAACTTTACTGAACAATAATCACATGAAACTGTAATTATGAGTGAGAAAATCACACTGCCATTAGCAAGAACGGTTATATAAATATTATTTATATAATTAAGTGCTCAACCAAATTGGTCTCAAAACAATTTCCTTGATGACTAATCGCATTTCAAATGCAGTGAACAAAGGTGGGCATTTGTTGTTGGTCAGGCTGGGCAATTAAAATGATATTTCATTGAAAAATACATCATACCAAGCTTATAACGGTTTTATATTTTATGGAACACAAAAGGAGATGTTCAAAAGGATGTTCAATGTTCCTTTAGCATTATTTATGTCAAAACTGTGACACATATTGATGTGTCATATTAATGTAAATCACATTTGGGAATATATTAAAAGGTTGTGTTCCATGGAAGAAAGAAATAATCATACAGTTTTGCAATGTATTGAGAGTGGCATCTTTATATGGATTCTTTCCAGGATTAATTTTTTCAGACTTGTGGGTTTCTCTAAAACGGAGGTGTTTTCAAGGACATCCACTCTGTCGGATGGTCTCTTTGTTTAAAATTGGAAAGAGAGGTCAAACAAACCTAACAAATTGAAAAGGCAACAGAATTTATAAAAAGTTCTCTTCTGTTCGAATGATCATTTCAAATGAATTATTAAGTGTGAGGATAGCATATGACATGTTCTTTCATACTATTAATTATAGATAAAAATCCACCCCCGGATAAAATATCTTCACGCAGATATGCATTCTTGCCTCTTCATCTATACAGTGTTTGATAAGACTATATGCATTTTAGAAAATATCTATACAATGTAATACCTACATGTATTGAATCTTTTCTTGTATAAGAATGAACTCTGTTTTTCAGAGCTGAGAATACCCTCCTGATCCAGGGTAAATAAGGTACATCAGTTTAATTAAAAAGCCTCCGAAAGGAGATCTGGTGAGATTTACATTTCAAAGCTTCTCTGTCTCTGCTGCATATCCTCCTGGAATGGAAAACAGGGATGTAATCTGTGGTTAGAACACCCCTCTAAAATGATTTGGGTGATTAAGTGACCTGAAATGTTTGAATATCAAATGAGAAACCTGTGAATTAACCATGAGAAAGAGATGAGTTGCAAGAGGAGGGAAGACGAGGTTTGACAGTGAGAAATCGACTCATCAGGCAAAGATCTTCAAAAGGCATGGGAATAGTCAGTCACCAACAATTTATTTATATCTGACGATGAAGTAACACAGGCTGAAAAGGTAAACCCTTATATTGACATTTCTTCCCTCCAACCAGTCTGATCTGACGTTCTCTATCTAGCCAAAGGATATTGAGTTTGAGGCCTCGCAGCAAGACCATGTCTTACCTGTGTGTGGAGCGCAATAATATGCACTTCGATAAAGCAAATCGAATTTTGATCCTTTTTATATGTTTTCAGACAGTGTGCCAAACCTTTTCGGTGAACTGAAAGAATTGTATAAAGGCTTCTCCCACAGCTTTTCCATTTTCAAATAAAAATGAGCTCACTTCTGACAGGTTACATGTTTTTATCCACTTCACATTTATTTTTAGAGTACCATCCAGAGGTCATCCACAGTTAAAATGCAGATTTTAAAGGGAGAACAAGTTATTCTGTTCAGCACATTTAAGTCACAATAGCAGAGCATGCTATAGGAAACATTCTTTATGGAGGCTTTGTTAATTATGTATGCTTAATTAATGCAGGACTTGAACACAGTCTCTCTGATCGCATTACAGAATCCTAATAACCAATAACCACCTAAATTAGGGGTTTTCAACAGTGGGTCATGTAAAAATAAATAAACTAATTAAATAAATAAATAAACGTGTTAAACAATATTAAGTTAACTTTAACCAATGGTGAAATCACAAGTAGTGAAAAGTTCAGCTACTTATAATTATTCCTCCCACACACATACAAAAAAAAAAATGTATCACGTTTAATTAAAATGTACAGAATCATATACTTGTTTTGATTACATCAATGATTATTATTTTCATGCCTTTGCAATGTAATTAATCAATGTAAATACACTACACTTTAAAAATGTTTTGGCGCAGCAACAAAAAAAAAATATTTCATTAGAAGTTGTCATAAATCAAAAAAAAATTATGCAAACTTTTTTAGCACAAGAAAATGCAACAATCTCTTTGAGTTAAAACAACTTCTAATAAAATTCTGCTCAACAACATGAGTTAGAGGAATAAAACAGTATTAAATATTAACAGGTCATTAACAGGTATTTCCATAAATAAAATAAAAACACTTAATTTCATCATTTACTCTCATCTTATCTCCTTTGGAACATTAAAGTATTGATTACTTAAAGCAATAAATCTGAGTTTTTAATATGCAACCATGCATTTATTTAAATAAGGTCCCATTTAATTCATTTTTAGAGAATATAATATGGTACTATATGCATGTTACTTTAGCCCAGGTTTAAATTACAACCATTAACAGTTTAAATCGGGGATCATTTAAAGTCAGTAGAAATGTATTGTTTAGTGTGCCAAAAGTATTGCACTAGATTTGCAAATTGGCTAGATATTAAAATATGATATATGGTTTCCATTTGTATCAAAACGCATAAGAAAATCACTTCATAATACAACAAGCAATAGTTTGTATTAGACAGGCATAAGTCCCAGGCTGGTTTTCAGTCTCAGTCCATCCCTGTATGTGTGTGTGCACGTGCATGTGTGTGTGTTTTCACATAAGCCCATGCACTGCATCATCACGCACGTCCATAACACAGACACCTGAGCCTTATGACTCTCTGAGTAATGACTCTGCAGGGAGATCTTTCCCCAAGACTCCACCCCTCATTTCCAGTCCAGGTGGTCGTTGAGTGCCAAACTGCGTTGCTTCTCCAAACTCCGATAACTGACGGGCCTTTTTCCCTCTAAATCTGATTTCTATTGAGTGAGTGCGGCAAGCAAGTGCTACTAAAGCCTCTCTATGGTGTGTTATAAATTTTACCACTGACACCCTAAAAGCCACAGCCCCCCACCCACCCCGTCCCGCTCCGACAGACTGTATAAACACACACACTCGCTCCCCTCTTTGCCCCTTGCCCATATGCTGCTGCCCCTCCACCATCCTGCAGCCTAATGGGGGAGATAGTGTTACGAATGGAGAGGGAAGTGCGGCCCCTATCATGATGTCAGACGTTCCTAACGGCTGCTTAAGTGCTGCTTAAAAATGACCCCAGCACGTCTCGAATCTGAGCGCATTTATCCGAGGACTAATGATGACACGCGCAATGAGATGCGGCTTAATGAGGACAGCATGTTTTATGGTGGGAATGACTGACATAAATCTCTCTCCGGCTGTGGGCTCATTTGGTAGTAATAAATGAAAGCATGTGGTCCAGGGTCCAAATGTCTGATGCATGCTGGGAAATGGATATTCTGTGGTTGCAAATCACCTTTTGCATCATTTATACTCTTGTAGTATGTATCTATGCTGCAAGGAGGAAAAGAGTCAAAACTAGTAAATATCATTTGTTTGCAGATGCCGCTTGGTTTGATATGTTCTTATACACTGCCACACAAAAGTTTGGGATAATGGCTGCTGAAAATTCAGTTTTGCCTGCTCAGGAATACATTATATTTTTTTTTAAATATATTAAAATATAAAATGGTTATTTTAATTTGTAATAATAGTTTCAAAATATTAGTTTTTTTCTTGTCTAAAACACTTTTTGTGGTTACTGTATATTGAGTTTAATATATTTAACAATGTTCAGAGAGAGACTGTCAGGTAATATTTCAGGCTCAACTGAAATATCCCACAGTCACGTCTATCAACCATATTGAAGTGAGTTATAGAAACAATGAGTATTTTCAATGATTACATTTGCTGTTATTTACTTTCATTGTAAGCAACTCGTTGTAACCCAGATTTTTGCTTAAAAATTAGATAAGTAGAAGAACGAAAGAAAGAAATGAGGGATAAGTGGCTGTTTTTCAAGGTAATCAACATTATGCTGTCAATTGAGCTTTACTTTACTGAACCTGGCGATTTCTCCTTTCAGGTTTTGTCCCTTAGACAGTGAAGGAAAAAGCTTTGTATATAGAGTAAAAATGGGGTTATTTTATTAAAGAAAGACCCACTTCAGCAGAAGAAAGGCGCATGGTCAGTTGACATTTGAAAAGTAGGCACCTTTTGCACAAGCTCGAAAATCTTTCCTATTTCCCTTTCTTTTTGGCTCTAAGTGTGTGAGTGACAAATGGTCGCTGTGCGTGTGGGCACTGATGGATGTTGGTCTGGTTTTTCCTCTTCATCAGCCTGATCAGAAATTTGGCAGCCACTCAGACACCCCAGAGCTGCCGCGCTCTCTAAATCACTGGCCACAGAGACAAAGAAACGTCTGCTGCACCAGTACTGGAGCGAGTCTCAAGCCCTGGCAGCCTGGCCTGGTGCTCTTTAAACTCAGACCAGCAAAACACAGGCGCAGCGAGCGATGTCTTGTTTCAAGGTTGAATCAATACGCTGAAAGTTTGCTTTGCAATGATGTTTATCCGAGCATGTCAAGGGGGAACTAGAAGAAAAGTCAAGTTAAGCCAAAACAATCTCTTATACCAAATGCTGCATTTTATTTGATACTAAACAAAGTAAAAACAGTAATATTGTGAAATATTATTTTAAAATAACTATTTCCCCAGCTATTTTAATGTTTTCGAGTTTTATTTTATTTCTGTGATGGCAAAGGGGAATTGGCCAGCAGCAGTTACTCCAGTCTTTAGTTTGTCACATGATCCTTCAGAAAGTATCCTAATATGCTAATTTGCTCAAGAAAATTTCTCAGTATTATCAATGTTGAAAACAGCTGTGCTTCTTTTTTTGTGGAAAACCATGCAACGTTTGCTAGAAGTCAAAAAGAACTGCAATTTGTTTTAATTATCATTTGATCATTTGTATGCATCTTGCTTTACAAATAAATAAATAAATGGGAATGAAGGAATACAAAAATGGAAAGTAATATATAGCCTATGACACATAGGGCGAAGGGTGAACCAACTCCAGGGTAAGGCTAAAAGCAGCCACAATCTATAAAAAAAAACTTATAATATTAAAACTAATACAAACATCATGTCTTTTTAGGAAAGAACCAGACACTGGGGTGTCATGTAGACCAATAAAGTATGTTCATGACTGGACTGAATTTGGTATATAACGCGAGTACAGATCATTTAAACATATATATAATTATATCATTTATCCCATTTATTTAATGTTTCCCATTTAGCACGGTTATTCAAATGGCGGAATAAATTATATAGCCTAAGAAAGTGACTAACTTGTTGATCTATCACGAGTTTTAGAGCTCTCCCTTCCCCCCCCCCCCCCCCCAAAAAAAGTTATCGTTATTAATCACTGTGAAGCTTGTCTACACTGACCAAGATTTAATCCTCTTACTTACATGTACTACAGCTGCATTGTGCTGTTTATGATAAGAGGAACCCATAATTATATAGGGGCAGCTTGGCATTTTCTGCATTGTTTTCATAAAAATGACATTTTTTTATCTCAGTAAGGGCTACATAAAATTGGGCCTTGCTTCTAGCTGAGAGTGGAAAAATATAAATTAATTTTTTCCTCACCAGACCCCTCCTCCGCTCGCAAAATCTTCTTTTGTCATGTCTGCTTCCATTATATAACCCCCCACTTTTCGAAATGGTGGCTAATTTTAAAGACATGACTAACCAGTATTCTTTGATTTTTTGGAGTTTCCAACACATAAGTTTATCTTAGAATTTAAACAGCAAGTGCAGGCTATGCTATACTAAACAAAATGGTTCTTACACAAACCTTGAAAGGTAGATAGTGTCTATATCCTCCTAATCACTACCTAGTAATTTCTATTTTGGATACCTGAGAACTATACATTATATAAAAGTTATGCGTCATAGGTCCTGGTGCATTGTAGTAAACGACAACGTTTTAATCCTTCAGTTAATATCTGCTACTATTAGAGTTTAGTGGTCTTGGATTAAAACGAGGACTCCAAAGCCTTCTCATTTTGACTACAGTTAAATTAGTCAACCCCCCACCCACACACAAGACAAGAATATAATATATGCAGAGGGCTGCTTTTGTGAATATTAACAATGATGTCGATTTTTGGACACGCGCAACCAGGAACAAGAGGTACATTTATCTCCCGGCCGGGCAAAAAGTTCCCTATATGTTTACATAGCCTTGCTGAGCACTTTCTAGCATGACATGAGGTTGCATTTCAAAGATGATGGCCAGACAATACAAAGGTACAGGAAGACAACAGCTAAGCCCAGACTGATTCCTATACGTGACAGCCTTGCTTTTAAAACGCCCAGAACACCTGCGCCGATTCTTCGTTCCATTTTCTGGATGAAACGGACACAACAGGTGTCCATATGCAGGTGCGCTGCAGCTGTGGATAGATTGGGACCGCATCGACACCACGTGGTGATTATGGATTGTTTCGTTGTTCTAGCGAAGGCGGAACAAAAATGTGAACCTCCGCTTGGGGAGACGTTGGTACTACGTCAAGCGCTTTCTGAACACCTGTAACTGAACCATACAAATGCGACATACTATGGAAATGCCGTATCCTTGCAACACAAAACGACTTCATCCGATGTTTAGCAGCGCGCTGAGAAAAGTAACAGGATCCAAGTGACAAAGCATTTCTACGTGCTTTGAATAACTGTGCACCCTAAATAGCTACACAGAGGAAAGTTATAATCGTGTAATTTAGAATACCAAATTAAAAACTTCTAATGTCAACAATAAGAAACAGCATCTAGGTGCCTTGAACTTTTATTAGTAGCCCCTACTGTAGCGCCACTTCCGAAAAACACGAGCTGGCGCCAAGACACAGGCGCCGATCTCTGATCAACGAGCCTTCACAGGAGTCAAGAAGAAGATTAAAGCAGCAAGACGGTTGGAGGAAGCATGAAATAAACAATACGATGAGAAATTAAAATCATAATTGCTGCGCTAACACGGACATGTTATCATAAACCTAAACACTTTACATAGTTCGTATCGGGACAGGAGGACATGGCGCTTGTCCACAGCGAACTGGAACCCTCTGGGCGAGTCTTTATGTAACGTGATAAATAACAGAACAGCAGTAATCATTTAAATGTGGCAAGAATATGAATTGCTATAAATCATCGTCCTGCACACATGCGCTCGTTTTAGGTCCAGAGAAAGTGTAGCTGGTTAACTAGATGTTTGGTTTTGAGTAGTCTCTGGTGTCATGTGACAGCTGTCATGATGGCAGTGGATTCAGTGAAACAAGCAGCACAATAAATGCCCTGTTGTCTTTCCTGGATAATTGCACTAGTTGCTATTTTATGCTTTTCTGGAAAAGATCATAATACTGAGGAAATCTATTAGTATGAAAACGTTTCTTCCAACTGAGTGTATAAATTGTGTTTAGATAAGGTGACACGTCTCTACAAATACCTTAGTTTGCTTTATGTAAAGCTGCAATCCACATACTCAACTAACAAGTAAAGGCAAGCAACAGCGCTGCAGAACAAAAATAAATGCTTCTAGTTTATTATCTCAACACACGTTACAAAATATTTTCAGTTATAGTTTAATGTAGGCTGTTGTTTTCGAATGTACAAAAGTCTGACTTTCAGTATCATAGATGTTTAAAAAAATGTTTTTTTTTAGTATTTTGACAGGCATCTCAACTTCCACTAACCAGCCTACTAACCCGAAGCTAATATACAGTATGTTCTAAATACGAAGGCTCTTAACAAATTGTGTATTTAATACAGCTATTGATGAGTTATTACATACTGTCAACCTCGCAGTTTTACAAAAAAAAAAAAAGTTCTTACTATAACCATTTTTTTTTAGAACAACTTGTTTTAAAGGCAGTTGTACTACAGTAAAATTATGTTTAATAATGAGATTATTCACTTGTTGATACATGAAATATTGTAGGACTATTTACCCATCGAGCCTGTGGTTTGTCTTGGAGGACTCTGATGTTTCCATTCAAGGATAGTGGGAAGGAAATGTCTGCTTAAAAACATGGACATTTCCCAGAGACGTTTATTTATAAGGAAAAGAAATTACAAGATAGTATGTAGCTGCTGTGCACTTTTAAATATGTTTGTGTGCGTGTCATTTCAGCTAATTTTAGGAATACAGGGAATGTTGTCAGCTACTAAACATATCTCAGAAACCCCTGATGTCCACTTTAAAGCACATTTTGGAGCTTAGCTGCTGGCATATAGATCTGAGAAAATTCCCACAAAACTGTTTGTAGCCTACAGAGGACAAACTAGAATTGCTGGAATCCAGCTGAGGTTTTATCTAGGGAAAACTATAATAACCTGTACTACGGTATATTGCTTACAGCATAGCAGATCCTTACCCGTGCTAATATACTTTTGCTGTTTGCCTCCCTCTTCTTTGTTTCTTTTTTAACTGGAGCAGAAAGAAGGGATTGGAATTATATGAGATGAACTGGAATCTGAAGGATGTACTGAGGAGAGAGTGTCTGGTTGCTTTCTTGACTCCCATGTGAGGTTACATCGGTGGAGTTTTGGGAGCAGAATCAGCCAGCAGGTGCTTGTTTTTTGTTTGAAGTTTATCTCACCGATTGCAAGTTTTGTGCAGGTTTCAAAAAAGCTCAGTGAGCACTTCTTTCTCTATCGAAAGAAGCTCTCCTAAAAAGGGGCCATTACCGGCGCTCTCCCAGTGCCAGACCTCAGTTGAGAGATCTACTCTTTCCTCAGGACTGCTTATCACGGCCAGTTTTCAGAACACACACAGCTGCACAGCAAGACGCACGGTGAAATCAAGATATGGCTTGGTCTGCGGTTATCAAATCGGGCACACCATTTAATTAAATGAAATATCTTGGCGGCACTGATTTTCCTGGTTGTTTTGTTTATCCTGTGGTGTTGTGTGGTATCTTCAGAACGCTCAGTTTGCAGTGAAATGCCCTTCACATGAATTCATCTGTATGTACTGTCTCTGCTCTGAGAGTTTGGTTGTTTGCATAACATGCATTTGGAAACTCAAATTTACATCAACCAGCTTCCCATACTTGTTATAGAAGCGCTTAAACAACAAGGAGATGCTTTATGGGCTCAATGTAGTTTTCTGTCTAAATAAAAGTTAGATGGTTTAATATAAAAAAAGAATATTAAAATTAAATATCACTGTTGTAATTTTTCACTGTAAAATAAAATAGTTTTACTAATTTTCTATTTTTTATTTTTTATTTTACAATGAAATTACAAAGCAATATTTCTTATTTGTTTTTATTTAATAATTGTAATATTTTTATATTATTATTATTATTATTTTATTGCCATATATATATATATATATATATATATATATATATATATATTATATATGCAAACCTTAATTTTTTAAAGCTCATTTTAAATTGTAATTTTTATTGCAGTTCACGTCTTTTTTTAATACTATAATCATGAACAAAAATTCTGTAAAGTAACGTCTCTGTTGTCTGTTCAGGGGAAGAGGGGGAGAGGTGAAGCAGCCGGGGGTTGGACGGTGTATGATGACCTGACTGTGTGTCAGGAGGATGGGCACTGTGGTGGTCTACGATCTCTGGGGTGGCTTCAAAAGAGACACTTCAGCATGGGCAATGGTGTGAGGCGAATGCATACATTTTCAAAAGGAATGCATCCGTGATTTCTGTTATGTCAAAGCATTGTTCTTTTTTAAAATCCGTCTTGATTAAGAGATGAGTCATCGCACTGATTCTATCACAGGGAAGTCGTTCTCAGAGTCAGGTGCTGGAGACCAAGATTTTCCATTCGCATATGGGACAGGGGTTTGCCATATTGACAGGGCCTTGCGATTCACTGTTGGCCAAAAATATGATGACATAAAAATTGAGGCGGGTTGACTGAGGTTCCAGGTAAAATATTGCTTTCTGTACTGTTTAAGACATTTAAAAAAATAAAAATTATATACAAGATTTAAGGAATTTGGGATATAATTACTAAGGGTTTGTGTTTTTACCCAGATGGTCTCTTTTTTATTTATTTCAGGTTACAGGACGGCACTCCTCATGCTAGGCAGTCCTGGACTCAGGACAGAAGCAAAAGCAAAGATGCTGGTGGCCAATGGATCTCAACTGTTCATCCTTAGGACACTACAGCCTGCCACACCTGTGGTAAAGACCACTTCACACACACTCAAACTACACAGATATTCAGATAACATCAGTGACAGCCAACATGGATAAGAGAGTAGTATACCAAGTTAGTTGCTTAAATAATGTTTGAATATGTGTTGTGTGATGCAGTATTGTGTGTGTGTGTGTGTGTGTGTGTGTTCAGACTTCAACCAGGTCTCTCTCCACAACGACGTCCAGCATAGTTCACATGTGTGTCTCTATTCAGTTACAGGCATCTCATGCTCCTCACTGACTTTTGGCCATGTATGTAAGGGCACATCGAACTCCAAAGGTAAAAGTGAAACCCAGCAATATCACTCTGTCTTTTATTCACGCTGTATGATCATTGGAGAAACTTGTGGTTCAGTGTTCTAAAGTGATTGATTTTCCGGCCAGTTCATTACTCTGTCCAAATTAATTGATTAGTTAACCAATTGACTAGTATTAATTAATTGTTCCTCTGTCTAAGCCTTTAAAATCCGCTGTAATATTTTTTGCACAAACAAAGCAAGCATCAGGCCGAAAGTTTTCTTGTGCAGGAGGAAAACTCAGTGAGGTGGGGGAAACCAAAATCAAAAACTCCCCCTAAAACAGATGTCCTGGTATGGCATTCTCTTTTACCTATTTGCAGGATTTCTGCGGCATTTGGTTGTTTGACTTATTGCTGTATTTTCACTCACAATATTATATTTTATTTTTTTTGCAGGTGTTCGCGAGGCCCAAGAGTTCAGCAGCCAATCACTCTGTGGTAATGTGGGATGGGCTCCTCATAGTGGTGGGAGAAGTGTAAAGAAAGCACTTCAGTACACCCTGGAGATGAATCTGATCTCAGTCTGGTGCCGAGACGGGATGGGGTTCGGATAATCAGTGGAACACACCATGATCTTCTGCAAGATTGGTCCCAGGTATAGAAGATGTATATTGAGGGAACAATTCAACACTACCAATAAAAGTTGGGGGATACAATTAGATGTTGACAGGAATTTAAAATTATGATGTTCTGTAGAGGGCAATGCCACATATCACCTTTCAGGAATCCTTCTGTAAGACTGAGTTGGGTGCTCACAAAACAACATTCCTTATTATCATTGTGAACGCGGTTGTGGGCCTGCTCAGTATTTTTGTTGAGATTTCTTTTGCTGATAAATAATTTTTTATATTTATTTGTAGCATTCATTAAGGCTTTAGGTGTTTACTTTTGATTTAATCGCGATCCGTGCGTGAATAACAGGGAGTATTGTTCAATCAAAAGTACAAGCCAATCCTTACTAACTACAAACCTATTGAACAGTACTAATTATATGGTTAGCAAACATGGTTCTACATTCATCAACGCCACCACAGTGATTTGATTTTCCATGGATGCTTCTGCAGGTGCCTGTGAGGAGAGCGTTAAAATTGCACTCAAAGTACGTGCACTTGATCGAAACAACAGCATTACCTTCTGGCGCGTATGCTACTATAACGAATATGAGAGGAGTTAAGAACAACGATTTACTGTGTTAGGAGTACACATTATTTTATAGAGGTTTCGGACGGGCAGGCCCCATAGCCGCATCGGTGTTGTAATAATGTTAAAGGTAGAAAAATGTGGTACATCCCATACACCACACTCGCCCGAGCACAAACTCACAGCCACATTTACAATGCACCCCGTGACAGCGACTACTAGTGAAACTATACACTACATTTGCCTTCACACACGTTCGTCTGGCCCCACCCACCACAGAAAAAAAAAAAATATTTGGTTGTTAATTAGTCTTAGTGGTAAATATTAATATTAATTAAAAAATATATGTTTAAACTGTCTTAATTGTTGTGCCAGCAGAAAAAAAAAAAATTCTGTGTCTAAGGTATAGTTCACCCAAGAATGAAATTTCTGGTTAGTCACTTTTTAAGTTGTTCCAAACCTGTATATGAGTTTGTGAGTAACTTAACAGTTGCCGGTAGCCAGTGACTATCACTAGTATTTTTTCCCGATTTTTGGGGTGAACTACCCTATAAGTGCTACGTTTCTGGCTGGTATATTATATCTAATGGCTTTAGCCCCGGCTGTTTTGAATGCCGCCAGCATTTGCAGAAAGAGAGAGTCATCTGAAGGCAGTGCGCTTCAATCCGCGCCGCGTCTGTTGCGCCGAGCTGGAGATTATAAGAGCCAACGGCAGTCTGTGTGAGCAGACCTGCTGGCCGCAGGCAGTGTGTTGGAAGCGGCTGCATGGACATGAACATGAACCTCTTGAGACCACAGGTAGAAAACACCAGCTTGAAGGGTGAGCCACAAAGCGCGGCGGGGGGGCGCCAGGCGCCTCGTATTGTCGAAGAAATGAGGGAGGCGATACAGTCGGGAATATGGAGAAAGGGCACTGGGACCAAGCCGAGTCACCACTGTGATTTTACTAGCTTCTTAACGCTACCTCACTGTTGTGTCTCTGTCGGGCCGGGGCAGAGCGCAGGCGCGTGGGACAGAAGCCGGAGTGCGCATCACAGAACTGTTGAGGCGAGGACCACCGCGGCGAGTGCAGGTTGCAGCAGTGTGTTTTTGCGTCCATTTTACCCTAATAGGCCGCGCGGTTTGTCAGCCGGGGCTAGCGCCCTGCGGGTTGTGCAATTGCCGTCCGCGGCCCTCTCCCGTTGGGCCTCTCTCCCTTCCCCTCCACATGGACGGTTCCACAGGAGACGAGACCCAAGCTGGCACTGTGTCAGGCGAGGGAACGGCGTGCTCGCTTGACAGGCGTGGTCGAGACTCTCCGCGACGGTCTAATTCTGTGCAGCGACAATTGTCCGTTGTGCCTGTGACAGAATTGTTTGTTCATTAGCCAAAGATTACCTTTTACACATGAATGAAGCTTAAAGTTGTAACAAGTGTGACAAATGCCGATTATTCATCTGTTTCAGATGGTGTTCGTTAACTCATCAGGCGATTGAGGTTTGCCTTTATTTAAAGATCCAGAATATCAGGGCTAGTGAGCCGAGTACTCAAACACTGGGACCTGCTACAAGGTCTGGTGGGTTGGTGTGTTGTGGTGTGTGTGTTGTGCGTTGTGTGTGTTGTGTTTGTGTTCCTGGTGTGGTTGTGTGTGTGTGTGTGTGTGTTAGTTTTTGAAAAAGTAATAAAAAAAAAATGAATGTTCTGGGGCGAGGAAGTCAACGTAAGATGCTTATATTTAGATAATGATATTAAACTACTATAAAAGTATAGATTTTTTTAGTCGTAGAAATTTCATTTTTTAATTTAATTTAATTTATGTTTGCGCTTGGGTGAGCTAGGTGGAGAGACTTCTTTGTCCACCCCCCCCCCCCCCCCTCAAGAAACATATAAAAAAAAATCTTAATGACCACCAAAGTTTTTTTACTTTTTCATTGTAATTATATGGCACGTTTGTGGTCTCATTGGAACTAGTCCCTACAGTGCAGTATAAAAAGTTATTTTCCCATTCATTATGACAGTTTCTATATAAATCCACATACATCAAGCGTTTTCACAGATGCTGTTTACAGAATCCAGAGGACCATCTGCAGGTTCGCAGAATGCGTTATCATGTACTTGCCAAACCTCACGTAGTAAGGAGTGCATACTGTCTTCAGTCTGAGAGATTATGATTGCAGCACCGTGAAGCTTGTGAATGAAGCGTCAATCATCTAAACCTGGCAAAAGTTTCTTTACAGGTGTGTGACTTTTGTAGGTCTCAGCAGTAAAGAAGAATCAGAATATGAAGCCATAGCAAACGCTGTGAGTGGGAAAGCATTGCTGATGCTGCTGGAAATCTCCTACTCTGAAATCACACCTACAACAAACATAACCTTAAAAGCGTATGAAAGTGGATCTACGTGAGCTGGCAATGCGGTACACAAACAACCAGGACTATTTTCTCCTAATAACATATGTCCAAAACTAGGGCCATGGATATTATGGGTTGTCAGTTAGTTTGTGTTGGTCTCTCTCTTTCAGCGCTGGAGGAGTTTGGAGCCTCGTTCCGGCGAAGGCAATGGTCCCACTGCTGTTAACAAAAACTATGGAATGATAAAGAAAAAGACCTCTGGCTTTAAGCAAAGCCATTGAGATTGGAGAGACACAGACCTCGTACACAACGACACTCACAGACATGTTCAAAACCTGTTTACCTATTACACTGCTTTGTATTTTGTAAAAAAAAATGTAGATAAACTAAGATATAAAAAAAGTCCTACTGGGAGGCCCAACCTTTTGAAACGTACTTTTGGATAAGTAGGTATGATCATAAAGTACATTTGTCAGCAAAATCGCAGGCAGCTTGGTCAGATCTCGCTATCGGGACATTTAAAAGATTTTATGCAGGTTAAAAGAAATACTCTCCATTGTTTACGATCCATTTGACAAAGGATTCACAAAAAATAAGAGAGGTCATCTGATGCTAAACTGAGCAAACACTCACAATACTAAGCATTTAGAAACACACACTACTGTTATAGATACACACTTTTAAACATATCCAGAAACACATGGAGATGGGGTTACTGAGCATGCTTTCTGGCTATGCTAGGTGTACACAGTGGTGATGTACCTGAAGAATGAGCTGAACAGAGGAGACTTCTTCATGATGTTGAGAAAACCAGCCTGTGGCTCTGAGCCCTTTACAAACAGGTACATGCACATCTGCACGACACCTGCTTCCCAAGAGACACACACTCTCTACCAAAGGCATTATGTATGACAAGAACATGCCCTTATCTCTTTTTAAGCTAAGCATTATGCACCTAAATAATATTCATGAGTTTAATGTTCATGTCTCGTGAAACGTGGCCAAAAGGCCACAATAAAATCTGATGTGGGTCCAAATACCTCTGTCATATATGTACATCAAATCTGTTCTGATTGGCTATGATTTTGTTGCTCTATATATGGAAAAATGACTTCTGCCTAGTTAGGACAATTGTTCAAAAAAATGCAATTCAAGGTCAGCACACTGAAGCTTCAGTGTTGTTATCGTTAACTACAGTAAACTAAAACTACTGAAAGTTTTTTTCATAAATTGAAAAAAATATTATTATATGAAAAGCCTGAACTTAAATGAAATTTTTGGAAACCTACAATAAGGGTTACAATACAATAAGACTTACAATACCGGTCCATTACTTCAACTTTCCAAACCTAAAAATTAAATACAAATAAATTAGAGGTAAATATAAGTATGTTTAAAAGACATAAGTACATAACAAACTTACCAAAACCTAAAATAAAATTAAATGAAACTATAAAAAAAAACTAATGCAAAATATGAATAGAAACATTGATATCTTATCAATAATATTAAAATAACACTGCATTTTGTTGTTTTTTCACCTGTTCACATTGTCATTGTTTTTTGTGTGTGTGCTGGTGTGTGTGTGTGTAGTTCTTTGTTAAGCATCAGGACTTCAGGATACACTCAAAGATCTTTTCAATCAGGATGATGATCATGAAGAACTTGGCACTTTTTATGTGAAGGCCAGCTATAAAGACCAGGTAGGTGTTACAGTTCTTTCTTCCCACAGTTTCTTCCCACTTCCATGATTCTGAATGACATTAAGTGCCATAAAAGGTTAAAAAAAAATTATGGTTGGCTCCCGTTTCCACACCAATGCGCCGGTGTTTGAAGGCAATCCTTTCTGGGCTTTTCCATCTTCATTTCTAATACTCTTCGTATTATTTTTAGTAACGTGATTTTTGCGTAGTTGCTTTGTTGGTGAAAACTTATCTGCATAAGAATGTAAAATGTACTGTATATTTGTGTGTAATATGCAGAGACTGGAAGCTCTCGGGTGCTCTTTTACAAAGTGCTGTGGACGAGGACTACAAAGCCAAGAATGACTTTTTCTGCCAAGGTGAAGACCTCAGACTCTTCTGTTACAGGGCAGATTAGCAGCTGGGTCAGAGTTCACTGTGCAGCCTGTACCCAGAACATTACATCTCTGTGACATTATTTAAGGAAAATTATAGCCTTCTTTCTTCTTTCTCCTCTCTCAGACAACAGAAGATGCATGCGTCTGCTGCAAGGGTTTCAGAGGAAGCGTGTATATGAGGAAGAGAAGGTGTGGGCAGCTCGATGGGTTCTCTCTTCATGGACACTATGACCACGCTGAGTCTGTGGGAGCCTGCACAAAACACGCCTCCGAACAAGCGTTACAAAGACTTCAGGCAGCCCGACGTCTACCATTAGTGCTCCGGACAAGAGGGTGTGCCTTCGTTTAAGTTTTACTACATGATTTATAGGTTCTCACTTCTGTGGCATTGTTGTATGTTGTTTTAGATGATAGGAAATACCTTGAACAAAATTTAATTATATCCAGTGCATGTGAGAATCTCGGAAAACATTCTCTGAGCTTAATAAACCAGAGTTGTATAACTGTTTGACTGTAGTTAAAGACTAGAGTTGTAATGCTACCTTTCATAAAAAAGAAAATAATATCTTCTGTCATGGTGTAACTGGGTAAATCATATGTGTAATCAAAAATTAACAGGTTCAGACTGCAAACGTCTAATTTAGAAAGTGGTAATAAAATTTCAGGTCAAGTCTTCCTGAACTCTTTTTTATTTAAAAAATTACTAAATAAAAATGCATATAACCCAAGAGGCTGTGTTTACATATCCCATATAGGGACGTTTAATACTTAAATACACTGCATCATCCAACAACATTAAAACCACGCTGCCTAAATGCATGTAGCACCCCCTTGTGTTGGCCAAAACAGCTTCCACAAGTCCTCTGAATCTGTCCTGTTATATCCTGGACACCAAGACATAGTAGCAGATGCCTTGAAGTCTTGCAGGTTGCGAGGTGGGCCTCCTTGGATCAGATTTGTTGGTCCAGGCCACATCCCATACGATCTCAACTCAGAAACGAGTTCGAATTGAGATCTGGGGAATTTGGAGGCACAAGGCAACACCGATGAAACTCTTGTCATGGTGTCCCTCACAACTACCAAACTTTCCTGACAATGGGTGTGTGCAGTGTGGCAGAGGCCACTTGACTGCCATCCAAGGAACCACCACACTGCCGTGTGGTCTGCAGCAATCTATCCAGTCAGGCGGTACATATTCAAGTAACGTCACATTGAATGCCAGACCCCCCTCCCCCCCCCCTCCCAAGTATAACCCAGCCCAGACAACATTGGCCAGAGCATAAAAGCGATGACTTATCACAAACCAGAGCAACCTTCTTGCATTGACTCAATGGTCCATAGTTCTGGACCAGTTCCATGCACTTACTGTATGTTGCTTTCCGCAGTTATCATGGAAAACTCTGACTTGGTCCCCTGCGGCTACAAAGCACTGCAATGCCACTTGATTCTGTCCTGAAATCCTTCTAATATCATGTGGCCAGCATTGAGTGTTTTTTTTTTTTTATCTATAAGCACTTCAATATGCTTTTTCTATGAATTAGACCAGACAATCTACACTTTTCGCTGCCCCACATTTGCCCATGACCCAAGACTCCGATCACCCGTGTGTGTCCATGCTGGTGTACCAACCACTTACATACTGCCCAAAGAACAGGCCCCACAAGACTTGCCTTTGTTGAGGATGCTTTGACTCACTATTTGGCCATTTATACAAGTACTCACATCCTAAGGCCTAACTCGATGAAAGTTCAAGAACTGACTTCCTCCACTTGCTCTCTACTATAAAATCGCCCCCTCCCCCCACCCCTTGACAGGTGCGCCATTGTAAAGATATAACCAATTGTTTATTCACTTCACCCCCGTAGGTGGTTTTAACTGTTTAGTTTGCGCTGTGATGTTTTCTACCTTAAGAATAATATTAATGTGGAATTAGTGGTCCGAGATGCTGGGATAGTGGCCCCATCCCCCCCTGCAGATTTTATATAGCAGTGTGTGGAAAATGGATGGATTGAGATAATGTGGAATATGAGGTGAAGGTGTTTTCTCATTATCAGGTTCTGGTGCTGAAGAAGTTAAAGGCTTCTGGCTCGAAGAAGGAGGACTGGGAAGAGCTGGAGAAACTTTGGCAGCAACACCAAAAAGTCGTCCTATTGGATATCTGGTAACCTGGTGGTACCTGATGAATCTGAATTATTCTTTAGACTTATTGTTGTGAAGTATTTATAATCGTCTTTCTTTCTGATTACCAGCACGATTTGTGAGGTGTTGTTTTTGGGGCATTAAACACCATAACAAATATGAAGCCAAGAAATATGTGTTCTAAAGGCACAAACACCTGCCGCTAGAAGGTCAAAGCAGCACCTTGCAGTGGAGCTAAATGTGTTTGTTCCGAAAATGTGTATTTGGCAGTGAGTTTGTAGTTTTTTTATTTTCTTTCTATTCTTATTGAAAGGAAATTAATACTTATAATTCAGCAAGTACACAATTAAACTGACTCATAGTAGAACAATGCTTAGCAGCACATAATGTTTTCCAAATTTGCTAACAATAACGAAATGTCCCCTGTGCAGCAAACTCAGACATATATATGATATGATTCTGAAAGGATCAAGTGTGCTTAAGACTGCAGACATTGGTGAACTTTTTTTCAGCAACGATTTATTTAATAAAAATTCTTTCTTACCCCAACCTTTGTGATTCAGAAGTGGTACTTGATACGGTTCATGATTAAGGACAAAGAACCACAATAAATATTGTTGTCTCTCACACAGGGATATGGAGGGATCGGATTGCAGAGGCTGCTATCGAGAGGCGTAATGAATCAGAGAGTTCAGTACTAGTGCTTCTGTCACTCGCTGTTCAGCCACCTCAACTGATCATCTTCTGATGGAACGTCTCAAACCGTGCTAAAGACCACTGCTGTCAAAAAGTGATCCCTGTACACCTTCCTTCTGGTGGCTGTCTCAGTCCCAACTGCATTTTTGCATGGCCAACAGTGAACCACTTTGCACCCTCTTTCTCCCTCCTGCATAAAGCAGCTCGGCAGCAGAATTTGCTTGGTCATTTCGGCTGATAGTATAATGTTGTTCTTGAAATTGTCATGTATGGAACATTTTTTCATGAAAATTTCTGCACAAGTGAAGGAAACTTTTTCTTGGGTGGCGAGCAGATGTACGGTAAATGTCGCACAAGGCTAATAAAATGGCATGTCAGCTAGTTCTGGTTTTTGCTGTGCTGCGTGCCTTGCTCGGGACAGCCTTTAAAAGTGGTTCTGACCATCTTGCAGTTTACCTCTTACGTTTAAACCTATAAAAAACCGCCTTTATGTTACCGATAAACTTGCAAGTTATCGAAAGATCTCATTGGTTGCTTTTGTTAGTGTTTGGCCTGCTCTGCTCTACCGCCAGCACTGGATTGTACTACCGGTCTGCAGTCCCGCCCTGTCCGCTGTGAATCGCTCGATGTAATGCCTGTGGTGTTTTCAGTAGAGATTATCTGCCGGTTTATGAATATACTGTAAACAAAAACACTTGTTTATTTTAATTAAACCATGATTGGATACACCGAACAACGCGGTGAATGCAATGTGTTGCACATAAAGTCAGGTTCGCGTTTTTAGCACCAATCAACGCTTTTTTTGCCCTCATATATGTACCTAAGCACTGAGGGCTCGGGGGTCAAACCTCCATCTCTACCCACACGACGGGCGTCGTATGCATCTTATATCCTTATTTTCAGGGTGTGTTAAAAACGCATGAGCCCAGAGAGGCGCTTCTATCCTGTCACTGTTCCACATCACAATTTGCGGACGGCTAAAACTTTGCACTAGTTTTAAAACTTTGCAAGAACAGCCGACCAGAGAGGAAAGGGGATATAGTATTTTAAAAAGGTACGAACATACAAACGTCTTGGTTTGCAGGAAATTATGATGCCCAAGGACACAAACTGTTATTTCACAAAGCTGCTGCCGCCACTTGTTATCACGTGAGTTTTGTAATTTAATTCAGCATCTTTCCAAAAGACTGCACCTAATGTGCTGCTGCGTTTACAGGTTCGTATTGTTGTTTCGGTTTGTTTTGTAGTTAGTGTAACTGGCATCTCGTGTTAAGATTAAACTTGTACATGGTGTCTGTCTCTTAAAAGTCGATGGTCAGCTTTTCACCGCACTTTGCGGTTTGTATTTAAAACCAATTTTCCAGTAACTGTTACATAATCTAGTTATTGCTAATGAGTAGTTTTGCCCAGTTGCATTTTTAAATAACCAGTTTGCGTTTCGTGAGTGAGACTACGAGCGTGAGTCACGACAAATTGGGACATGAGCAGCTGCGTTGGTACCTGCACCACTATCGTCTGCATTGACTGTCACATTAACATTTAATTCGTCATGTAAGTGTCAAATGACTGATCGAGTGGTGATTCCTGTTATTTTTATGAAGGCAGTACATTGTATTAATATACAATCAACTATATCATTAAATGTTGGTGGCTCACAAAAAAAAATAGATTAATGAGGTTGCTGTAGGTTGACGGATCCATATTAAATGTGTTTTATATTAATTAATGATGGGTCGTTCTTTGAACGAATCTTAATGTGACCCTCATGGGAAGAACGGAGTCGTCTCGGGGAAGCAGCTTAATGCAGACGGTATATCGCACGTGTTCAGGGCTACTTTGGATAATTACAGACAGGTTTGTTGGAGCAGGGTTGTGGGAACCTGCGATGTCTGCAGGATGGGAGCCTCTCCGGAAGCAGGGTTTGGAGATCCCTGCCTATAACCTACGTATGCAGTCTGTGAGTCGGACGAAGAGACTGTAATAAAACTTATCACCAATTTCTTTATTACCTTTGTATAACTAACATCATCGTGTATGGAAAATAATACTATCATGCACAGAAATTCACACTATTTTTATAAACTGTAACAAAGAAGTAAAAAAGGTGCAATTCTTTGAGACCAGAAAAAGAGACAAGTGTAATGTGCTGCAAGGAGTAACTGTACGAGTAAATAATCATACATAATGATGATGCCATAATAATAATAACTATGCAACCCGGTTTGTCTAAGGAACGTGCCTTGTAAAATTAATTTGCTTCTGATCCAATGCTATCACGTCACGTGACAAAAGAACGAAACAATAGGAGGGCCACAGCTCTGGCAGAGTTTAGCGCTCCCACGTCACACCTGCTTGGAAGTGTCTAGTAATCCTGACAGAGCGCTGACTGAGCTGGATCAGGTGTGTTTTGATTAGGGTTGGAGCGAAACTAGGTGCAGAGCTGTGGCCCTCCAGGAACTGAGTTTATGAGACCACATGGGGTTAAGCGTAAGCCTTTTACAGTCTATGGTTAAAGCTTATGGGTCTCTGTCACGTGCGATGAACGGAACGACTCACAAATACCCGAAGACTTGTCAGATATAGAGATGAGGTGAGCTATACATACACTGAAGACCCACGTAAACAATTAATTAATTCTTGTCTTTTTCGTATAGCATTATAGTTTTTATGATTGTTTGTTAGTGTGATCAACGTTTGAGGCATAATTCATACTAGTAGACATGTTAGGGGAGTACAGGTAACACTGTCAAATTATATTTTGCTTAAAATGACACGCTTAAATATGATCTCGAAAAGAAGATAACAGATGGGGGGCGGTGGTCTGGGGGCAGCAGTTGACAACAGACCCTTTTTTTTTTACTTTATTATAACACTTCAACATCCATGCGATCAGAAATTCATGTACAGACACTGAAACATGCAGTTTGTTTAATGTTATTGTATCGGAATAAATTCTATTTATTTTGTAAGGCGTTTTGTTAAGAATTAACCTTGTTAATAAATGTCACTAATCCCTGCTAAAATAAAGTCTTTCAAGTTTAGTTTATTCTTGATGTAAACTACCACCACCGCATCTCTTCTTCTTTATTCTGAACTTGTTTTTTCCTTAGATCTTAACTAAACCAGATTTCGGGTAAGGTAAAGGTTGTTTGAGGACATCATACAGTAACATGAACTGTACTTGGATCGTTGTGTGTTTCAAGGTCGCATGTCGTCGTTCAATCAAAAGTTGGAATGTGTTATCAAAGAACAGAATGAAATCGGTGAGAGTCCAGTCTGGGAGGAGAAGGAAGATTCCACCTTTTGTTGTACGTTGATATTGACGGGTAAAAGGGTCAGACCGGTGGGATCCTCACTGACCCCAATCAAATAGACAGTATTGCCACAGGTAAGCCTGAAGAGCCTACAGTTAGTTTGTGAGTGTGGGCTGGCGTTTTTAGTGACTTTCAAGGAAAATGCAAAACCCAAATAAATAATCGCTATTCCCCACAATAAAAATCATGGTAAGTCCAGTGTTTTGAGTTTGCAGTTTTCTTTTAAAGGTGCCTTAGACATTGATTCAAATTAAATTAGCATGCCTTATAATGTGATGAATTCAAATGTTCTCTATCGTTGCACAGAGAAACGGTAGGCTCTTGTGGTTCCCGCGCAGGCAGGTGGTTTACGTCATTGCAAGGGAACTCGGTTCGCATTTTGTTGAACTGTGGTTAAAGCGTTTCAGTTCATACACCTGTCGCCAATGTTGATGACAGGGAAAAGCAAACACACCCGCTTCAATGATGGAAAGGGTTGATCCAGTTTGGCAAGGTTTTTGCAGGTACTGTGTGGAGAGAAATCAGTGTTGTGCTCTTGTGCAGAGTTGTAATTTTGCATTGTAGTTGATTTTTTGTTTTTTACAGAAGCTGATAATAGTTTTTTTCTGGCTGAATATAAAGATGTAGTCCACACAAGATTGGACAATTCCTGTCATCATTTAATCAACATTATGTCATTCCAAGACATGTATAGCCTTTTTCTCTTCTTCTTGCTGAACACCAAAAGGAAGATAATATGAGAATGTATGCAGAACCCAAACAGTTTTTTGTATTCCCAATGTCTTTCAAGTCAGGTGGGAACAAACTGAAGAAATGAAAAGTCTACAGGTTTGGAATGAGCATGGTGGTGAGTAAATGATGACAGAATTGTCATTTTGGGGTTAACTAAAGCTTTTAATATCTTTACCATAGAACCAGTTAATTATCCCATTTAGACTTTGCTGCCATTCGCCACTTCGTCCTTTACTGTTGTGCAGGTACCATGGGTTTTGGACATTGAAGCGCATGATGTGACGGATGGGGCGCCTGGTACACCCCTCCATTCCTGACACCACTTCTGTGTTGTCCCAGCATTTTGACCAATGTGCAACCTCTCCAATGGTTTTTGGACTGGTTCACGTGGATCACCACATCTTTCTAACTACCATTGCACAGTCCTGGCGTGGTATGGTTGGGCTATTTGATTATGACATCCAGACCTGAGGGCTGTGTGAGTTTGTTTTTGCATTGCCAATTGGACTGTGTGTCTTGATTGTAAAAAGTTTAAGCTAGTGTGTTCTTTGCTGTCGTAAAATCGGTGTATTTATTTCCTATCTTCTTGTTTATACAGAGGCTAAACCGCCAAGACCGGTTTTACCAACATGGAGAAAGATGAAAAGGGCATACTCAATGACGGTATGTGCATAGACACTTGAGGGGCAACTGTGTGGGTTTTGCCTGCATACAAAATCAGGAAGAGTAGCTTGCGCTACTCTGACCACAAACAGGTTGGTAACATAGACCTAGCATATTGTTAAATGTCGATAGCTCCCACCCACCACAAAGGAATTTTTGAATTTAATTCACTTAACCCCTCATTGTTGTTCTCAAACCCATAAAAGGCTCAGTTGTCGTCTCTCAGAACACAAGTTTAAAGATATTTTGGATGAAAACCAGGAGGCCTGTGACCTGTCCTCATAGACTGCCAATATATAACAGTTGTCAGGTCCATAAAAATTGTATGAAATGATAGATGGTCGTCGTCTAGAATACGCCATCATCCCATTCTGCTGCTATCAAGCATGCAATCTGGGTTACTATGACTGTCGTGACCAATACGATACAGCCAAGTTTCGGTGGACCCATACTCAGAATTCGTGCTCTGCCATTTAAACCCATCCAAAGTGGACACACTCACCGTGCACACACACCCGGATGCAGTGGTGCAGCCATTTATTTGTAAAATCCCGAAGAAGACAAAACTAACCGACTTTATATGATTTCAATAATTCCTTTTGCCAACGGTCCTCCTCTGTTGTCTCCTCCATTATCACAGTAAGTGCTGTTTGCTCTTCTGTGTTCATCCGCGGCCACAATCGATGTGCTGTGTTTTATGTGTATTTACGCTTTGATTTAAAATCGGAAAACAGCGGATCCTTAAATTAAAACACCTACAAAAAGTGTTTCCCATCGCTTCATATAACACAGATTTGCACGTCCTGATGGGCAGATGTATTATTCTGACGACGACTTTTCATACCTTTGTATGTGACCTTGACACCATGTGTTATTTTACTTGGCATGTCGTATGTTGAACAGTCATCCAGGCCTCCTGGTTTTCATCGTGGCAAAATTATCTTAAATTGTGTTCTGAAGACGAACGTGACTCTTTAAAACAGTTTTTGGAACGATATTGGGGTACAGTGATTCATGTACAAACTTTTCATGGTTTGGGTGTTGTAGTATCCCTTTAAAAAAAGCGTTTCCCCAACGATGTTCCGTCCATAATTGGCCATGAAACTCAGTGTTTAGTGACCAGAGAACATTCCCTAATTTTAAATGTACAGTACCAAAATGTTTTCATATCTCTGTTTACCACAAAAAAAAAAAAACTTAAGCATCACGTAATGAATATGAGTCTAAATGAAAATTCAAAAGATCAGTCCAACTCTTTCAGTTGTTGACGGTAATGAGTCCTTCCCTTCTCAGGCAACACGGCTGGCAGACAGTCAACACTAAACCACTGAGAAAACCACTTTCACTGCTGTTTCGGAGAGGTAAAGACTAACAGTGAGCTCCTCTCGTCACCTCAGCGTAATGCAGGCATGGATTACAGATTCACAACTGCACAAGCAATCCTGAAGCTGGCTGCACAATTTAAGGTAGACCACATCTTATTTCTATACGCTCAAAGTAGCAGGACTAACTCTGACACATAACGTCCCATTAATTATATGCTTTATTCCTATCTCGTGTCTGAGTTTTCGGGAGTGAAGGCATCCCACCGTTCTCTTCACGGATGAAAAACCAAGGCAGATTACTGTTATTAAAGCTCGTCATGATCTCAGTTTTGCAGTCCTGATAGTTCAACAATAGTGCTCTCTAATCATGCAGTCATGAGTATCTGTGCTAAACTCACACCTCATATAATATTAGAAAAATCTTACCTCAATTCAGATGATTTCCATAATATTAGACATTTTTCAATATTAGACACAATTATTAGACAAGCATTTTGTCTACATGACTAAAAATCAAAGATGTAATTGTAGGTGGAATAATATGTTTTAATTTAATTAAATTTCTATTAACTACACAAAGAGCATTGCTGTGACTTTAGGAGATTATTTCAAGGGCTGTATTTTTTGGGTCATTTAGGAAACTTGTATGTTAACCACAGAATGTGTCTGTGTGTTTTTGGGTCTCCTGCTAAAGTGAAGTCACGGACGACCATCGGATTGTAAACCCTCATGTCCATTGTGATTGACAAGAATTTTTTTTAAAATTTCCCTTTCCAAGGTCCAAATCGACAAACCGCGCAACGAAACGATTTGACATCCATAATCTGTAGTTCAGAGTAAAACCATTTCAGGAGAGAAAATGTGGGCGAATCCGGACGTGGATTTTTAGTGGGCATTGATTGGGTTGTAAACATGTAGCTGTTATAATTTGCCATAAATGCTGGTTGGTAATAAGAGAGGCTGTATCACGAAAAGAGCAGAGGTGATTCTTGTGGTCGCTCAGGCTGTATAAGTTCATTTATCCATAGCCATTGTACAGCAGAGGGGTGAATCAGGAGCGGGATTTCTTTTATTTGTTGATTTTTAAGGATACTACGAACTAACTACAGGTTTTTGGGTTGCCAGTACAACTTGAATTAGCTTGCATTTCGTGTGTTGTTTTTCGTTTGCGTCTCGCCATCTGGTTTTTGTGATCTGTGCAGCTAAACCTTACGGCAATATAACCCTACGGCACAATGTTCCCGTGTAACCGATTATACTCTCAACCTACTTCTTCGTCTAAGACTGTAACATAGTTTTATACTAATGTGCCAGAAACATTAACCCCAGTCCCATAACAAATCCTGTCACCATCGTAATACTTATCATGTCATTCACGTCACAATCTCCTTACCCCACAACATATGTACAAGGTGAACATCGTGGCTTATCGGCGGTGGGAAACTTGACAGAGAGCCAAAAAACTGGAAACACAACAGAACAATTCTTTCCTTTTTAGGTAACACTTGTTTGGATACAGCACTCTCTTCAGTCAGTCTTGTAACCTACAAAAAATAAAGAAATGCCCCTTGGACACAGATGCGCTTCAGTACGTCTTTGAAGGCCCGGTGCGGTCAAAAAAAGGAGTATCGCTGCCCGCTAAAGTACCTATTGTAAAAGATAGCATTATCATCAATGAATGTCAGGAGCCAGTCTATATTTCATGTTTTCAATGTGAGTTTGTCCGGAGGGACACAAAACATCCTGATCAGGCACCAGCTTGATGCGGAATGTGCTATCCTAGTGAGTCTTCCTTCTTCTATCATGGCTATACCCCACACAATGACTTTGCACGTTATTACCCTCTGCATCTCATTTCTCCTCATGAATTATTCTTTTAAGGGTAATGCATTACTAATAGCTGGTAATTCTACGAAAAAACTGACTTATGACGGCTCACTCGACTTACCACAGAGGGATGAACCAGAACATTGAGAACTTGTTAGGACAGCAGTACTAAGTAGGGTTGTCATATCTTTGCTTTCTTACATTTCAAAGAGAAACGTCAGCTGATCAACAACACCACGATACATGACCTAATCTCCCCCCTTTCCACAAGAGCCATTCAACACAACAACATTTCAACGTGGTACTCCCATATGCTCAGGATGTCATTCACCGCTCAACATACAACGCTGACAATGGATTCATGAAGAGAGGGACTCTGAGTCAGCGATGGTAGATCTCCGTCAATACAGTATAAGAAGAATCTATTCTGTATTGGGCTTGTAGTGATATGGAATTCTATTTGTTGGTTTGGGGCTACGTTTAATGATGTAACATAGTATGACCAACAGCCAATGTAAATTTGTTGTTCTAAAAGTTGTATGATTTCTTCCAGAGCTTCATCACTGACTAACAGCCTCAGTCACCTCATTGACACTTTCATTGTATCTTTGGAAATATGACAAAACAAATCAAAGGGATATATCACCCGAAAATGAAAATGAAAGTCATCATTTACTCACCTTTAGGTTGTTCTAAATCTGTAAGATTTTCGTTTCCCACAATTATTAATTCATACCTAAGATCCCTTTTTTAAAATAAACTTAAACAAAATTTATTTTTACAATTAAAATTTATTTAAATTGTGTCCCTTATGTACTAATGTGCGCCTTGGTTTAATTTCTAGTAAAAATCATGACAACGATTTACATTAAACAATGGAACAAATCATCATGGCCAATAATTACCTTTTTTAGACACTATATATGCATCTAAAATTATATACTGTCTTAGTAGTAGACAATTTTTGGTTTGAAAATTACTTACATTACCATTTAAAAAAAAAAAATTAATATGAATGAAAATTTGGACATACTACATTCTGCCCATGTGTTCTGTTGCGGGCATGTGATCAACGCCGTTCAGCAGGTTGTGTCATTACCTCAAATCACTGCCATTGTCACAAAATCTCTCTGTTATGTGCCATCATGATAGTAAAGTGTCACTCAATGCCCACTTTCAGAATCTCTTGCAAATAAGTTGGTCATCCGGGTACTTTTCACCTACTATGACTTCATGAGCATATACCTTTTCATGTACTGTTTTTCCACATACTGTTATATCTCAGTAATCTTGATATGAAATTATGTGAAGGAGAGGGGGAAGACGTGTCAATACTTTACTAAAAATAATATTGGGATTTTTTGGAGTAGAGGTTGTAGGGTTGTTATTTCTTTTGATGACTCAGCTGCGTCTGAATATGAGGAATTGTGGCCACAGTGTGAATATTGGTGGGCAAATACATCAGATCCAAAACATGTCATATCTTACCTGGAAGAGAGAGAAACAGAAGGAAGACCAGGTCGGTAATAATTAGGCTACAAAACAAGATAGATAAAGTTAGATGACAAACTTTGATGTTGGCTTGACAAAGCCTTGTTTGAAAGTTTGAAATTTTTTGCAAGGTTTGAGGTTTGAAGATTTTTCTCTGAGACAGTCAATAAAATGTTGCAACCATGTTTTAGCATCTTACTAAAATGATATAGCATGTTGCTAGCAAGATTTAATACATTACCGCTAACATGGTCTAAGCATGATTTGATACATTGCTAGCATATTTTAGTATGTTGCTAACATATTATAAAGCATGTTTCCAACATTTTAACGGTGCAACATGATGTTTGCACAGCGTGTAGCCAGTTGACGAGCCTGAGCTGACATGGGTGTACTTACGCATATGAGGTAACACAGTTAATTATGTTTTGAAAATGCAGCAGTGCATGATTTACCATCGTATCTAGCAGGGTGACTGCTCACGTCATGATCCGTGGCACACACATTCCTAACATACATTTTAGCACATTACTGGCGCATTTTTTTATAAAATACATCGTTAGTATATATTTCCTAACAGGATTTTAGAAACGTTAATTGCTAGCAACAAAGAAGCTGTGGCTACTTTATAACATTGCTGTCATGTTCGCTAGTTATGATTTAAAACTCCTGAAAAAGCAAGTTTCTAGCATTATTTAACAGGTATGGCATTTTCCTAGCATTCAATTATAACACTGCATGGTTTCTAGCATGATTTAACCAGTTAACATGTTTTTACGCAGTTTGCTGGTATAGATTTATATAAATAGATTTTACTCTAATACTTTATTGAATTGTTGAATGTAGCTTTACAAACTGTATTAGATATTAATTTGTGAAAGGGATTCTTCATAGTTTTGATCATCTGGTTTTTGAAAATCTTATGGATGATCAGTTAGAACATATAAGCATACAAAGTCAGAACAGTCTGAAAGTCCTGTCCTGAGTTTGATGGTTTAATAACCCTAAGTAGGAGTTACAGTTAGAAATTTTGTCCTCAGAAGAAAAAGAGAAGCCGGTGGGTAGGAAAGAAATATCAGCTGCATTAAAGAAACTGTTTTCCCTAAATATTGCCCTGAATTTGTTTTCAGCCCTCATACAGTCGTTCTTTTGCTTCGCTTGACGGGTATGACCTTGAGCTCATACAGTCTGCTTTTGAACTGTGTCAAACGCGCAACGCCCAGCCCCGGGCACATTCCATGTGTCAACACATCATCTGTGCAGATTTTGTGGGGCGCTTTCAGCACTGAATTTCACCCAGCTGAAGGTATTGGACTCATTCAACTATCACTCTTAGAGCAGACTCTGATCTTTAACGCTTCGCCATAAACATTACGTAAGTGTATCATCTTTCTCGGCAGTGTATCTCTATTTTTTTTAATGGAAGCCCTGTTTTGATGTTTACATGTTGAGATATTTTTAGTCTTCTTTTATGACAGTCACCTGACATGTGAGGAAACAATGTTTTTGTGCAATGCGTTTGTGCCGTAGCATTGTCTCAAATATAATGTTATACTTGCAACTTTTACACAAATACTGCACATGGCAAAAATCAAGAACTTCTTTTCGCTGATTGTTCTTGTGGATATTTGGATAACAAAGGGCAAGATTGATAATCAGGACGAAGTGGCTCAATAATTTAGCAGTATGAACCTGTCCAACGTGATCCACCCGTAATTTTAGTAACGTCGAAGGTCCGGGTCATGAATGCCTGCAAATCATTGGTGATACTCTGTTTTGCTTTATCAGTCTCCTGGGGTAACATGGACTTGTGTGTCGAATTTTAGACGCCCCTTTGAGTGCCACTCTCTAAGGTGCTTAACATATTATAGTAACTACTTCAATGATACTCCAGTTCCTGATGCATTTTCACACTCAATTTTGCCTGTGTAGTTTAATAAGTAAATAAAACTGGGTTTTTACTTTTCTAATGTCATGGTTTTTCTTTTTTTTCTTCTCCGTTTTTGAAATCTGAAAATAACAGCAAAGGATTTTTCCTGAAAACTCTTGATTAAGGAAGTTTATTTTTTATTTTAACATCTTATTAATCTGGTAAAAGACAAAACCAAATACCGCGCGGAGACACCAAGCCTTTCTATTGCGGCAACATGTTTTTTTCACTACCAGAGTTACCACCACTGGAGCTCATTTTGATGATTTTATCTCTTTTTTTTTCCAAGAATGCATTGCATTAGTGTGTTCTAGCATGCCGGTATATCCAAAGTATTTAGAACATATCTTAAATAGATCTTGTAGTGGATAACTTCCAGAAGAGCTTTCTTGAGACCCCTCCCCCCCCTCTCTCCACGTCCCCACCTCTTTCCTAAACAGATTATTGAGTGAGCGAAAGAAGCTTGCACTCAGTCCCTGTGCCGCCTCAATAAGGCTTAGAGTTCCAGAGGAAACGATGGGATAAGAAAACCAGGGTATCTAATTACAGAGGCTTATTTAGCAATACAAGGCCTCGTCCAGAACCCAGTCGCATGCCTCAAGCCGCTCCTTTCACTAGTTTCATTCTTCTCTTAGAGGTATTCGCTTTCAAACCCTTAATGACCGCTACAGTTGGTTTAACATGGAGAACGGGGAATAGGAAGATGAAATCTTTTACCACATTTCAGGGAGGATATTAAGGTCATGAAGAGGTGGAGGAGCAGGAGAGAAGAAGAAATAAACAGTAGGTAAGGAGGAGCGACCAGAGTCCTGAGAGTAAGAAGCAGCTGCTTGGCTCATGTGCCCATTCCAAGTCGATCACTGCTCCAGTCGCAGAGATTTCACTTCAGTAGTCCGGTCTAGAAGTTAGAACCCAGTATAAGTTTCTGTGTGTGTGTGTAGCTTGTTAGCAGTATCCAAGTTTTTAAATTGGAGCAGAAACACACCAGTTATTATGCGTAGCAAGTCTCTGGATTTCTCTTTCCAGATCTGCTACCGAAAGCATCTGTATTCATTTAACACTTTTTAAATAGTATCCTCCTAGCAGCACTTGCTTAAGTGGCTTTTTCTCAAAGCACTTTAATCGTCTTACCTTTCTTAGTTTACTTCTAGCATTTTAGTTTCTGCTTTCTGTATTGTTGATGTTTTTTTTTACTCTATACATTCCTATGTCGCCTACAATGGCTAATGTCTCAATAACAGACATGGCTAATTTAGATCAGGAATCAGAATGTGCATTTTAATTTTCACTTTGATTTCTACAGGTTAGATGATATCAGAAGATCAATGCAGGACACTTTTGCATAATCCAAACTCTTTAAGAGCAGTTTATCCTGAAATTAACATTTTGATAATAGGGTTTCTATTTGTGCTTGTGCCTGCATCAAAATGCCAATGAAGTTTGAACATTTTTAAATATTTAATTTGATTTAAAAAGTTATAAGAATCTATGTAAGATTCTGCAGTTGTATTCCATGTGGAGATCAACATATAAAATGCTTTGTATCACCGTTCTCACATACTGGATAGTATGAAACATCTATATTTTACACAAAGCGATGGATTTCTGCATCTCAACTACTGCTGCCATTAAGAGATACTCTTTCCAAAAAACAAAAAAGAAATACTATCATTATTCTTAATTATCAAATTCTGTCATCATATTTTGTAAGCATTTTGTTGAAGTTGCAAATAAACGCAAAAATTATTTGAGAACATTGAACAAGAAAATACTATTTCAGACCCACTTGAAAAAGGTCCATGTTTCATGTTGAAATTCATTACTTGATTTTTTTGTACATTGCTAAATGTACAAGCAGTGGAACAAAAACTTGCAAATAAAACAACATTGGAGTCCACTGACTGAAATTTGTGTAAACCAAAAAAAAAAAAAAAAAAAAAAAATTTCTTCAAAATAAAAAAAAAAAAAAAAATCTTTAGTGTTTTTAAAAATTTGTGAAATTTCAATTAAAGCTTCTCACTAATGCTCTTAAACTATGCTTTTACACTGTATGTGCCTCCTTAATAATGCAAAACACATTGTATGTGCCTTCTCCTTTCTATTTTTTTGCATGCATGCATATTTTTTCAGGATCTACTGATTGCGTACCACGAGCCCTAGCCCGTCTGCACGCTGAGCCACTGGCTCTGGTGAGAGCCGGGTGGAGGCGAGGCCGCGGCGCCTTACTTCCAGCCATATGTTGCCAATTAGCCATGAGGGATCATTATCTACTAAGAGTACATTCCGCATGTGAACAACACTCCACATGCCCATCCCAAGCCACCAGTCCCTGAGCGTGCACTTGCCCTCATGCGGATAGGAAAGGCCCGTGGTTTAGGCAGCCACGCTGTCATGTCTCTGGTTGGTGTGATTTTGCTTTTTTAACGTGATTAAAATGTGAAATGAGTAACACAGGTTATGCAATCACAAGAGCATTTAGATAAGATAAGCAAATATCAGATACCGTCATTTTATTGTTATGATATAATTCTACGGCAAGGCTATAAATCCTGACGGCCGTATATCAGTGGCACTACGATGTAGTTATAGCGTTTACCGGAAACTCTCAAAACAAGCAGCAAAACCACCGTTTGAGACATATAACCAATTTTAATAGGTTTTTTATGCTTTTTTTTTTTTTTACTTTCAGTCAAGTATGTTTGAATATACAATTTATTTTTAGATACTTAGAGGTACGGCTTAGTCATATGATTTACCAAAGCCTTTATAGGCCTACTTTCACTTAAAGCATAAATTCGCATTCCCATTCCCATTCCTATTGTATGGAAGCAGGCTGTTTTTCAAAGAAATCCCAACTTTCTATATCACAATTTCTAACTATATCTCAAATTCATTCTGAAGTTTACATCTTATAATTCCTTTTAATTTTTTATTTTTTATTGGTTTTTCCCCCCGCCATGTAATAATAACTTTATTAAAATACTTTCCAAAGTCCAAATTGTGACATATAACCTCAAATTCTGAATTTTGTTTTCAGAATTGCACTTAGCACATCCACATTTTTATCTTGCATGTTTTTAGTATATATCCCAATTCAGCACTGTTGAAAGAAAAAATGTTGGCAATTCTCTTTTACTTTTCCTGGTTTTTATTTTTTATTCATTCATGCATTCATTTTTATTTTATCCTGTTTAATTTATCTAAAAAAAAAAAAAAAAAAATCCTTTAGTTTCTTTATTTTTTACACAAAAGAATATATTTGATGACATTCAGTGGACTATAACTTTATTTAAATGGTTACTTCACAGAAAACTTAGAAATCGAATTGCATTTTTGTAATGTTGATCAAATATAATGTGGGGGTGAAACAAAAATTATTTGGTTGATATGTTTGTATTGTAGAGTGATGCAAGACAGTTTGTGTCTGATCTGCCATGACGACCTACCGCCAAGGATGAGGAGTTATCAGAGAGCTTTGCCTGTTCCCACAGCTTCCACTGTGAGGTTAAGGTCTGAGCACTTTTAGAAACAAATTCCAACTTCAGAATATCAATCAGTGCCAAATAAATGGGGCCCAGAAACCTTGTACTTTTCAGGGATGAGCTATTTTTTTGAAGGTGTGAGCATTTGTTTTCTCTCTTAAGAGTTTCTTTCCTCACTCTCCACACCCATCCTTTATGGGTAGTCTCATACTCTGCCATTGTCCCCTGTGTGCTCCATTCGACTGGGGGTACTTGAGATGCCAGTCCCGTTTGTAAAGTGCTGCTTTAAGAATGGTGCTGATGAAAGCACTGTACAAAAACAACTGGAATGTAACTAAACATCGCGGCTCCCTCTGGTGTGCATGTGCATAGAGGAATGGTCTGTCGGACTGCGCAGACCGTTCCCACCGCGGTCAAAAGCGCGTTGCCAGGCCATAGCCCGCCTGTACTGGACCATTCTACCAGAGTCATAGTGCCCCTGGCTCTCTTCCAGCCAGCTCCCACTCAAACTACACTTTGGACATCAGATGGCTAACACAAAACCTCAGACATGATTGTGGATAACTGAATATTGGATAAAGAACCAGCTACAAAAAAAAGGTGGCCGTATGACTAATCAGATTTGTGTTATTCATGACAAACAGATTGGTTTTCTTTGTACATAGGCCAAAGGATTTTAACATCAAGATGTGTAAAATTGTGTTTTTTTTTTTTTTTAATCATATTTACATATTAATAAAATGTGTTATTTTCTATTGTGTTTATTTTTTTCTGCAGAAATGTATGCATTACTGCACGCTTTCAGGCTGAAGTTGTACAATTGTAAATCTTAAAAATGTACCTCAACTATATTAGTTATTCAAAGTAGGCCTAGCTCACAATGGTTTCTGTTTTTCAAAAACGTGTAATTTTACTATCAACAAAAGTGTAGGGCCTGCATTTTACCAGGTGTGTATTTTGAGTAAATGTGCGTTTTTTACAATACTTAAGTACATTCCACATTCCTGTGATGTTTACTAAACTTTTAATTGAAAATAGCCAATAAAATCTAGTCCAGTGTTGTCACTATATTTGTCGCTGTGAGTTTTTTTTTTTTTTTTTTTTTTACCCAAAAGCATGTTTTATTTTACATTATAAACGTCATTGCATCTTACTGTGATGAATTTAAAACATCTATAGTGTTCAATTACACCAAAAACAATTTTAATTTAAAATCTGATGTGTCTTAGAGCCTTACATAATGGCGCGTAACAGTGAGACAATTGAGAGCTAAACATGCTATTGTTGGGGTTATTTTGCACAGATTAAGCTACTTTCTTTTAATGTAAATACCTAGCTAAGCTTTCACGTTGAGTATGTTATGTTTAACGTTAGATACTTTGAAGTTTAAATGAGTAAAATAACAGGTAATTTCTTAATACTTTTATTATCCCTCTATTCAGTTTCCAACTTGGATCGTCTAGAAACATCTTTATTACCTAACTTTATACCATCGGTGCGAATGTAATACACAAAAATGCGAGCGTATTAAAGATTAAACAACGAAAGCAAAACAAAACATGCCGATTCAGAACGTCGAACGTAATGACGTCGTGTGATCGTTGCCGTGGCTACACACGGAAGTCATCGAATGCACCTGTTACACTTTTCAAACAGGAAAGGGAACGAATCGATACATATTTACCTTCTGACCGAAGTCGCTTCGAGACAGTATTTTCAACTTCTGCGACGTCTTTTTTTTTTGGGGGAGAGTTTGTTGCAGGGGGGGTTGTTTTTAAAAAAAACCCCATCAACCTGAACGCTTTATGGGTACAAAGTTAAAGAAAGAATTTGAGCGGCTAAGATGGCAATGACGACCTCAACATACTGCAGGTAACGTTAGCTGCGTTTAACAGTATACTGTATTCAATTCTAGTAAGAACTTCTAATGTTGTTATTGCCCAATTATGTTTACAGAGTGATGAGGCATCGTTTTGAATTCGAATCTGAATCTAGACTTTTGCTACTTGCTTTGTTGCGTGCATGCTTTTTACGTGACTGCTCATTAGCAAAAGCTTAATATCTGGCCTCGTTTATGAATATCAAATGGATTTAGATCTCTCTTATGGTGAATATGAATATATACACGCTGTTTTAGGAAGCGAATGGTGAAGCATCAACACTGTTATGGGGCACGCGCGTCCAAGGGATTCCTCGCGTGTTTTGGTGGCTGGCGTCTTGTGTTCAGTTTTGGTAGAAGAACGAGTCCACCAATCGTGTTATATCGATTTATTTTAATTCGTACATACATAGCCAAACGTCTACTCTTTCCTTCCTTTGTCATTCAGGGAACCTGCTGGCTTTGGGTGCCCAGAACGACTGACACTCTTGGCAGTCTTTTACAAGTTTAGGTAAATTGCGTCTCTGTTAAGGTGATCATACAGCTTTCCTCTGTCAACCTTGATATTATGTCACCCCAATGTGTGTCCCACGGCTACATTGTTATATGGTAACCATGGTTTGCATTGGCAGGTGGTCAGGACAAATACGGTGTTTTTGTTGAAAACACCTTTGTGTAACAAATTGATTAAGTAAGTGCTTTTGTAATATCATTGATACAAGCACACTGAAAAAAAGTCAATTTCACACTGAGAAATTGCTAGTGAAGTTTTACAAATATTACAAAGAAAACGCAAATCACATTGATTAAACTAAGAAGCAAAACAACTAGTATTTTTCTTGTAAAACGTACTCAAGTATCGTGGTTTTTTCACTTTTGTTATCATTTTTTAACAGTAAAATTAAAAGTAAGCAAATATGTGCCTTATCACATAAATGAGGGATTGCAAACCTCTCATGGTATTAAAAAGAAATTGGTGTTTTTAATGTTAGTTTTTATAGCATGAAGGTTATAACAATATCTTGAGGGTGATACCATTGGACATTTAAAAAAAACCTAAACGTTTTTTTTTTTATGTTTTTATGTCTGAGAGACCACAAATCTGTTTTTGAATGGCTCAAAAAATTAGGAGTGCACGATAAATATCGTCCGATAATTAATCGCATCTCCGTCCAGTAAAGCCGGTTCTCTAATCATCTGTAAGTTCCATCAGGGTGCATGATTTTTGGAAGCATAAAAAATCACACTGGATGGATGGATTGATTTCGAAACTGCACAAGCTGGGTAAAATTGTAGTGAATCCACGCTCATTATCAGCGTGGATTTAAAGTGAAAGTGACGTGACATACAAGCCAATTATGGTGACTCCAAAACACATCTGCTAAACCTCTCAAAGTGCACCCACACAGCAGTGAACACACACACCCGCGGAACACACACCTGGAGCAGTGGGCATCCATTTTATGCTTGCGGTGCCCGGGAGCAGTTGGGGGTTCGGTGTCCTTGCTCAAGGGCACCTCCCTTAGTCGGGTATAGCCAGCCCAAGACTCGAACCCACAACCTTAGGGTTAGGAGTCAAACTCTCTAGCCAACTAGGCCACAATTTCCCCCCCAGCTTGTCACAAGTTAACAACGGCTCTGTGTAGTAACAGCTGCTCGTTTGTGAAATCACGCATCGGATTGAATTAACGCTGCACTAGAGAACCGGCTTTACTGATGTGATGTGCTTAAATTATTGGCCGATATTTATCGTGGCAACCCTACAAAAAAATAAAAACTCCAGAATTTTGTCTAATCATATGAGACTAGGTAAAAAACCCCCTCTCTCCCCCCTAAATTACAATATTGAAAATAATAATCAAAGATGATGCCCTTTGTCAGCCTTTCATGTAATATGTCCCCGAAAAAGTTAATATTCAAAATAAATTCTTTTAGAGATTTAAGACATTTCACCACCTCTGTAAAAGGTTGAGTTTTAAACGTTTACAGGCAATGTTAAAGCATTGTGAATAAAGTAATAGACAATGCAATGTCCCGTTGACCCATGTACGCAGTGATTTGTAGCACCTGTGACAATCTGTAATCTCTCCTGAGGTCTCTTTGGGTGTTGATTGTTTTTCAGCCAATGTTCTTAACGGGTCCATTAAAGCAACTCAAGAGGATGTGCGACAAGACGAGAGCTCTGGCAACTGGCATTATGATTGTGAGAGCACACATACATATTCAGATATCATATACTAATGCACAGAGAGATTCAGTGTTTTATAAAATTCCCTAATTGGTCTTTTTCCTTTTTCTGTAAACCAAACATTTGTTGTTTTAAAGACATGCCTGGTGCTAACCTTCTGTGCTGCTTTTTGGGTAAGTGGGTTTCTTAATTAGCATGATTTTGTTTTGTTATGCTTATAAAATTGGTGTCATAATGTGTTATGTAACACAGTGTGTAAATCTGCATGTTTATTATGATAAGTAATTGTTTCCTTTCCATATCTTTTTAATTTCTTTGTTTTTGTATTTAGTGGAAGAACAAAGGCCTTGCTCTGCTGTTCTGTATCCTCCAGTTTTGGCCTTTACATGGTAAGATACCAGCCATAGTTACGTTCTTTATAAATGACTGTATAAAATGTTGTAATTGTATGTAATGGGTATTGTCCAAGACACACAAACTAAATGTGTATATATAAGATGAGTGAAAGTGAAACCCAGTGATAAGACAATCAAAAACCACCTTTGACTTATGCACCCATTAATTGCGTATAAGTGTATGTTTTCTTTTTAATGGCCTGGCCTTATTATCTGACAGATTCACTGTAATAGGCCATCCTTAAATTTCACACGTCTCTGTGATTGGCCCAGGCTTTGTCAAGCTTTCAGAGTTAATTTGTGCTTTCAGTGCCCACATAAGTCAGGAGTCTGAGTCGAGGCTGATGACCCACGGGACAACTTTTTTTTGAGCAAATTCTGCTGGGCAACTTTTTTTTTTTTTTTTAGCAATGTTTTTTTGGCACTTTTCCATTGAGAATGGGTATTGCTTTCTAAATTTATATTTGGATATTTTAGATTGGTCATGGGCTCCATGTCTGACCTAGTTGCCTGTTGACGGCAACATTTTCCAAAGTTGCATGGCAACATTGCTCAAAAAGTTGCCCAGTGTATCATCAGGCTGAGAGTTGAAGTGGATCTTTGAATTTGAGCACCAGAATGCAATTTTGCCACTTGATTTTGCAAGCATTGAGATTATGTTCTTCTGCCCTTTTACTTGCTCCATCTCTGAGTACCGTGGTCTCAGTGGGTGGGTTTTGGAAAGAGGTGATGTGTTAAAGACAATAGTCTATCAGAAGTTGCAGAATGGCTCAAGTGTTGCTACAGCGACCTTTAAAATCCATGCTAACATGGACAGTGTTTGTATAGTGTATCTAACACTGGAGATATTTCACAGACATTATTCCGTATCTCAAGCCTATAAAATCATGGCAATCGTTGGCCGCTGCTCTTGGTATCTATAATACCAAAAACAACAAGTATAATGCAGTTAAAGCTGCTGTTATTCCATAGTAATTGTGTATGACAATCAAGTTAATGGGGGTCTATAAGGTTTGTGTGCGTGTGTACAACCCTTTGTCATGGTGAATCAATGTCTGCACCGGACAGTAAAACCTGAATTTTTCAAACACTCTCACGACCATTTTCGCTCTCAACGACCAATTTTATGCATATTTTATGAGGTGGGGGGGTTAAATTGATTTTTTTTCGTACGACCTCGTTCATTCAATTTAATACATTTTTCTGTGAATTTCGGTAGGTTTAAGGGGTGGTCACGTTTGTATGAATTCCTATGAATTTGAAACCTCATGAAATACATATTTTTTTTCCACAAAACGTGTTAATTAGAATATGTACAAATTGCTGTGAGATCAGTTGGAATTCTTTATATTGTGGGGGACATTTTTTGGTCCCCGTTAGGAAGGCATCATAAAAAATCACACTGGATGGAGCTAAGGATTGTTGTTTGAAATTGTACTAATGCAAATTATTTGTGAGGGTTAATGTTAGGAATGAGGGAGGGGATAGAAGAATTAGAAATCCTTGGGACGTATATACTTCATTAATGTCTATTAAAAGTTCCTCATAAACCTAATATAGGGAAATGTAGCTTACGATTTTTTTATATTGTATCTGTTTAAAACATTTATCCCTTTTAGTTCCACAGGTATAGCTCTACCTACATTCCTTTTGCAGGGTGGTTTTCTTTTATTTTCAAAACCAGACATAAAAAAAAGCTGTTGACCAACAAATCATAGTCACTTGAGGAGACAAATTCACAAATAAATTAGCTAAGTGATATAGCAAAGTAACAAAAATGCGATTTCAATACTGTCAACTGGAACTAATTTAATTATTTTATATACATGTAAAAATGTTAAATCAAGCTATTCACATTTTCAATCTCAGTTTTTGCAGTTAAGTGCCTATTGAGTGTAAAAATTCATGTAATATGCTGGTATAGACAAAATCAAAATGCTGTCAAATATAGCAAACAAGGCACTTTAAATCATCTGTTTTTGGCTTTCGGCGGTTGTTTAGCCTTTGGCCTGTTTGTTTTTAATGTAGGGATGCAATTTATTAAGTTGTTCTCCGCGTGCTTCAAGTGGATGCCTCTACATTTGGCCTCTGGCTGTCTCTCTGTATGCTGCCTTTGGCTCCACACAGCTTCTGCGTGTCTTAGCCTTCAATGCGGACTCCTGTACTCTATCTTGCAGCCTGGACACAGACACGCTCACCACACTGACCAGGCTGCCCTTACTCTTCCCCAACGGATGGACACTCTCATCTGTGTGAACAAGCACACACAGTGACAAGTTACTCTCTCTCTCCCACACACACAAACACACCACACACACACACACACACCACAACTGTGCTTACATTCCACAGTAGGGAAATATGAAGAATGAAACCAATCTAATTAGGTAAGTTTGGTTGAGTTTTCAACACTGCCCTATAGTGACATGTTTGGTGCAGCGAGATTGAGCATCTTCCTTTACATTAACTGCTGTGTATTGCTTAATTCGTTCCTACGTGCCTTCCTCTCTGCCGTCATCCAATGATTACTTAAGGATTAGATTGGGTAGAAATGTAACCAGTTGTTTGCAGTTTTTTAGGATTTATGTTTATGTACTTCTTTCTGCTAGAATAAGACAATGATGAAGGGCTTTTCTAAAATAATTGATCCAACTATATTTTAGTTCAGGAAGTTATCGATTATAGGTAAGTAAAAGGATGACAGAGAAATGTCTTATTATTATTGTTATCTTAATTAGAATAAGGTGCAAATATTAAACTCTCATTAGGGTGCCAATGTATATTTTTTAATGGTCCATTTCTTCTCAAACAACTCTATTTTTTCTTTGCATTCAGGACGTAAAATTATGTGGGCTTTTTCTGATTAATGCTTTTTATGCCTGTCATTATATTTCAAATCATGTTCAGACACATTTCCTTTTAACTGTATTAATTTAAAAAATGACAGTGGTGGTTTTCCTCCTTGTTTGTCTTTTTAAATGTCTGCTGAAGTATCCCTGCCGAGATTAATTTTTATTTATATGTACAAAAATATTTTTCTGACTGACAATATACATTCAGAATTATTTTGTGACAAAATGGAAATTTTCCTGCATCATGATGATTATTTGCCCATGTTTGTTTCATTATATAAATTTGCAATTTAGTCTGAGGTGTTTAAGAATTGTTACTGTGCGACTGTATGGACAGTCATTATAACAATCCGATGCTATTAAAAGTTATTCAGATTCATTTAGTGCTACGTGAACTCAATTTCTCTTCTCTAATTCTAGTTTTACTGGTAGATTCCACGTGAGTGATCCTACAGTATTGTAATGATAAAGTACCTTACTGTGCTGTCGTTTAAGAAGCCCCGTCCCACAAGCATCTGTGAGTCTCAATAAGACTTGTATGATTTGACTGATGTGCGTAAGTCATCTCTGCTAGTGAAAGGTCAGGGCGGTTGGTTTGCTGATTTTGATATTGCCGGCGGATTTTTTTCTTTCTCGCTAATGAGACTCTTTTTCTCGGATTCATAAACATAACCTTTGAATCCTTTAATCTCCATGCCGCGTGGCGATCTGTGCTTAGGGCGCCGGTCTCTGGATCGAGTTTCCGGTTCATTCTCGCCCGCCGCAGAGAACATCCAGTATTTGATTTCTGCTCCACATTGGCTTCCCACAATACTAAAGCTCTTGGACAGTATGCCCTTATTTACGCCCTCACATATGAGTCCATCTTGTGAAATCACAGTTGGATCTTCTGATGCTTCATACATGTATTAATAAGTTTAAAACTTCGTGCTAAGATGTATTGCAATTCATTAATTTTATTTAAAAATTGTCAGGAACTATATCAGTCATTTTCGGTTTGAACCCGAGCAAGACGGTCCTATTACATAAAAGGCACAAATATGTGCTAATCTAAAAGATAAACATTCAGAAGGGGGAGCTTTGGTGTTCTAATCGTCAGATGACAAATAATTAATAAGTTTATTGTGTATTCTAGGTTATTGGACATCATTTCAAGATCTTTTAAATATTTTTTTCTCTTGACCGTTTTAACGCCGTAAAGAAAAGGGGGAAAAAATAAAAATCCAAATACACTATTTGTCAAGAAATTGGAAAAATACTAAAGGAGCTGTATATCAAGTCTTTTTTTCAAAGTGATATGTGTTTTTTAAATAAAACTACATCACGCCGTTGAATACATTTACAAGTTGGATACATTTTACACACACACACCACACACTCAAAAATAAAAATTACGAGCTGTCCATGGTTCTGAAAAAGCAGAAGAACCTCGAAGTCATTTATATAATTGCAGGGTTATAAATAAACCTATATTGCATAAAACAAATCCGGAGCGTGATTGTCCATGCATGTTTATCATTCTTTTGCTTGAGTTAAGGTAGGGTTTATCAGACTTTATTTGTTCTCTCTGAAGCTTTATGCCTGTAAGTTTCCTTTGAACTTTCTGCCTATGGTTTTTCCTGTTATTTAAACAGCATAATATTTCCTAAATATAAATGTGAAGACTGAAAAAAAAAAAAACCAGAATGAGAACATTAAAGGGGTGTTTGACTGAAAACAAGGGGTTTGAAGAAATCACTTAATTGGAGAGCCCACGTGACCTGCCGTTTAGACTCCCGTCTAATGAACCGGTTTGTCCGCAGAGAGCTGAAGGTACAGATCAAACACACCCCACTGCTAGCGTATAAGACGTCTGTTTTCGTTTATGGTTGAAGCCGTCCAAAAGTTTTGTTAGGCCACACGTTACTTCTAAATCTTCCTCAAAATTCAGAAAGCTAAGTTAAAGTCCAGTTCTTTTCTATTGTCCAAGCGCGTGTGAGATTTGCCCTTCCTCATGAGTTGGATGGAAAGCTGAGGAGCGGCGGCGCGGTGACCGGTGCGCGGGGCAGCAACGACTGCTGCAATTCACCAGACTGCTGAGCGTCGTGGAGAGCGAGTTACAGGCCGGCCGAGAGAAAGGGAGACCCCACTGAGAAACAGCTCAAACGTCACCCTGGAAGATTCCGAACTCTGGATGAAACTTCAAAGAAGTGACCAACGAGATGATTGGTGACCAAGAACGGCAGTTGACAGCCCCCCCCCAAACAACAAACCGTCACCCTGATGCCAAGTTGTAAAAAGTCCTTTGATACAAGCAGTTGGTGTTGTTAATATTAATTAATAACATTTTGTTTTGCACAGAATCTGCTAGATAACAGGTTCGTGACGTTTACCACTCGAACTTACGGGATTTATTTTGTTCACAAATTACATTCAGAATTCTTACATTCAGTAATGACAAGGTTCTTGGTATCTTTTTATATACATTAAGGACGTGGTTGTAAATTAATATACTATTAATTCGTTGTTGTGTAAGAAAATTAGGTTTTATATAGATATATATATATATCACTATATATATATATAATATATATATAGATATTAATACACACACACACCCACACACTAAATAATCGTATAATTAGTATAAAGATTAGTAAAGAAATATGGTATTCCCTTCAATATGTTGATGGTTTTGAATCTAAACTTTAAAACACATGGTGTTAGTCTTAAATCCTTATGGAAAATGTTTTTAAGTTGTCAAATGTTTATCAAATTTTTAGACAATTTTTTGATTTTTTTTTAAACAGTATATAAAATGTTCCCATTTGGACACTGAAGTTAGTAGGTTATGATTCATTATAATGTGTTTGCATTATTTAACAATATATAAAATCAAGTGATATTTATTTTAAAGCAAGATAGCAAACACTTTAAAGCAAAACGTTCCACAAAAGATAGCTTATTTATTAGGTTTTTAAATGATTAAACAATATTTTATACTATACTTTAAAAAAAAAAAAAAAACCTGCTTCAATTAAATTTTCAAAATTGGATCAAAAAGTTGTCATTGGACAAAAGGGGATTTGCAGATGGCCATTGCAATGACATTCAAGCAATCTTAAAATGTTACTTGGGTAGCTCATCTTACACAAACTTTTAGGGGCGTGTACAATATAAAAATGACTGTAATAATTGTTTCTAAGAGAAACAGAAAACAATGTCCAATTGATTTCGGAGTGGTTGAATCTAACTTTAAAACATTATGTTAAAGTCTTAATCCTTATGAAAAATGTTTATTAAATTTTCAGTTTGTAGTTTTGGTGTTGTTTTTTCTTTTTTTAGAAGTGCTTTATCAATTAATCAAAATCAAACAATGTTCCTGTTTAGGCAGGGGTGTCATCATGTTTGTGATTGCTGGTATTCGGCACATGGTGGTGGTTTTATGTTTTTTGGAACAGGCAGATTTACTTTAATTGAAAAGGCTTGTTGTGGTGTTATCGACTGAAGGGTGACTTGACCAACTCATTCAGTAGTTTACAGGTCAGCTCTGCAGGTGGGTGTCCTTCCAGTTTGCAGCCCCTCTTCAAACGTGTTCTCATCCATAAAAATAATCATGGGGGAAAAAAGTGGAAAATGACTAGCGTCCAACCTCTCATGGAAGTTCGTGCTTGTAGAGTTCTTGGCAGTACAGTGTGAATCATTGTTGGGGATAACTTTTTAATCACGTATGTGAGTGTGTGACAGTTTTTGGACAGATTGAATTTGATTTTGTGTCTAAAAAAGATGTAAAATCCAGAAATGTAAAATCTTTGGTTCTTCTTTATGTGGAAAACAAAAGAAGATGTGTATTGGTCAATGTCAGTTGACCTTGACTTTCATTGTATGGACAAGAAAAAGAAATTAAATAAAGATGTTTCAAAAGTTTTTTCCTACACTTATAAAATAAGATACTTTGAAAAAATGTCTTGTTTTTTTTGTTTTGTCGAATCATTTTGGGTTCCCCAAAGAACCTTTCAGTGCACAATTTTTTAGTGTAAACAAACATTGTAAATAATCTGAAGAACACTCTTAAATATAAAAGTTCTTTTCTAGCATTGATGGGTTCCATGACAGAACCTTTAACATCCACAGAATCTTTTTGTTCCACGAAAGGTTTCTTTTTAGTGGAAAAATGTTCTTTTTGATTATTAAAATGTTTTTTTTTTACACTGAGAAGAAATAGGTGTTTTTTTTTTAAGAACTGTTAAGGTTCAAAATGGTTCTTCTTAGGCATTGCTTTGAAAACCCCTTTTGGAAGCACTTTTTTTTAAGAGTGAAAGAATCTTTTTGTGCAGTGAACCATCAATGCCAATAAAGAATCTGTATTTTAAGAGTGTACAACTGGGTTCAGAAACACTTTTCACTCAGAAAATTCCTAGTAAATTTCACAAATAATTACCCAAGAAACTACATGTTGATTTAAATGGGAAATTTTGAAGTAGAAAGACTGAAATAGTATTTCCTTGTAAACAAACTCTGGTAAACCCCTCGTTTTATTTTTACAGCTTTGAAAAAGCATTTTTTTTTTTTTTTTGGAGATTCAGTAAGCATTCTTCTGTCCTTTTGTAAGAGGATGTTTTCCAGGTTCTGAAAGTCGGCGTGACGGGTCTGGATCCCCACGCCATGTATTCATTCCTGCTGGACTTCAGCCCTGCAGACGGTCACCGCTGGAAGTATGTGAACGGCGAGTGGGTTGTCCCCTGCGGGCAAACCTGAGCCTCACAGTCACAGCTGCGTCTACATCCACCCCGACTCACCCAACTTCGGTGCCCCACTGGATGAAGGCCCCGTGTCCTTCAACAAGTCAAACTAACCAACAAACTCAACGGAGGTGGTCAGGTGCTGACATGCTGACCACACTACCAGACACACATAAGTTGCCCACACTCCACTTTCTTCGGCCAATTTCTCAACTAAATCGTTCCCTGTAAAATGCCCCCTGCACATGTAACGCAGGTGTGTAATGCCGTATGTGATCCGTTCCATAATCTTGAGTAGCCTCTCTGGGCTCTTGTGTGTTCCAAACAGGCTTCTGTAGCTTTTAGGAGTCTTGGCCTGCCTTTAAAATCACCCTGTGCGCTGCCACAGGGAAATTTCAAGAAAACTTTTTTTTTTTTTTTTTATGTGCATTTATACAATTAGTGCGCTCCTCTGCATTCCACTTCACCTATGGAGCCCCTTTGTTCAGCAGGGACTGCATGTAACAGGAATAAACAGCTCTTAATTGCCACTTTTTCCCTCGTTTAATGCTTAAACTTCCTGCCGTTCAGACAGAGAGTGGTCTACTTCAGCTAGCCATCCTGGCTTTCAGCGGGGCTGCTGCGAGGTGCTCCAGCCCGCTCCATTCGAGTATGACTCCGCACACCAAATTATTATTGGTATTTACCCATGACCCCTCCCCTGCGCCCTCCCCGCCACCCATCTCCTTTTCTCCTCTATTCCTGTCTGTTCCCTATTTTACCTAACCCGGGTTTTTTAAACACGCAGAGCTGGCAGCAGAGAGGACGATGAGAGAGAACCAGCTCTAAATGAAATAATTGCTGTGGTTAGTTGTACATTATGGTAATTACCTCTGTTTTTTCTATGCAAAATTAATTTAGTATTTAGCCATCAGTCCTTAGATGTTCAAAAAGTCAACATATTAAAAAGGAAGCGGGGACAGAAAAGCACACAAAGCCCTTTATGTCCCCTGTAGCCATGCAGATGAAGTACCTGCCCCTCATCAGTCATTTGTAATCTACCAATTAGAGTAAAAAAAAAAATTTGCTGCTTTTCGCTCTCGCTCCATCCGTCATCTTTCCTCAGAATTCCATTCCATAGATTTATTTGTGCTTGATATGGTCACCTGCAGTCATCCGACAATTTTTTCACACACACACACACACACAAAAATGCTGTATCTAAATGTAAGACCTACCCATACACGTATAGTGTTTACTGTCCAAATTTTTCAGCTGATGACTTGGAATGTTATGACACAATTGTAATCCCCACTGTTTTTATGGCATAAATAATTACGTATTGACAAAATAGTCTACATTTTATTCCTTATTTGATTAGACTTATTGCTCTTAGTAGGATAGTTCAACTAGATCCCCTTCACCCAAAAATGAAATCCTGTCATCATTTACTCACCCGCAAGTTGATCAAAACCTAAATGAGGTTCTTTCAGCTGTTGAACCCCAAAAAGATGATATGTTTTAAAGGGGTCATATGATGCAGTTTCAAGCTTTCCTTTCTCTTTGGAGTGTTACAAACTGTTAGTGTGCATAAATAAGATCCCTAAAGTTTCAAAGACTAAAGTCTCAAACCCAAAGAGATATTCTTTAATAAAAGTTAAGACTCGTCCAACGCCCTCCTAAAACACCTCGTTTAGATGCCCCACATGTCTACGTCACTGTGTGGGAAGATTTGCATAACGCTGCCAAAATGTTCACGCAAAGAAAGAAGGCGTAACTTTGATTCTCGCTGTAGTGTTGCCTGCTGGCCTGCCCACCACCATGTTGTGGAGATGCTGCTTTCGTGTGAAAGTGAAACTACTTTGTTTGGCCTTCCAAAAGAGGACACAACTAGAAATCAGTGGTTAAGCTGTATTTAAGTTAAGTTGTATTAACACTGTTCCAGAATAGTTGGACCCAAATCTTAGAGTGTGTAGTATAGCACATTTTATGGAAGACTCTTTCCTGGGAGAGTAGCCTACAATGCTTCTGTCGATTTGTCCTACGCTGTCAGATTTTCCTACCTCCCATTAAAACAGTGGGTAGTACAATTCGACAACGAAAAATGCTGCCGATAAAAGTATGGTTTATTAACATCTACACATACCATAACCCTAAACCTACCCTTTAGAGTAATGCAAATACAGTAATTATGTGTTATATTCGCGGTTGAAGCAATAAGGGATACATTTACAGTAAACCAGCAATAAATATTTTTTTCTACGTATTAGATTGTGTTTTATAAAAGTCTATACCTACCCCAACCCTAAACCTACCCCTTACAGTAATGCAAATACATTAAATATAGTTGTTATATCATGAAAAAAGGACGCGATATTGCTGTGCGCATGCGCAGTTAACCCCTGGTAGGTATAAAATCTGACGGGTAGGATAAAATGTCAGGACACCAGCTGTAACAGAGGCTGTTTCTATATAGGGGGGGCAATTCCACTTTGCAAGGACAAGTCTGGTGCTTCTGACTCACAGCCCTGTAAGTACTTTTCATATTTAAAGAATTTGCAACTGTTGATTCAAACGCAAGTTTTGAGCAGTGTAGAGTAGCGCTTGTTGTTTGTTTCGTTTCTTTCTCCGATCACAAATGCAGACATGGTTTTGTTTTACGGCGTCGCGCTACCAATATCAACGCGTAAAAAGGCAGTATAAGTCATTATAATCAGTAATTATGTCCCCACTGAATGCAACAAATGCCTTGTTTTTAATGGGTTTTATTGGTTTGGTTGTCTCGTCTCACCGGGACACAGCATCACAGTATGGTAAGGGGCGTAACATTTTCCGTCATATGCTTGAAGAATCCGGCCAATCGAAACAGATTGGATAGCTGGCCAATCAGAGCACACCTCGCTTTTCAGAATGATGAGCTTTGTAAAAATCTATGCGTTTCAGAAGGCGGGGCATAGAGGAGCAACAATAATGTACAGTATGTGGAAAATAATGTGTTTTTGTGAATCTTGAACTGCATAAACACATTGCATTACACCAAATACACAAAATAATGTTATTTTTAGCAACATCATATGACCCCTTTAAAGAATGTTGTGGTAACCCAACCAGCCATTGACTTCTATAGTTTGGAAAACAATACTATGGATGTCGTGGCTTCCATCAGCCATTTATTACCAACATTCTTAAAATATCTTCTTTTTGTGTTCAGCAGAATAGAAAAGAAAGTTATACGGGTTTGGAACAACTTGAGGGTGAGTAATGATGACAGGAATTTTCATTTTTGGGGTGAACTATCCAATTTTAAAGTACTGTCAAAATAATTAACACAGCCATCAAACCGTATTTTTAAATTTTTGCCATACAGCACTGCAAAATAGCCACCCTGTCAGGTAACCTCATACAAAGATGTTGACATTATAATTAGAATCATTAAAGTTAGACATTAAACTACTAATTTGACATTAAAACTTTAATCTTATAAAATCTTTAATCTTATAAAAATGTTTCTTGAGCAGTAAATCAGCATATTAGAATGATTTCTGAAGGATGATGTGACACTGAAGACTGGAGTAATGATGCTGAAAATTCAGATTTACCATAACAGGAATACATTACACTTTAAAATATATTAAATGCATATATTATATGTAAAATATGTGATATGTAATGTTTGTGGATTTATGGGTAACTCATAACTGAACAAAATTAAATGTATTATTATACCCCTTTACAAAACAGTTGTATAATATGCTAAGGATTTCATTCTGTGTTGGTAATTCTTCGTTTACATTCAAAACCTTTGCCGTTTTGCATCCTGCTGTTGATACCTTAAAATTAATTTTAAAATATATACTTGTGTACAGTATGAACCTGGATTTTTAAAGTTGGTGTGTTAATAGATCTTCTGTAATAATCTTCTTACTTCCCTTTCTCTTCTGTTCTGTTTAACCTGGTCCAGATCATGCTGAATTCTCTCCATAAGTACGAGCCTCGATTTCACATTGTTCGTGTAGGAGGCAGCCACAGGGATCGGTGACCAACATCTCTTTTACAGAAACTCAGTTCATCGCTGTAACGGCCTACCAGAATGAAGCGGTTTCGAGCATCTTCACAAAACATTTAAGTTCAACATGTCTAACGAGATAATTCATCCAAAAATGAAAATTCTGTGATTTAGTCATTCCAAAAAAAAAAAAAAACAGGTCACATTTCTTACTACTGTAGCCCTTTGAAAAGTCTTGTTGTTTGTTTTGCTGCTCTTTCCCATGCAATAAAGTGATAGTCAAGCTCCAAAAAGTAGTCTATACAACTTGTGCACTACAGTATACACCCACATCTTTCTGGATGAACTGTACCCTTAAAATAAAGCTTGCTTATGTTTTGCTAAATCTAAAATATAATGACTATATGAGATATTTTATCCTCACAATCCTCTATGCTTCTTCCTTTCACAGATAACTGCACTGAAGATAAAGCACAATCCATTTGCCAAAGCTTTCCTTGATGCAAAGGAAAGGTACAATTAGTTTAAATGACATTAAACAACAAACACCGTCAGTGTCAGAAGATAAGTTTTCTCACCGAGTTAACAATGTGTACTTCAACTCATAATAATATCATAGCGGGCATTAGCGCTAGTCACGCTAGCATGACTGTGCGAAATCAGCCATGATTAGCGACCAATTATTAAACGTTTATGCTTTGAATCGAGTGAGTGTGTGAGTAAAGGAGCTTGTTGGAGAGGCAGTGTGAAGTGAGAGTGAGAGATTTTGAGCGGCTACAGTGAAGAATGGTGTGAGATATACACAATAATGTTGGTGGAATGAGTACTGAATGACTGTTCTCCAGTAAATATAGTCATAACTTCACCAGAGCAGAGGTACAACACTACTGAATTGAGAGTATACAGTGTAAATTTTAACTATTACGGGTAAATCTCATGTTTAACCCTCCCCAAAAATGGTAACACTTTAGTTTAGGGACCATTTCTCACTGTTAAACTTGCTTAACAGCATGCATTTCACTAGCATATTGGCTGTTTATTAATACTTTAAAGCATACGTTAATACCTTATTCTGCATGACCATATTTTGTACATCCCTTAATCCCACCCCATACCTAAACTTAACACCTACCTTACAAACTATTTATTAAGAAGCAGCAAATTAAGATTTTATTGAGGATAATGCTATACTTAATAGATGGTTTAATAATGATAGTTGGACCTTAATAAAGTATGGCCAAAGAAATTATATTTTGCATAAAGAAAATTTAATAATATGCATTTATAATTTAATGCATATTTTATGGCCGTAGTATTTTGGATTGTTACATTATATTCATGACAATTGAAAAAGAAAGATTTCAGCCGTTTTTTTTTTAAATTAACAGAAATTAAAGGCAGTACTACAAATATTTTGATATAAAACTTTACTATTTAAGTAATATATATATATATATGTGTGTGTGGTGTGTGTGTGTGTGTGTGTGTGTGTGTAGGTTTTTTCCAGCACAGTCCATACACCAGTGAAATATGAATACTTTGAAAATGTGATGAAATTAGAAGTGATGTATCATAATGAGAGTAAAAGTATAAGAGAGATTATGAAATATTTACCTGTGAAAGGATGTACATCCAATAAAAACCTGTCAGCAGTGTCACATTGGCCTAAAAAGAATATAAACAGTGGGAAAAAAGTCAAAAACCCGACTCATAATACCATACTCTGTTTTGCATAAACACTATAACCATTCGTAATTTTAAATACTTGCATTAATGCATACATCCATAAATGCACACATGCTTTAAAAAAAATAGTGACAATAAAGATATTTAGTTGTTACTAAAGAATCAGTTTGTAATGATTCATCATCAAAGAATTCTGTGAAAGAAAAATGTATCAGTTTTCACAAAAATAAGCAACACGGCTGTTTTCAACAAATAACAATAAGAAGTGTTTCCTAAGCACCAAATCAGCATATTAGAATGATTTTCTCAAGATAATGTGACACTGAAGACTGGAGTAAGGACTGCTGAAAATTCAGCTTTGTGCATCACAGGAATAAATTTGTTACATGAGAATAAAAGACTTCTTTTAAAAACATGAAAAAATCTTACCAACCCAAACTTGAACAATAGTGGTGTATGTGGTTCATTTATTTGTATTATTAACCATTATGATATATTAATTCTATATTTGAGGTTTGTCTCATGCATGAAGCTTTTTCTCTCCATAGGAGCCATCTTAAGAATCCATCTCGACACTTTCCAGCTGAACACCAGCATAGGGGGCAATCCAGACTGTGTAGGCATGTCATTTTGCCTGTTTTTGGTCGGATCTATAGATGTAGTTACGAAATATATACAGCATCTTGTTATTGTGACTCATATTGGGTGTCTACTTGGGGGTTGCAATGCGTATGGTGTTATAGCAAATCCAGACACTCTGTGTTCTGCTAGGGGTGGAAAACTTTTCCCGTCACCCAGTAGGTTTAACCACTTACTCCCCACCATGGGTAACAAACACTACCCATGTCTGGCATGGGCACCGAGCACCCCGTACCCATCACCACTACCTGGCCCCGCCCTCATCACCACCACGCCAAACTCAGGTTATTTAAACAGCGTGCAGTTAAATCCTATCTGTACTTACAGACCCGTCATGCTTTTTGTATAAAGCTAGGGTTTCCCACATGCAGGAAATGCAGGGGGTTTGTTATGCTGATGAAAAGCTAATAATTAATAAAACTGAATTTGGGTTCACGTAACGGCGGCTTCTCCACAAACTCGTTTTCTGCTGTGCTGTGAGTTTAATGCATTTTGGGGAACGCAGTATGCCTGATTTCTCTTTTATATTCACATTTGCATTTTTCTGAATTTTTGTGATTTGAATTTGAAATGAAGAATTTAAAACATAAGTAATTAGTATTGTCTTGCAGTGTAAAATACAATTGTTATAATTATCAAATAATTATTTTGTACTTTGCAGCACCAATTGTAATTTATACCAGGTAATATATTTCTTAATTTTTTATAATTTGTTAAACGAATCATAATTATTAAATAATAATAATAATATGATGTATTATTCAATAAAACAATAAGTATATATCTATATATAGATCTATATATATAGATCATATATATAATTACAAATATATATATATTTGTGTTTACTTGCATGTCAGTGCGACCATAACCAGTCACATTGAGAACCATCAATGTACAAATGTGTCTTTAAATTAGTCCAATTATTATCGTAAATATTGGGGGTTACTTCCAAGTATTTTAATGTTCAAAGAGTTTGGCTGACAAACAAATTGGAGCCCTTATATTAAGGGAATAATTAATCTAAAAATCAAAATCAGTAATTGTTCACTCCCAATCACTGTTTCAACTTGTATGTCTTTTCCTCCTCCTGTGTAAAAACAAAAGGAGAAAAGTTAAAAAAATGCACCCAGTCATTAATTACTGTATAATAAAAGTAAATGGGGATCCATACTCAAGCTCCATAAACTGACAAAATAGTTTACATATAGTATCACGTCAAGGTCTTCTAGTTGTCAGTTTTTTTCTTTAAACTCACTTCAGTTTTATCATTTTTCCTTGAAGTGTCTCTTTCTGAGAATCTGCGTCCAGGTGGTGCTGTGCAGATTTGCTCTGGTCACGAGGGATGGACAGGTGTGTCTCCTCCTGGTCCTTCTGCGATGCTGTCTGTGCAGCCTGCCTCTCAAGCTCTCCTGGAGACCAGCAGGTCAGAAGGAAAACCCACTTTTAAAGTCTTAGGCAATATGGACAATATTTCCAACAGTAAGTGAATAAGCTCATGTGATTTTCAGTCAGTATCCATGCCTGTGGACTGTGAGCAGTTGCACTGTATCATCCAGTCCTCCGGGGGGCATGTGAGGGGGTGTGAGCGCCCCACACAGCCAGTTAGGCACCCGTTGATGGAGGGTCCACCTCAACGTCACCCTGCTCTTTTGCTGAGGGCCCACGGACCAACCACCTGAGGTGGTGTGGATCAAGCCAATACAGTAGGTCAGAGCGGGGTTAGCTGTCCTTCTGTCTCCACCCTTCATTTTTGAGTGTTCTCTTTTAGTTGCAAAGAAAGATGTGTACATTGTCTTTGAAGATTGTGAGTGTAACAGCGGGTTCTGGACGTGTCAGTGTTCCCTGTCCCAAATGACTCCATCAGCCTTTTCTCTCAAGTTAACTTCTTTTATATCTTTTATGGTCAAAAAAGGAAACTTTGTGTGCTTTCCAGCGTGTTGTAAACGTGTCGTATACGTATTGTGTGGGATATTCCAGTCATTGCAAGGGATCTGACGCACAGCTTTTGTTGAATGTTGTCGTCAAAGTCAATGTCATCTAACGGTACCACAGATGTCATGGTTTCAAATTCCCAGAGAACACACATCGGGGATTTAAAAATATTTAATTTGGCATAAAAACATCTGTTCCTATAACGATAAATGTACATCCGTGTTCAAAATTTTTAGGGTCTGTAAGATTATTTTGAATGTTTTTTTGAGATTTTCGACTTTTAACAACTCTCTTATACAAACCCAGATTGCATTTATTTTGTAGGAAAATACAGTAAAAACGGTAGATTATGAAATCTTAGTATTAGTTAGTTTAATTAACTTTTCTATTTGTAATATAATTTAAAATCTAATTTGTTCCTGTGATGGTAAATCTGGATTTTTCAGCATCATTACTCCCAGTCTTCAGTGTCCAATGATCCTTCAGAAATCATTCTAAGATGATGATTGGCTGTTCAAGATAACATGTCTGATTAATCATCAATGTTGAAACACCCATGTTCTTTAATTTCCATGGAAAATGGGGATATATTTTTTTTTCAGGATTCTTTGATAAATAGAAAGTTCAAAAGAACAGCATTTATTAAACTAGAAATCCCTTTTAACATTATAAAAAGTAACATTATTACTATCACAAGTATTGACTTTTGTTAAAAAAAAAAAAAAAAAACAAACTTACTAACCCCAAACTTTTGAAGGGTATTGTACATGGGAACAGACACTTGTTCCTGTTATATTCTTATTTCTTTTTTCACATCCTTTTTTGTACATTTGTACAGTCTGGTATAAGTTCAAGCTGTTATCTGAACACAGAAAATCTGACTGGAGTGACTCGGAGAGAAAGCTTAACACACTACAACTGTGGTAAAACTCTACAATTAGGCCCAGGCATGAAATGGTTAGTTAATCAATTATTAACCCTTTGGCCTGTGGAAAACCGCATGTTTTGGCAGGCACAGTGGTTTCGCTCTTACCTGGACTTTTTTTCCCTCCACAACAGCAAACACTTTCATTCACAATCTCTTTTTCTCACTCTCTCTCTCACTCACACACACACATATCATTGCATTCACACTTTCACAGGCATAAACACAAACACCTTACAGTTGCATTCACACAACTACACACACCCCGTTCTGCTGCTTCCTCCAAAAGCAGGCCTCACTTACCCGCAGTTTTAAAATGCTGCATAAAGAGAAGACAATTATTCCCCCATCATATGTTTCCGCTCTTGAAAATATTATTTTAATCGTGCCGGTGGAGTGGACCACTCTGTTGTTTTCACATGAGTGTTAAAAAATAATGACGGCTGTCCAGTTGAATGGGCCCTTGGCATGTTTTGGCCACTATGGGCATGCAGCACACTCTCTCACACACAACCACACACACATACACACAACCTAAACAGACATAGTGACAGTGTCTAGACAGCTTCAGAAGGGACCAAGAAAATGTTTCTGATTTTTATTTTCTTAAATCCATTGGATCTCTTATATTTTCGTTTTCCATTTCTCTTATATTTCATATTAGTTACTTATTTTTGGTCTGCGATGACATATTGTATTTTAAGCCTTTAAAAATGTTGAAAATATAAAAACATTAATTAGAGAACCTGGATTAAAAAACCACCAAATTCCCCCACAGCTGATATACGACCCCAAAGACCTAAGAAATAACTAAATAATAAAAATCACTAGCACTTTAATATGAGGTGAAAAAGGTGACGACTACAATAGTCTTTGAACCTGACTGCTAGGGCACTATGTACCTGACTGTTTAATATAAATAAAAAAAGACAGAACTTATGTACAAGACTTGTATTGTTTTGCTGTTTTTAAAGGACAGTTTCAACTCCAAAAAAATTTTATGTACTTACCCTCAGTCATGCTAATTTTTATGGAAAAGTATTTTTTTTTTTCATCCATGTTTAGTACCAAAAGTCTTTCAAAAAAATCTTCTTTTGTTTTTTGCAGAAAAAAAGCAAGTCATACAGAACTCTCGTATACAGGATATAGAGTAAGTAACGGAATTTTGACTTTTTTGGGTGAAACTGTTCCTTTAATGAGACACTTTTAAAATATCAACATTCTGTTTTCTGTCTCTGGACATTAAAGAATGTTTTCATATTAATGTAGCTAAAGGACTCAAGCTTCACTGTATTTGTTCTGTTATTTGTATCATAGTTGCTCTGAAATCACTTTGGAATCCTTAACTTGCCATAAAATCTGTTTTCAAATGTACCTTCTTTCATATTGATATGAACAATATATTGCAAATAAAGTCTGGGTGTTCATCATCGGTTAGTTGCCGCCGCCCTAGATACAGGGACTCAATGTCCATGTCATAAGTCTTTCCTGGGAGGCTCCTCTTGGGCTGGAGGACTCCTCTCCAAGCATCCTCCACCACGGGAGACGCATGACTCTGCATCAAGGCATTGTTGGATTGACGGGCGCGTGTGGCCACAGGGCAGGAGCGTCTCAGGAACAGATTCACATCCTCCGCTCTGGCATCCTCAGCGACGGCGCATCTAAATAAACAAACAAATGAGTGATTTTAGATTGGTGCAGGGGTGGGGCAATGTCTATGGTAACATATTAAAAATAAAACCAGTGAAATGACTAATAAATGCATGATTTACAGTTTCAGACTGAGGTTTTCCACAAAAACACGTTTAATAAATGACATAACTACTTCACATTTTTATACTTTAAAAAACCATTTTTTAAGAAAAGCGATGACTCAAAAGTATCAATTACCACCTTTTTTAAAACAATTACAAATCCTAGATTAATTTAAAAATAACATAATATGTCTTGGTGTCTTAATTGTTTTGAATTTTTTAATGCATAAGCATTAGCTTCTTGTCGATCCACCGTTTCACATTTATAGTTGCATGTTTGCTGCATAAAATATGGGTAAATTTTCTATGGAAAGCCCGTTTCCGCCACTGAATAAAACAAGAAAAAATCGTGAATTTTTTTCTCACCTCACAATTCGGACTTTTTTTTCTCAGAACTGCAAGATATATAACTTGCCAATGCAAGTTATAAAGACCAGAAAATTGCATGTAAAATAAAAAAGTCAGAAACGTGAGATTTAAAAATGTGTGACACTTGTAATATAGAGGTACTTGAAACCAGATGCATAATCTATGCAAATTTGCACATGTATCCACATCCTGAAATCAGGCTTGCTATCTATCTACAGTAGAAGCTTTTGCGCTCACATACAGTATTTGGATATGTTTCGGGCCTTCAACGCTTTTGCCGAATTCCTGAAATCATACTTCACATCAGTAGATCAGATATAGATTTAGGTATGTACTTAGTAAAAAATCTCCACGCTGTGTGGATCTGCGCAAGTAGAGCCTGATTGTGCTGCTCCCCGTGCTCGATGCAGACACTCTGTTTATCCGGTGCTGGTGCAGGAGACTCTGTGCTCTCTGATGGAGCTCCACACTCCCCTCTGCTGACTTCACTGATGAAGGCACAACAGAAAAAAACTTTCTTAATGAGAATTTGCCTATATTTTGGATATGGCTTAATTGTTGCTTTAACTCCAAGGCATAAAGAAAACACAAAGTTCTATTTCTTCAAGGTGACGTCACAGAATGTAGAGAGATGTGGCTCCTGTATGTGTTGCCTGAGCTCCGTTCTTCTCGCTTTCAGGTCAGTCCTTTTGGGTCCTTTTAATACGGCGTGAGAAATACTTCTTTGGTGCTCTACGTACGTTTTAAAAACTGCAGAATCTGACAAATAAGAACATGAAGCACATAAATGATTCACGATTATCAGAGAATAAAACAATTCAACCTCTTTGATGTATAAAATGACAAGTGCTACAATGTTCATTTGTTGTTTTCATATATGTACAAAGTCCACGGTTATTAGGTGAACAAACTGAAAAACCATAAAAAAACATTTATACTACTTGAAATCACTTATATCTGAACTAGAATCAAATATACAATACATTAATATATAAGGCTTATTTTATTTTAGCTAGTTGCCAAGGTAACATGTTTGTTCTAAATTTTTTTTGCTAAAACTGAACTAAAAATAAAACTACAAAGAACAATTTAAAAATATGTATGTATTACACGACTCTGTGGAATACTCGTTTTCCGTTGGTCAGTCACGCACTTCCGAGGTCTTTATTTCCTGATAATAACTGGTTAGCAAAACTAATAACACAGGCTCATCCGGGTATACTCCGTTGAGCCTTTATTCTGCGATAACAACTGACTGGATTTACTTATCCCTTACTTAATAGAATTAATAAAATAAATAATAAAACAAAAACTTTTTTTTTTTAATGAAAATGGAAAAACTATAACAGGAACTCAACGATATTGAAATAACAGTGACAGAGTCCGAGCTTCCTTTAGTCACATTAGCTGTACACTCACGCTCGCTGTAGAGTGACAGCAGCTCTGTGCTGTGCTGAGAATGTATCTGTGCTGCTGGAAGCTGCGTCTCTCTCTCTGTGTCCTCTCCACACTCTCTGAATCAGCACGGCTGCCTTTTCTCCTCTCCAGCTCCCCCAAGTATCTCTCTATCTGGGCTGAGAGAGGAAGACAACAGTTAAAGACTCACACATGGTCTTTCATTTTGTTGACATGCTTGCTCGCCACATATTTTAAGTCTTCATTTTATGTGCTTTTAGTATTTTTTTTTTTTCTGAAATACATAGTTTTTATTCCATTAAAAAATACATTTAAATTTTAGTGTTTTTCACCTTAAAATTAGTTCAGCTAGTTGCTAATGCAGTTTCTACATTTTTGTTTATTTTAAGTGGTGTTTTCATTTAATATTATCGATTTTATTTTATTTCAGCTTTTTTTCAATTAACAAAAATTTTATTTCAGCTTTTTTTCAATTAACAGGTTAATGAAAATAACCCTGATGCTACACACTACAGGTTCCCACACTCTGTTTGGTTTTGTGTTTGTTTACCAGCTGGTAGTATCTCCATCAGATGAAGCTGGTGTTTGCGGAACGGTTCTCATGGCTCTCTGTCTTCGCAGACACACTTGATGACGTAATTCTTCTTCTGCGCGTTGCCTCTCGTGTGTTTTCCTGTTGTCGCCTGCCGCTTATCCCTATTGCAAAAAGATAAATCTCATTTACCAGAATATAGTGTCAAATGGTAAATTTCTTATTTTTTCACAGAGGTACTGGGGACTAAATAGTTAGTTTCCTTACCTGAAGCTGCGCTGTATTGCGCTGACCGCTCTGGGGACAGTTTCTTAATTCCTTTTTCGGGTCTGATGGGCTCTCCAGGCTGCCCTGGACACTACAAGCTGCTCGCACATACTCCTCAGATGATGACTCCTTCATTTATATACAGTATGTGGGGTAAAGAAATACATAACAAAAATACAAATACAAGAAAACAGCAAGTATAACTCTAAGTGATCAGAAAGATACTGGGAAAAGACCATATATGATGAGTTTTTAATGAAAGAAACCTTAAAGAAATGGTTCATCCAAAAATGAACATTTGCAGGAAAATGTACTCTTGCTCAGGCCTTCCAAGATGTAGGAGGAGTTTGTTTTCTTTATTGAAACAGATTTGGAGAAATGTAATACTTATTACATCACTTGGTCTCAAATGGATCCTGTGCAGTGAATGGGTGCGTCAGAATGAGAGTACAAACATGATAATCTTGTGAAGTCAAATAGCTGCATGTTTGTAATAAACAAACTAATCAATTAAGATAATTGTGTTATATAAAGTTCTACACTAATATGTCGGACTTTGATGTTGTAAGAGGACAACAGGAGACTTTCATTGGAGGATGGGTTATTATGGATAAAGTTTTTAAAGCCTTAATGATGGATTTGTTTTTAACAAGCCAACAGATTTTTTTGCTTCACAAGACGTTCATTTTTTTTGACGTGTGGATTACTTGTGGATTATTGTAATGTTTTTAATCAGCTGTTTGGACTCTCATTCTGACGGCACCCCATTCACTGCAGAGGATCCACTGATGAACAAGTGATGTAATGCTATTTTGGATTTCTTCATATCTGTTTCAGATGAAAGAAACAAACTCCTCTACATCTTGGATGGCCTGAAAGATGAGTACATTTTAAGCAGATTTTCAGTTTTGGGAGAACTATTACTTTTAACTATCATCATAAGTGGACTTACAGGGAAAAAATAAAAATGCTACCAATGTAAAATATGTCTACATCAAGGCCATTTAGCAGACACTTTGAGCTGGTGGCCACTGACCTTAGTGTCTCTCCATGGGACGTCTGACCGCAAGTGATCAATAAGCTGATCCAGTACAGAGTCAAAGCCTTTACCACGCCAGTCTTTCACAGCCAAATCAGCCAAACCTGCAGGACCAAACATTGGAAGACTGGTCTAAACACTCAGCAAATAAAACCTGAAGATGCTCTGAGGTCTAAAGAGTGCGACTCTACCTCTGTATCGCCTGTGAATGAGCTGATGGGTTGAGCTGCTGTGGTCCATAATCAGAACAAGGGTCTTTACAGCTGCTCTGCCAATCACAGGATTCGAGCAACTGGACATTTTATACACAATATCATCCATGATTTCAGTCAGAGCCCTGTTTCCCATTTCAGCTACAACAGCTCTGCAGAAACACAGGGAGAGATAGAGGTATTTGAGTATTTGGATGTAAAGCAGTTACATGGATAAAGACTGTATTATGGATTAGGTGGCTTTCTGTTGTACCCGTTTGCCCTGAAGATATTGTTCCACATGGTGACAGTAACAATGGAGACGTCGTCATCTTCACAGATTTGGATGTTCTCATAATGTTTAGATCTCAGGACTGAGAAGAGAATGCTAAAAACATCAGTTTCATTTCAGTTCAAGCTAAAAATCCATCTCTAAACACATCTTGTGATGGTTAATTTGCTAAATTTATAGAGGAAGTTGTTTACCACGATGAATGAGATGTGTATGAGCCCTGAGGAGCCAGCCAATCGAATCAAAGACTTTTCTAAAAAAACGAATGATCTCATTATGTGCCTTGTCCTGTTAAAAAGAGAAATGAAAAGATCTGGTTGGTTATTACTTTCTAGCTAATAAAATTATGTTTTTTTCAAAATTAACTTTTTCTAACATTCCATTATTTATGAATGTGCTCAAAGTTCAAACATCCTTTTTTTTTTTTTTTTTTGAATGTTAGTGAAAACATGAAAGGAATGTTTATTATTTTTAAACATCATTTTGTTAAAGTTTCTTCTGAAACAAATAGTATGTTTTAATATTAGACATACACTCAAGGTTCCATGAATGATGTATAATGTAAACAACATTAATCAAGACTTGATAACTTTGAACGAACATTCTATTACGGTTACTGGAAGAACATAACATTTGCCAAAGTTCTGAGAACGTTCCCTGTTAGCTGGGTATGTTGTCTCTTGTAATCAAAATATAGCAATTATTATCAAAAGTCAGATATGAGAGAACTAGTTAGAAATAATGACAGGTGTTTAAGATTTGTGTCACTCTGAAAGGGTTTATTTTGCATTAATAACTAGCTGACTTTAAAATAAATAACCCAAACCTTGCTACTTGATGTTTTCTGTGATTCAGGAGACTGTAATATCTTACCCGCAAAGCTCTGTTCATTAGACGGTCTGCAAGAAAAAGAAGGCTTTCCACCACAGAAGGCAGAAAATCGTGACTAAACACATCCATGTCTCTGAAAGCACCCAGACCCACACAGCATGTGCTAGTTGGACAGAAACATGCTTTAAAACTCTGACACTGAAATTACAACAGCACTCGGTGTGTATTTATATTTGAATACCTGAGGAGGTCTGCCATCTGTGTCAGAACCGCATAGCCTCCGTGGATCTTGGCTGGACTGAATCTCAGGGAAGAGGAGCAGTACTGCAGCACACCATGAGAGTAAAGAATCTGTTTGCATGCCTCCAGATCCCTCTGATCTCCTAAAGACTTCCTGCCTACAAGATCTGTTCATGAAAGCTGTTTGAGTTCATTCGTGTAGGAGATACATGCTTGTGTTTTAGGACAGCTGACATGTAACATATATTTTATCTAAAACGGTTACAAATAGCACTTTATATTATTGTAAAATTAATGTACATTTAGTTTTATGAGCTTATATGATCTTAGAGGTTATATTTTGTATATCTTATAATGCATTTGTCACACCGCATGATTATTTGGGTGAACTGAAAAAAAACAAAAAAAAAAACAGACAGCTTTAAATAAACGAAATTCTACAGTGATAAATGTGGGAAAAGAGAGGACTTTCATAATCTTTACCTTTTAATTTTGAAGAGCACGTCGTTAACCTTGTTTTCAGGTTTTTCTCGAGTGTCTGCGACCAGATCCTTCAGTTCTGGGCTAATTTTATCTCCTGATGGACCCATTGCGCTCACCAACTCGGAAAAACGTGTTAGATTTCACATATAAAAACCCATGTCGAATGTTAAGAGTTTACGTAGTTTATTACTTCTCATATTTTGGGTAAAGATGTAACTTCCATGATTGTTCTGGTCAAGAAAAGCGACAAAACAGACGGCAACAGACAAGAGCCAGTTCGGTTTCTACGGAAACCTTACGTCATCACACTGCGACCCGTACATCGTGTTGAGAATTTTTTTTTTTTTTTTAATATATAATTTTTTAACACATTATGTTGTATTATAACAATAATCGGTATTATTGTTAAAATAAAGAGACAAATTAATATATCCTTTTCATATTTCTGACTGTCTGTTGTGCATTTATGCTAAAAGGGTAAAAGCACAACTAGTGTGAAGAATATTTTGAATGTGTTTGTTTGGAATACAATTTTTTTTTTTTTAATTAAATATCCTCTTAAATCTCTTAACACAATGCCAAGTTGCCAACAATGTCGTTATTTCCGCGACAACAGCGCCTCCAACTGATGAGTCTGGATGAGTTTAGTTAAATGGCCAGCCTGCAGTCCAGATCTTTCACCCATAGAAAACATTTGGCACATCATAAAGAGGAAGATGCAACAAAGAAGACCTAAGACAGTTGAGCAACTAGAAGCCATTCCTAAACTTGAGCAACTTGTCTCCTCAGTCCCCAGACGTTTGCAGACTGTTATAAAAAGAAGAGGGGATGCCACAGTGGTAAACATGGCCTTGTCCCAACTTTTTTGAGATGTGTTGATGCCATGAAATTTAAAATCAACTTATTTTTTCCTTAAAATGATAAATTTTCTCAGTTTTTAAACGTTTGATATGTCATCTATGTTGTATTCTGAATAAAATATTGGAATTTGAAACTTCCACATCATCGCATTGTTTTTATTCACAATTTGTACAGTGTCCCAACTTTTTTGGAATCGGGTTTGTATGTAAATATTGTACAAACTATATTGCCCTAAAACAAGAATAACAGCAGTTTTTTAAATTAGGTTTCAACTAAACATCATAGCCGTGAGTGACACTTTTAAAAACATAATTTTAGAATGTTTCTGTCCCCTAGGATGATTTTAACATCAACGTCTAACATTTTCAAAAAACACTGAAGAACCGCCATGAACATTCAATAATTACTTATTATTTTATTTCAAGTTTTTGGTTAATGTGCTCCTCTTAAGATCAGGGGTCTCTACAGCACAAGACCTGTCCCGTAGAGAAGCAGGGTCTTCAGGAGCCCTGCACCAACAGCCCTAATGTCCTCTCCACTGAGGATCAGCAGGTTCATCCTCCTCCAGCTCAAGCCTCCAACAGTAAAGCACTTTATGTACTTTGTCAAAAAATGTTCATGTTATTTGTTTAGCATCAGTATTTTAGGTTAAAATAAGTACACATATTCTAAATAATAGACATTCAATTACTATTTATAAATTAAAACTACAGTTGTAATAATTATGAGAACAAGACCCAGCTAAAGTCATTTTAATATTGTGATTTACTGTTTTCTACATAAATATACATTAGTTTGAGAAAGCTGTAAAAAGTGTTCTTGAACATGGCTGAGCCAGAGTACTTTATCAGTACCGGCTCTCTATCTAGGCTGTCCTGGTCCCAGCACTCCATTACTGTCCAACTAATTGACTTCCGGTACAGCGACCTTCTAAAAAATTCTGCCTATAAGACATTCTGGGGTATATATTGTGTCTTAAAACCTGTAGTTTGCAACAAATTCTAGTAACCAGTTACACCATATCTCAATATGCATTCTTCTTGTAACCAATCAAAAAAATTTGCCTTTTCTTCAGGCACAGAACTGTATTGCCCCCTTAAGTGGCAAAATACCATTGGAAAACCTGCCAACTCTGTGTGTGGAGACCCTCCAGACAAGTGACTTAAGCCAGCAATATTTGCATATGGCAATATTACTAGTCTAGGGATGTTTAAATAATGTTTCAGAGGTTCTTGATGTGATACCAGACAGAACTGGTGCACCACTTCTAGAGCTTCTCAGTTGGCTTAGCATCTCGCAGGCTGACGCAAGTCAACACCATCACTTAAACACCTTAGCATCTTGCAAGGCTGACAATGTTCCTGCCCACAGTCAACCGACTTTACTCAGCCTAGAGAGCTCACTGTTTTAGTCACCCCAGTCCTAACTGATTCCTTAATGTCCATCCTGGAGTTACCTACTGTATGAACTCCCCCTCTCAGAACTCCCTGTCAGTCATTCCAAGCTCCCTTTCAAAGCCACCCCAGTTGCAAGGATTCTTAGCTGCTCTAATGGTTCCTACCGTGATTCCAGGCAGATCTCTTCATTTTATGAGTCTGCCCTATAGAGCACTCTTTAGGTGTGCTCCCTGCCATGACCGTCCTGGCCCCAGAGGTTACTGTGATGGCCACCCCAGAGGTTGCTGTAAAACATGAGCCAGAGCCGGTTCCTAAAGCCAGTACTCCCTAGTTCCAGTGCTCAGTATCAACACTATCCTCAACTGAGCACTCCCTCAAGTGTACAGTTCCTGACCAAACCGTTCCTGTCACACCAATCCTAGAACTCTCAATCTATGCCATCCTGGTCCCAGCACTCCCTTTGAAAAATCATCCTTATCTTATATCTATTTTTGTTAGAGCTGATTATGGTACAGAAAATAAATACAAAAAAAAAATAAAAATGCCAAAATAATGCTGACATAAATCAAGCTCTATGCTACCTTATGTTCAAAAGCACAATGAGATGAGTCTTAACGAAGACAGATCTTAACTAGTTTACTATTAATTCTTTTTCTTACTGTCTCTTGGCACCTAGCATCATGTGAGTTTCAGTTACTGAATTTTCCTAACATGGCCTTGGAGGATTTAATGAATTTAATAAACCTTTCAATAGATTTCTAGAAGTTCAGGAGTCCCTTATAATTAAAGCAAGAAAATGAAAACAATGCTTGGAAGAACAAAGAAAGCTGAGCACTCACAATTCATATGCAAAATGATTCAAACACAATAAATGAAGAGTTTAATATCAGCTTTGTGAATGTATAATGTTAAAGTACAGGACAAACTGTCCCTGTATGGATCTAATATGGAACATTTCTGTTGATTCTCTATTATTCAAGACGAAAAAACATCACATTAGAAATGTGATATTTCTGATATTTCACATAATAATAATTTAATAAAAAAATAAAGAGACATTTAAAAAACATCTACTAATTACATATAATCAAAACACAATACAAACATTGTCATACTGAATTATTTCTTTAGATCAACTCTCAGGGTCTTCTGCAGACTTTCTATGCTGGCATCTAGTGCTGTAAGACCGTCCCTGAAATTCTGCTCATCCTGTGTGTTAAACGTGGACCAGGAGTTTATGCTCCAATCAGAGGCTAAAGATTTAATATCACACGAGGAAAAGGTGTTCTCCGTCACTGAAGGGTGTCCAGTGGATGCTGTCTGAACACCCATCCTTAGGCATTGACGGGCATGTTGGGATTCCACTAGCTGATTGTTCAGGCCTTTATTTTTCTGATTTAAATGTAAGGCCATGCCATGATGATCTGAATCGTAATCTCGGCCATCATTCTTCACATCCTGAACATCCAGCTTTTCAAAAGCATGGCCCATATATTTCAGGCCTACATGAGCATCCACATCTTCCCTTTGATTCTTGGATGTCATCAGCTCACTTACACTGAGTGAGTGGATTACTGTGACCAAAACCTGAGGCAAGCTGCCACCACTGGAGTCTCTCTTAAAGGGGCAAACGTTGTTCGTTTCTGCTCTTCTAACTGAGAACACATTCTCAGCTATGGTTTCATGGGTTGGTTTGCGTATATATGGAGAGCAGACTGGCATAAAGTTCTCTTTTCCATCATCAGTCCGACCAGGAGAGGTTGGTTGTAATGTCTGGGACCTACAGTAAATTCGGTGAAGAGGAGAGGTCTGTTCGATACCCCTCACAGGGTCTGAAGGTAGGTCTTCACAGAGTTTGAAGTTTATCTGAGACAGCAGTCCTCCCTCTGTGCATTTCATGCAATTCCAGAACACTCTTGGTAAGCTGAGAGTTTGGCTGACATAAATCCAACTGATGAGAATATTTCCTGGTGTCTTTTGTTTGACTTATCTGCAGATTTCTGTGTGATTGAAAAAAAAAAAAACAGCATTTTTGACCTATATATTCTGTTATATACTACATTCTCTAGATTACATTTGAAAAGTTTAATTTCATTGTAGTTTAGATGAGTGGCACTCAAGCCAGAATTTAAATTACATCAAGTGGCACAAAGTACAGTATCAAAATTGCTTATTACACAGAAACACACAAAAAAGGATGGCTTGTCATGCAACCTGTCCATATTAACATATCTACTTTGTCTTTTTTTTATATATCAAGTGACAGATGAATGTTCGTCAAAATAGAGTTTGACTGGATGCACATCCTTTCAACAACAAAACAGAAGCACTTTCTCCTCCCTTGTAAAGTTGATCGTCTTAACTATAAACAATTATATGTTTATTTGCATGAAGAATGATTTTTTTCACTGCTCTCAATGACTCCATGAGAACATACCTACCTGATGACTTCCTGCAGTCTGCTGATCTCTCTGCCTCCCTCTGCTGAAGGCTCAAAGTCAGTTCCAGCTTCTCTCAGTCTCATACTTTCCAAGTTTACTCTGGCAACTCTCGCATTTCAGCTAATGCCGCACTACACTCATCCTCTGCATGGGTAAGTTACATGACAATTACTCAAAGCATAAGAGAAAAAGGCTTCAAATATGAAGGGTAAATTTAACAGCAGTCATGTGTTTTTTAATATTAGTGAAATGAAAATATCTTGGAATGTGCAACAAATGTTATAATGCAGTCATACCTGTTTATATAACATCAATATAGTGATAATAAAAATCAATTCTAAGTTTGTTTTGTTTTTAAGAAAGAATAGGATAATATAAAAATGCTAGACAGTTAACATACTTACTATACTATAATTTAAGAAAATAAAATAATAAATAAAACCAATATAGTATTACAAATACTGACTAAAATAACAACAGTCTAAAAGAATACCCTTACCCAGTCTTATCCGGCTGTTCTCTAACTCAACACACGTCTTTGTGGTGCTTCAGGTCACCGTCTTTGTCCTCCATGGCTTCTCTGTTAGTCTCATGTTCTCCTGCTGCAGATCATCAAGCTCTCTACGGCTCTCATTTAACTGAGTTTGTAGCGTGAGGTTTCAGAGACTGCAACACAACCACTGTAAAAACCATGCCAAAAAACTCAAAGGATGTTTTCATACATCCACTTGGTTAGAAACTACAAGGCTAAATTCTAAGAACATATACATATTTGTACATTTACTCTTTCATTGGTTTTATTCATTTCTAATCAAGCCCTTAATAGACAGCATGAAGCCACTCCACCCTCCATGTCGCAGGCCTCCGGCCCTGTTCCGCCGTTTTGCTCTCTCTCTCTCTCTGATAACTGCTGATTGAGTATTCGCAAACGCCTGGGTGTCATGCAAATTAATACAAATTAGATTTGTCAATTGAAGTGTGATTTATTAAGATTAAAAAATAACAGGATGAAATTTAACATAATTTTAATCTGCATAATGAAGCTTATGTCCAATGCCATGCAATATATTGGACTTCTTAAAGGTCACTTTTTTGTATGCTAGTTCAATGCTTTTTTGCCACAGTACAGACTCTGAATGAACTTGATTGGAGGCGTTTTTTTCAACACATACTGATAAATCTGAGTAGTTTTTTAGTTTAGATTAATTAATTGGCATGTACAATGTAATCAATTTAACTGCAGTTTTATTTTCTATTATATTGTATTTTGCTGTAGTTGTAAGTAGCAAGTCACTGACCTTCGCAGCTGTACATTCTCACTCCTGAGTGGCTGCAGGGCGAGTGCGATCTCAGCTTGGATGTTGGTGCTGCCCACCATGACAGGAAGCAGAGAGATGCTCTGCTCCACCTCAGAGATCAGCCGCACAGCATCACTGTCTGCACAGAAGAGTGAACGATAATACCATGTGAAAACTAACACACACTCTGCTTATCGGCCAAGTTTCTAGAAATCTGCAAAACCAGCAACTCAATCCTTGGGTGATCTGATACTCTGACGGTCCAATATTTTATTATGTTACAGAAAGTGACTTAGATAACCATTGTATTCAGCTTTCATTAATCAGATCTAGGATCAGGACAGAGGGAAGAAAGAAAGAAATCCCTGTAACAAGAGCCTGACAACAACAACACACAGAGAACAAGAGAAATTTTAAAAGATATGTTGACAAAATGTCTCATTGTTTTTGTCATGTATGATGTATTTTTTGTTCCCAGACAGAAAACAGAAATTACATCATACAGGTTTGGAACAACAAAAGTGATATATACAGTAAATAACAGAAATGTCTTTTTTTTGTAAATATAGATTTGCTGAATCTAATATAATATGAAAGTATTAAAGATGGATGGAAAGTCAAAGGAAGGGAAAAGAAATGTAATCAAATATTCTCACCCTGATTAGCAAACTAAAGTCTTCAGCTCTCCCAGCAGATATCTTAACAGTCACCATCACTTTCTGTGTGGTTTTCTCTGGACTGGGGGTGAGAACTGTTAATTTCTCATTGCTGGTCTCACAGCTGATGTCTCTGACAGGTGTAGTTGTCCATCCCCCATCTTTTATGTCATCCCTCTGCATTAGTACCCACTTTCTTTAGAACAGATCTCCTGCTCCGGGTCATTGCAAATAATTAGTACTGGGGCCGTTTGGATCAGGTTGAGGCTGGCTGACCCTGGGGCTGGTTGGGCACCTGTGTAGTTAGCACGCGCGATGAGTGGGACAGGTTGAGGACGCCAGTGGATGATGCCAAGGGGGTACTGGTCTAGCGCCTACACAGATCCCACCCTTGTGATGAAGCAGCTATATTATTAGAACCATCATGAAAAGTGCTAATTAGTACTATTAGTTAAATTAAACATTTTACACATCAACCATTGTATTTTCAATAATGAGGACCCTATCATCTGAACCAAGACCGTTTACCAAGGACAATTCAAAAGTTTGAGCTCATAGTCTGCTTAATGCTTTTCTAAGATTAATACTTGCTTATCCGATGGCAAGTATGCATTCTTCAATCGAATAAATTACATGGAAAGTAAAAGACCTTTTCCCATTATTAACAAGATATTACTATTATAATTAAACACTTCTCTTTTGACTTTCTAATCTGTCACACACCGATCCAATTAACCTTTCTTGAAATGTATCCCGGCTGGTTTCACGGGTTTGTCAACTGTTTTTCAACACTGATATTCGAGCAAAATATGTTTCTTGAGCACCAAATTAGCATTTATATTGTTTCATTTTTTTTTATCTTAAAATTATTTTAAATCTTTAATTATTTAAGAGTTATTTTGTGTATAGTTTTTTTTTCCCGAAAGGCTGATAGGTTCAGCCTCGAACATTAAACTTTTCATAATTATACACCGTCCATTCACAACTGTACATATTTATACACGAGAAATCCAATGTGTGTACACTTTTGTACATTTGTACACTGCACACTTGTAAAATATCGTCATATCTGCACACAATTGTACATGATCTTATGTTTATTAACACTACACATTTTTTTTTCTTCCCTATAACTTTCACGTGTGTGTGACCATGGACCACAAAAACAGTCATCTAGGGGTATGATTTTTTGAAATTTGAGATGGTGTACATCATCCTGACAAGCTGAACAAATAAGCTCTTCCATTGATTGTATGGTTTGTGTCTTAGGATAGGACAATAGTTTTAGCCCGACGAAAAATGTGAAAATCTGGAATCTGAGGGTGCAAAAAAATCTAAATTATTGAGAAAATCGCTCTTTAAAGTTGTCCAAATTAAAGTTTCTTAGCCAATGCATATTACTTTATCCAAATATGTTTTTTGCTATTAATTACTAAATATTTTCATGCAACATGTATCTTTACTTAAATATCCTAATGATTTGTGGCATAAAATATAAAATCGCAATAAATTTTGAGCTCCATACAATTGATTTTTTTTTGGTATTGCTAACAAATATACCCCAGCGAGCTTATCGACTGGTTTTGTGGACCATGGTCACATACATTTAGGCTTTTTATAACCATTTTAATGGATATCACAGCTCTCATTGTTTGTGGATTATAGTGCAGTAAAACATACGGTTCACTGTGAGCTGATCCAGGTCTCTGAGGGCTCAGTGCATGGTGGTGTGAGGTAGTCAGAGCCCGACAGTTAAGATACAGTGGATTTGTAAACCTGACCTCGCAAACAGAGTGAGTACCAAATTACATTTTCCATTTACTAATTCCTATTACTACATTAGAGTTCATTATACTGTTGTGTTAGTGGTCCTGTCTGTTACCCGAAGATGGAATATTAGGACTACTAAGCTTGCAGCAGGCTTGAAAGTAAGCCAGTCGGAGTGAGTTTTGCCTGTTCATGATTCTGCTTGTGTTACAGGGGTCAGTACCTGAAGGATGTTCCTGTGACACTTGTGCCCTGTTCTGATCCCTGGTTTTTTTGATCACGACGGCGCCAGCTTGCAACTCAGGTGACAACTGGCAGATGGAATCGTCTTCTGGCTTCACTGGACTGGGGATCTACAGGGTTAAAGCAAGCAAGAGCATGTTGTGATCTTGAAGTTATCTGTTCTTTCTGAAAAAATGACTCTTTAACAATATAGCACCATGTTTCTACATCTATACCTTACATTTAGTTCATTTAGCAGACGCTTTTATCCATGCGACTTACAAATGAGGACAATGTAAGCAATCAAAATCAACAAAAGTCTCAGTTAGCTTAAAGTAGTACATGTAGCAAGTGTGTTTTTAAATGATATAATACATCGAAAGCAAAACAGATAGAATAGCAAAAAGAATAGAGCAAGCCAGCGTTAGAGGCCTTTTTTTTTAGGAAGAACACAAGCAGCAAAGAATAATAGAGTGCAAGCGACTAAAAGGGGACAAGTGTTTTTTTTAAGAATCATAATTAAAATAGAGTGCTAGATGTTGAAACTGGGTCAAATACAAGATGCAAGAGATGTGTTTTTTAGCCGATCCTTGACGATGGCTAAGGACTCAGCTGCTCTCATATTGATAGATGGACAGGTCAGTTCCTACCTCCAGGACAGGGAACATTTAATTTAAAAGTCAGTCATCAGTTGTGGATTTGTTGTGTTTCGTCTTTGGATGGCACCATCATAAAGCGATGTTCACTTGCAGAATGCAAGCTTCTAGAGCGGCACATAACTGTCCTGAAGTACAGTATCTATTAGGTACAAAAGGGGTGCAGAGCAGGTGATTGGTCTTTTGTAGGCAAACATCGAATGCCTTGAATTTTATGCAAGCAGCTTTATTTGTAGCCAGCGCCGTTGTGACGTTTTGCTGCATTCTTTTGGACCTCATATAAAAATAAACTGCTTGCCCTGCCGCTTGCGCGTTTCTTGTTTTATATCCTTTATTAGGGCGTCTTTGATAGAAACTGGCTGGAAGACCTACTACCATGAGAGCTCTGTCAATGGTCCCAGTCCTCCTGACAGAACAAAGAGCTTGAACAGTGTTTGGGGGGCTGTGAAGCATGTTCCGAAAAGAAAGGGCCTTGATCTTCGTGATGTGGAATAAAAGCAAATCTGCAGGACCGGACAGTTTTAGCAGTGTTGTGTCTGAGAAAGTCAACTGATCATCAATCATACTCCTAAGGTTTCTCTGGCTGTTTTTGAAGGAGTTATGATTGATTGTAGCCTAACTGGATTGGTGATTTTGTTGATTAAACGATGGAGTTTGATGGGAACATACTAAGCAGTTCTGTCCTTGGCAAGCGTTGAGTTGAAGATGATGGCCTCATCATCCAGAAAATCTTCATTCTCAGCAAGCTGAGATGCGAGCAGCTACCGTCGGATCATCATGTGGAGATGGAATGAGAGGTCCAGTTGACCGTTGTCATCAAGCATAGCACTGGTATGAAAGCCATGTTCGTCTCTGAATCGTAGAACCTAGTGCTGCTGATGCCATTTATACAGAGAAGATCAGAGTGGCCCAAGAACTGAGCCCTGAGCGCACCCCAGTAGTAGAATGTTGGTGACTTGGACCACCTCACCTCTCCAAGAATACGTATCCTTGAAACTGGACCTATCTACACCAAAGGTAAGACTCAAACCACAGGAGTGCGGTTCCTGAGATAACCTTTGCCATAAGTGTGACAGGTGGATCTGGTGGTGGTTTAACTGTGTCAAAAAGGCGGCAGACGGACAGATCCAGCACCGGCAGATCAATATTCGACTGATCGTTTGCTCCCAATGGACTGCTCTGTTTCTACTGGTTGCATGTCACACAAATTGTACTAGGATTCTTTACCAACAAGGATGGTGAAATGCAATAACCAGAATAAGACTGACAAATGTTCACATTTCGATAAAACAGGTATAAATTCTTTGCAGAACTTACTGCAGTTTCGGAGCGCTGCTAAGAAGATAAAAAAAGGTTACAGTATATTACTACGTCGCGGATCATCTTACCTGGCCTTTTGTTTACATGTATGAGCTAGTGTTTGTCTTCTTTCCCATGCCTTTTCTGTCATTTTTTGTTTCGCCATTTTTCTTTGATACATTTTTGGGTTTGGAGTTGATTGGTGCAGGTTTTTGTTCCCTGTGGGTTTGGGCTTTGATTCTGTTGTGGGAAGATTATTGATATATCTCATCACTACTTCCAATTGCTGAACACTAGAAATTTTATGGATTTTTTAACTAATACTTAACACCTGCTTGGTTCAGCTCGAAGGATCCATTGAGGTAAAGCAGCAATTGGTCGAGTCCTTGTGTGATCGTCGCTCAACCTGGAGGCAATTTTCAATGTGAAAGAATGTCACAAAAGGCTTAAAAAATTTATATACACGATTTTTAGTTCTGTTCAGTTTTATACACTACTACTTGGAGTATGTGTGGCTGCTTTAGTTTACCTGATCTTCAGAGTCGTTGAATAAAGAGAATATGCTGGTTCAAGTGGAGGAACACATCTCCCAGCAACCCTAAACCCAGACACCATTTTCTGTATGTCAAATGTTTGGTTTCAACTATTTAAAAGTGTCTAAATTCACGCAGTATGGACAAGATTCTGTTATCCAGTCTGTTACCTTTTCTCTCTGTATCTGTCCACGTCCAGAGGCTGTCAGCCTGCCTGTTGAGATCACCTGCAAAACATAAGTTTAGTGCTTCAAATCAAAAAAACAAAGTACAGTACCTATATAATTATAAATAATGCTTTGCCACTACCTACTACCTTTGGTCTTGATACCTTCCCTGTCCTTGCCATATTTGATTAAATCTGCAAATTCACCAAGTGCAACCCCTACCAAGTCAACAAATATTTATTCATCGTGATCGTATTGGTCTTATAATAAGTTTGTCATGTCATTGCTTGTGTTTATTGTGCAAATTACAATTCAAACCACAAATACCTTACAATGTAAAAATCCATAACTGCACTCATCTAAAACAAAGCAATGAAAACAACCGCTGCCCTGTTTACAAATCATCAGCAGCATAGTTCAGTTTGCGTTTCAAAAAATCGGAGCCTGAGTGCCGTGGACCAATAGGGAGGTAACATGAGACAGTTTACAATCTGGTGGATTTCATTTGTGGATTCCGGCCCCGGTGGGGGGGGGACATCAAACCTGTCATCTATTGGCCTCTTGGGCTCATGTCAATCAAATTGCGCACTTCTAGCCAACACTCAGATTCCTCAGGTTTAGCCAACGCACCTTTACGGCTTCAGACGCCAAAAAGGGTGTTTTCTATGGAGATGGAATGGCAGAAATAATCATTCTGAATATTCGCGGTTCTGCTAAAATGATATCTCAGCGTTGATGTCAGTTCTAGAATTAACCTACTTTTTAACTTTTATTGTTTTGTTTTCTATTTTATTTTACTTTTTATTTCTTTTTTTGCTTTTTAATCTAACTTTTTTATACAGTAAGGTAAATAACTTCTTTCTATTTTTTATTTTCGGTCATCTTAAATAGTCAATATGTTAGCACAAGAGGCTCATGCACGTCAGCAGAAGTGGTCCACCATATTTCAGAGCAGAGCCCTAGTGCGAAATACCCCCTGCATTACATCCAGTCTTGTGAGGGGCGAGAGCAACACGCTAAAACCCTGAACGCTTACAATGGTTATTGGACTGGGGTGTTTATTGCCCGGTCCTGGGTAATGGGTAGAATGAGGTTACGTTCTGTTTCTCTTCCTCTCGTATCCCATTAAATTCTCATCCAAACACAGTCTTTTCACCCACAACTGATGAAATCAGACACCCTCCACGATGCCATCTATGCCTTCCTGTCGATGAAAGAAATCATAGAGCTTTTTCAGCAAGGAAAGATGGGACCACAAAACTATTCATGTTTTGATCGTTTTATAATGTTTATATCTTTGAACAAACTACATCTGTAAAACTTCCTTTATATATTTTAAAGAAGGTTTATATTATACAGGGTATCCAGATGAGATCCCCTTCTGGGGTCTGATGCGAAATCTCTCTCTGTAAGATAGAATGCTACAGGTCACAGAACATCTCCAAATGGCTAACATACATTAGGAGCACGCACATTGGTTATTGTTCTTCCAGATGTGGCATGAGCCATGACATTTCGATTATTATTACTACATTTGTGTAACTCATGAATCTTTTTTGCATATGTTTTAGATTCAGCGTACTCTCAGAGTCAAGAATATGCAATCACCCTTTGCATGCCCAGCAGGGTTTGGAGATCCATTAAATCAAGCACTTTTTCCTACGGGGCAGAGGGTCCTTCATTACGACCCACTGCTCTGAAGATCTCATTCTCACAAACTGTTCCCCGGCATACTCTGACGAATGTAAATTCTTCCTTATGAATGTTTGATGTCTTATAGATTTGTGATTTCTGCTTTCTCATAGCAGGTTAACTAAATCTACGTAAAGTGACGTGAAGCTGTTCGTTTTGATCCTCCAGCGCTGCGCCTATTCAATGAATGTTTTCCAGCTGGGGTTTTTTGATGACATCCTTCAAGGAGGGATGATCACCTGCCTTGGTGTAAGAACCCGTATAAAAGACCAAGCATACATCAAGAATCAATCCATCTGAATCAGGTTAATTTAATATTAGCCTAAATTAAGTATGTCTACTAGAACACTGCCCCATGCTTTCAGATTGAATTGCTTGCCTACATAGAATTTAAAAACAAAGTGAATACATTTTTTCGATTGATTGTTGGTATCAATTTCTAACAACCACTGAGGCCCTCTATGAAATTCATATTCCTCAAGCAGGGCGGCACTTCACCATTTCTGCGAGCACGTTTTCCTTCACATACCCTCACTCTTTCTAAGAAAGCGTTTTGTCTGTCATTGAACTTAAGTTATGTATGACGACCGATTAATCGTTTTAATATATCATTACAAATCATGCAAGCTCGTGCACGTGTTTTAATTACAATCAATTCAGTGGGCCCATGTCGGCATTTGTTTTTCGCAGATGTTTGAATTTTCACACCTGTAAACAATCCTGAATCACAGGAGACCCAAATTTCCTTGCATGGTATAGAGTCGACAGGGCTATTACCGATAACTTCTTCCAGAAACCACATAACTGTACCCACGCTCCAGCATCAACTTTTTGATTTCTAAACGAACATTCTCAGATCTCGCTGAGTGCGGAGTGTGTTAATGACCAGCAGTGCTACTGGCACATTCTCACCAAACTAAATCATATTGTTACAACTAGAACATTTTTATAGACCTGTACTAAGAACCTGATAATAGGCCCTACAAGTGACACAATGAGACAACACAGTAATATTATGTGTACGTTTCTATATAAGAATAATCATTCAAATGTCTCTTTTATAGGCCTGCAGGTTATTTCCTGCTAATCTGAGGAACAAAGTAGGCTACTTGAACTAATGTCTGTGTTTGCATGGAGCAGGGGAGAGCTTAGGAGGTTTCTTATTAGTTATTTATTTATTGTTTTATTTTATTTATTTTTATTGCCTAATTTTAAGTGGAGTTGTGTGTGGTTTTGCCTCCAGCATTTATGAGCGTTTTTCGCTTAAAAAAAAAATCACCACTCGGCAGCAGGGTTTTCTCTCATCAGCAGCGGAGAGTGGAAATCGGAACACCTGGAGTGGATTTAGAGCTTGGATTTGGAGTTGAGAGGGGAAATCTAACTCTGCTCCACTCATAAATGCTCCAGACAATGATGCTTTGGTTTCTTTTTTTTTGGAACCATTTTCGTTCGTGACTGAAAAAGAACGATAGTGTTGTTTATCAAAAATAAAATAAAAAAAATCTTAAGCAATAAGGTTTCCTTAATATAATAAATAGTTATATAATAAATGTATTAAAAAGTCGCTTTGGATAAAAGAAGGCGTCTGCTAAATGACTAAATGTAAATGTAAAGGTATTATATAGTGTAAAAATCTATAAGTTCTCACGGTTTGTGTGATACTGTTTTAAAAAATCTATTTTCAAAAAAAAAGATTCTAATATCACAAGAATATCTAGCTACCTACTAATGTTATTTTTAAAGAATAACATGACCAACAATTTATTTAAACAACGATATTCAGTGAACAAAATAACCACTTTTATAGAAATCTGCATATAAGTTTTAAATGGATGATAAAAGCATTCTAACAGACCGCGATTCGTTGATTCTAATTAGTAGGCATCCCTTTAACAGGACCGAAAGGTGATGGTTGGGGTTCTCCGGCCTCTTGAAAAATACACACACCCCATTATCAGGAACGCCTGAGCGCATCAGGAGGACAGATTGGTTCCAGTTCTCCACGCTGCGCCACAATAAAGAACCTCTTTCGCGCTAGAACGATTGTATACTACCTCTATAACAGTCGCTGCATTAGCTGCATTGTTTGCATCTGTAATAGTGGGAGGCTGGAGCGTATCGTGGGAGGCAGAGTTTGCGGTTCGCTCGGTCAGTGTAAGTTAAGCGCTGCCATTATATCCACTGGGTTGTGCGAGACATCAACGGATGGAGGACTATACTACGGGTGGAGCTGGAACCGGATAATACGGGATTTTAGAGACCTGCATTAACATTGCATACGCGTTTTTTTTACGGCTCTCTATATCGGGATTCCCCAAGCAGTTGCTCTTGCAGAGGCGGGTAGGCTTTTTAAACAATAGCGCCCGGATGGAGCGCTGGATGCACAGTATCGCTGAGCGCACAAACCTCGTGCATCATCATCACCATTCACTACTACTGAGCGTTCACCGGCTGGGAGACGGCCAACGCGCTCTATGTTCCTCACACATAGAGTTCAAAGAACCGTAGGCGTAAAGTCCGACCATCATCAGAACCATCATCCGTGGAAACGTATCCTGCAATGATGAATTCTGCCGAGTGCGGCTGAGGAAGGACCGAACGATCCGAATACGGCGCCGTTTTGTCAAAACTGGTAGGCTATTATTTTCTTTTGTTACATTTGATGGCAGGGAGTTGATTTTACTCACTAGGTGCATCCATCCGCACACATGCACTTAGAGGTTGCATTACAGAGTTTAACATCCATTATAAGCTGTCGAATTTGTTCCCCATTATGGTCCGAATGGCAGAATTTTTTTTTTTGTAGCGTCTGGATGTGCATCACACCCTTCACATATAGGGTATGATAGCATACATCGATCCTGTGATGCATATGTGTGATAAACCTCCCCTATTCCCTTAAAAGCCTGTGTGTGAATGTTCATCGACGTGCTTTGGCACGTTCCCAACGCCCCGATACATTGCATACTGGGTTTTTTGTGTGCACAAGACAAGGAATCCCCCCTGTAAATAGATACTACCTCACCTGTCACTTTTTCTCACAGCACCGTTCAGCACTTCCTTCTAAATTAACGTTAGCTTCACACCTCTGGACGCGCCGGGGAATCGCGCTCTAGCGCGGCGCGGCGGGCGCGGGAGTGGCCTCAGCCTTTGTCGGGTCGTGACATTGATTCCATGTTTATAAAGCCTGTTGATTCAAACAAACAGTAGATGGTCTGAAGTGCTGTACTTTCTTTTTCAATGATAACAGAAAAGCTTTTTATGATTAGAAAAGTCAGCGTGGAGAGATGCAAGGAAGGGAATCTACTCTTCTGCATCCAGCCAAGCCCCTGCTCAATGTCCACCCTGACACCTCCACCAGCTGTGGTTTCGGTGAATTTTAGTTTCACTTTTATGTACTAAGATTTTTTACCCATGCATGAGCTGAGGACCCTTAAAACTGAACTAGACCACTTCTGGGTAACATAAGCCAATAATGCACATCTGTCTGTATGTTCCCTATGTAAAGCTCTGTGGTGCTTCTGTGTTTGGAATGTGAACATGCATCTATGCATGTCATAAGGTGAGTAATGAATGATATGGCGTGCACTCACTTTGTTTTGTGAATAAATATATATTATGCGTCATTTGCATACTACCCTGGTTTGGTGTGCGGATGGTGTTTGTTGTTTTACATGGAAGATCACTACACTGTTATTATACACACCAGTGTCTGCATAACTTACTGTTCTATATAATCATTATATGAACAGAGATGGCTAAACATATAGTTTTTCTACTGCATGTGAATAAGTGTATTTAGGGCTAGTTGTCATTTTCACTTCTCCTGTTAATAGATTTCTCAGATTGGCTTATATGCCTTAGGTCCTTGCTTTTGAGCATTTCCATCATTGTTGCACAGGTAAAAAAGATACAGTTAATTTAGACCCATATTGACCCAACGATTTGTAACAACATTCCCCAGTGAGCGGGTCAAATTATATGAGAAAGTTGTCACACTGAGAATCTTCCGTTATAGCAACATTTAAACAGATTTTAAACAATTGCAAAACATTTTAATGCAAAAGCAAAAATGCAATATTGACATACAAAAATATTACCATTGTTTATGGTTTGAATATAAACCATACATATATATAAATAAATTATGGTAAATGTTTTTTATGTTTTATAATTCTGTTTTCCTCTTCCTTTACTTTTATTTGCATATTGTGTTTTGAATGATGTGTTATTTGTAATCTGATTGAAGCACTTTGGATACCTTGTGGCTGCGTGTAAAGGGCTACTAGAATAAAGGTTTGGTACTTGATTTAAATTAAGGTAAATTGTATAAACTGTAATAGAATCATAAATAAGTAATAACTTGCAGAAGATTCACAAAGATTGTGAAACACATGACTTGCTTCAATCTAAAATTAATATAAAAATGCCTTTTGTTGTAAAGAAAAACCCACATTATAACACATTTTTTAGTTTATTTTTTTCAATTGCATTCCAAATCTTCATATGGATATTACATTTATGTTATGTCATTGGTGGTTTACTTTTTATGCATCAGCTAGAAAAATATTATATTGGAATTTCTGACTCTGTATAAAAGCAGAATTTATTAAAAAAAACCATTTGCTGGCAAAATATAGACTATGGACATATCTCAATATTTTATTGGTCATTTTTGATTTCTTTTAAGTTTCCAGTAACAAAAATTAAACACTCCTTAATTTTTCAAAGAAAAAAAACGGAAAACACGTTTATGTTTTTCCTCTCAACCTCACCCCCTTTTTTGCAATGTTTTTCCTCTTTTGTTCTAAGCATAAAGGTCATTAAATACCTTTTTCAGAAAAGTACCATATCTTCTTATTTATTTTTTGAGTCTTAATGCAGGTATCTTTGATTTAGGAATGCTTACATATGTGTACTTGAAACAAGACACAATGTAACGTTTGAACCAATTTTTTTTTTTTTTTTTTTTTTGCCAGTGTGTGATGTTTAAGAACAATTTTTTTACAAAAAAAATCTTATATATTACAGAGCCACATACGAAAACCACTACTTCATACCACTACTACACCTGGGGGCTAGAATCAGGATTTTGTGAAAGGATTTTTGACCCAAACCCCCGATAATTACCGCCCTTCCTATATAGCTTGACGTGTGGGGTCAGTCAGCTCCTCTCTGTTTGTCAGGTTTAAGCAGAGGTGTGTGCACAGGGCAGACTCTGAGTGTCTCCCTCCCTATGTACGCGAAGGTTCTCGCTGGCATTTCCTCGCCACAAACCCCTGTGTGTAATCCAACCTATTCACCATCTAATAGTGCCTGTATTTCTGCTTCTCTTCAACGTATTAGCATGAATCACACTTGGTGTGGATACTCCATGTGCCATAGGATTGGACCGTCTTGTGATCACAGTTGTCCCTAATCCCACAAGGATGTCAGACACATGAGAGAGGGCGGCAGATGCATACACCCGCTGTTCCAATGTGGGCGATCACAAATCACACTGTGTGGGGCTGAGCGTTCTCCGTTCAATATCGGCACAGCATTCCTGCAGATGCTCACTGGGGTCTTTGTTTTGAGGTGTAAGAGGGAAGGCATAATGAAACAGATCTTGAATGGTTGGTTGAGGAACCTGAAGCACTTCATTTTTGCCCTACTGGAGTCCCCAGATAGATAGATATATAGATAGATAGATTGATAGATAGATTTATCGTACTACCTGGGTACATAATATACTTCCTACACTTTAATAGAGCTATTATGCGTCTGGTGGGTTCCTTCATGCTTTGCAGAATTTAAAAAAGTAACTAGTCCGTAGAGTTTCTCACTTAAGCATTTTGACACTTTAAAAAGGTTGAGATCTCGCCAGAGAACGGATGTGTTTAGATTGTTGTGGACCGGATTTCTTAGCCCCAACCCCCAGTTTTTAAATCAACATAGGCTATCTCGCACACTGTGAAGCAACACAGCTGTTGAATTTAAAGGGAAACAAATTTGCTCTTTTAATTCACTGTTCATATCTTCCAGTGCATAGAATAAGGGTATTTTGGCCTGTTTCCTGTTTTTTTTTTTTTTGTTCTTTTTCTTTTTTTTTTTTTTTTTTTTTTTTTTCTTTATTTTTTCTTTTGTTTTTTTTGCCTGATGGACAAACCAATTCATTTGGAAATCCGTTCTTCTAACAGTGAAGAAACCACAATAGTGGACGCTGTAAAATGTTTTTTGTAGAGAAACAAACTGGAAAACATGCTGTTAAAACTGAGTAACATGCGTTGACTGCGTGCAAACTTTGGGGGGTCATTAACATGTAAAATACCATCCAAATTCTTTGCTTTTTTGGGCAAGTAACAGGTAATAAGAACCACCAATATCCTCCGAGAGTCCCTGAAAGCACATCTGATCGGATGAGATTGCACTTCAGTATCTGTAATGTACTATTTATATATAGATGAACTACAATAGTATATTTATAAAGTGTATATCTTTTTCCAAAGAAAATGAGTGGTGGCTTTCGTTTTGAAAAAGTCATGTCCTCATTTGCTATTAATATTTGGGTCTCTAACCTCTACTGTAGATGTCTGTAATGTCCAACTAAATCCTAACATGCGAATATCGTCCTTGACTAAGTGACCCTTGTGTAGTGAGTAAATGTAGTTTCTGTCTTATTGGAGTGAAAATCCAGGAATGTTTTGGCTTGTAACTGTGTTCAATGGAGACAAATTGTTTGATGTTGTGGCCAGTCAAACCAGAAAAAAAAAAACTAGTGAACCTGTGTTATGCAATTACACATATGCATGTGTCAATCCGCACAACATGAACTAGACAAAACCTGTGTCTCCATAATTCCATGAGTGCAATAGTAACACAAGTATGCAAATTAGTGAAGAATAATGTTTCAATCCCCTCGGAAATCTGTTTGGAATCTTGATCAATGACTATGACTTTAGGGGTCAATATCACATTGTTTTGATGTTGTGAAGGTTCCCAAACATTCATCTCCTCTGTTCATCTTTTATTCCTTTTTCACACCTCTTCAAACTTCATCTTCCAAGTGCATAAAACAACCTGAAAAACTAGTGCATGAAAATGAACAGCAGAAGTAAAGTGTTAACTATACTGTAGTTACTGTAGTTATACAATAGAAGCTCAAAGTGGCAAAAGAACCGTGCTGCTTGACTGAACATATTGTGACTGAGCAGCCTGAGAATCGAAAAAGTGGTTATCTTCAGCAAACTTAAACTACACAAGCAAATCGCGAGCCCTGTGCTATTATGATTTACTGTAATCCCTGCAACATATGGATTTTTACAAGATGCAAGAGTTACCCGAATCTAGACACCTCGTTCTCACACACGAAGATTACTGTGCTTAAAATTTGAAACATTGTCTTCAGTCAGGAGAGGTCAAACCTTGCAACCACCACACTTCATCCTCAGCAGCAGTCGCTTTCTCCTACTGAATAGGGCCAGAGGTTGCATGCTGTACGCACTCTTTGTCCCTGCCAAGATTCCTGCTTCAGGACGGGAGTTCTCTGAGCAGAGGCTGTACATTCCGTGATTATGTTGGGCCCAGGAGACAGTATGAAATCAATCTCATCGCATGTCATATTTTGATGATAAAATCCAGTTAAGGCAACTCAGCTGCACTTTTTCCATACAATACTTCTGCTTCCTAAGTTCCTGTTCCATCCTGTGTCGGGCACTTGACAGCTGATGAGTGAAACGGTTTCTATAGAAAACCTTTAAAGGGTTAGTGTCGCCAAAAATGAAAAATTATGTCATTAATCGGACTCACCCTCATGTCCGTTCCAATACCCGTAAGACCTCCGTTCATCTTCTGAACACAGGCTAAGAATATTTATATTTAGTCCGAGAGCCTTTTCAGCCCCACGATTATTACTGTAGTACGTTTATACTGGTCCACTCCGAAAGGTAATAAAAACATCTTCAAGTAATCCCTGTGGACATCAGAGGGTGGTCCGTTAGAATGTTGTGAAGCATGTGTCTGTATTATTCGAAAATACATTTTGCTCCAAAAATACCAAAAATTACGAACTGTTATTCATCGATTTTTCTGTGTCTGTCACCGGGTATGTTGGGAACGCGACTGCTGTGACTGGTTGAACGTGCGCACAGACTGCCTAGTAGCTCGACGGTGTTTGCGCCCCTGGTGCGGCCCAATAAACAAAAAAAAAACATGTCATGCAGCGTTGTACGTCAGCGGTTGTGCACTGGCGTCTTGTGAATCGGCGTCTCACAACAGACCCGGAAGAGAATAACATACGATAATAAGTCGTACATTTTTGTGATTTTTGGGACGAAAATAGGTAGCTTTGTCGTTGCTTCAATAAATTCTAACTGAGACCCACTCTGATGTCACATGGACTACTTTGATAGATGTTTTTTATTACCTTTCTGGACCGTTGAACAGTAATACCGTACGCATACATTCTCAGTGGAGGGACTGAAAGCTCTCGGACTAAATCTAAAATATTTCATTAAAAAAAAATGGTGTTCAAAAGAGAACGAGAGCGGCCGGGAGGTCTTACGGTTGTTGGAACGACTATAAGGAGAGACTGAGCGTCCCTTAATGAACATAATTTTGAGTTTTTGCGCCTGAGTTACTGCCTTTAGAAGGAAGCTTCAATAAATGTAATATTTTAAGAATAGTTCGCGCCAAAAATTCTAACTCTGTCACCATTTACGTTGTGTGTGGTCACACTGCTGAACAAACCTCAGTTGTTCTCGTACAGCAGACACGCACGGTTGGAGCTTCCGTGGGCACCATATGTGATGTCCTTTTATGTGTGTGAGTGGTACGTGTCATTGTTTAGATGTTAAAAAAAAGCCTAATGTAAAGGAGACGTTTAGTATGTCCACCTTTTTACATATGGGTAATATAAGTATCAAGTGTCCCCAGAATGCATCTGTGAAGTTTAATATCAACATACCCCCACAGATTTATTTGTTAATTATACTCATTTTAAAAAATGCCCTTGTTGAGTGGCAATCAGAAATATGCATCTATTTTTGTGCATGTCTCTTTTAATTTCAAATGAGCTTGCTGTTTTCCCCACCACCCTTGTCCAGCACCCAGGGGCTGTGCCTTTACAGCATTATACCCTCAGACACATACCAAAAAACATCGATTTGGTTTTGATTACCCATGGTCTATCATAACTGAAAATCATGCGTTTACATACAAAAAAAAAAGTAAAAAAAAAAAAAAAAAAAAAAAACCAGATGATTTTTAAAAGGGATCCTCCATGGCCCCGCAAAAGGAAAATGTTGTCATTTAAATCATCACTTACCCCAGGGTCGTTCCAAACCCGTGAACAGCTTTGGTTCGTCTTCAGAACACATTTAAGATTGTTGGATGAAAGGGACTGGCCTTTGAGACTTACTGAGTGGCCTGTCGCCACTTCGCAATCACTGCCGCATAGAGCTCGCCACAGTCCAAGACAAACAGGCTCTGTCCTGTTAATGTTCCAGGAAAGTATGAAAAGCACTCGTCATAAGAGTCCATTCTGGCCATCAGTGATTCCACGCCGAAGCGTTATAGAAGGCGACGAGTGAATACTTTTGTGTACATGCAGAAAACAAAATAAACAACTTTTAACTTCAAACATCCCCGTCTTCCTCTCACTCTGTGTTTCTCCCAAATCAGTGTAGTGCCATTTGACAAATCTGAGCAGTACGAGCGGCGCGTACCTCTTCTGGGTCAGGCCGCATGACAGAGGAGAGACGAAAACGAAAGAATAACAAAAAGACAAAAAACAAAAAAATAAAAAGAACAAGGGAGGAAAAAGGGGAGAAAAAAAAGGGAGAAGAATAGGAAAAAAAATAAATGTATTTTTGACAGTTGTATTTAACACTTTCTGGATTTTAAAAGAAAACCGTGCCTCGGGCACATGCCCGGCTTATCACAGAAGAGATGTAACGCTGCCTGCGTACAGCCTTCAGATCTTGCCAAATGGGCGCTAGGGCTGCGTTGGAGAGACCCAAAGGAGAGCGGAACTTGTTGAATAAAGCTTGTTATATTTTGTTTACTTCTCATGGTCCAACAAGGGTGGGGGTGGTGTTCTCGTCGCTTCTGAGTAATGTTACGGTGGTGGGCGGAGAGCTCCGCAGGGCAGGGGGGAGGGTGGCGGGGTGTTCTGCACCGATGCGGGGGGGGGGGGGGGGGTTTCTTACGGTTATTTTTTACATTAACAAGGTAGGGGGAGGGAGGGAATATATCATACTGTACGTTCGGGTGGCGCCTGAAAATGTTTTGCATTGGATTTCCAACGCATATGCCAGTGTTGAAAGACATTCAGTTCTCATAATGTCGGGAGGGAGGTGGTGGCGGTTGGGGGGGGGCCACTAGACTAGATTATTGGCGGGTACGATAGAGTTGTATTCCAGAGGCCATTTACCCCAAAGAAGCTGGGGGCGATGTGGTGAGGGGAAAGTGGAGAAATATGGAAGAAAACATGACTTTAACATTGGGACTAAAACAAAGCAAAGCCCCAGTGACTTCATTTTTCAGATGTCCACCACATGCCATTGTGTTTATCTCTATTTACATTATTTCACCGCCCTCTGCCTATATCAAACGATAGTTTCATACCGTTAACAGACTGTTTGAATCACATTACACTTTCTGGCTTTTGACATCACGCTTTAGCCAAAACGTGTGATTTACACCAGTGCTGTAGAGATTATTTTGATTTGCTGGAATCCGATTCATCTTAAAATATTAAGATATTGGTTTCATCCTTTTTTTGGCTCTTTATTTCTTCTGCTCACTAATGTTTTTGTGCTAGGTTAATTTTAGTTATTGATATTTGATGATCTGTTCAAGTATCTTTTCCTTTTTCAGGCCTTGTTTGTCGATTTGTGGTGGGTCTGTTACTCCTAAAGCTAAGCAACACTTCTGAAAAAGCCCCCAATGCCCCAAGTTCAAACCTACATTCCGCCTGAATAGTGACCAGGCAAGACTATCAGGGGACAAAGAAAATGTTTGCGGTTAGTGAGATCACCGGCCATGAGCTAGTTTCTTGGAACCATGGGGAGCCCAAAGTTAATGGAGTTCACAGCATTGGACTTACACAAGATCGTACACTTTACTAACATAAACCACAAAGGAACCTCAGTTTGCCAGGCCGATTATTGAGTCGACTTTTCTGACTCTCCCAGGACTGTAAGAGCCATAATCGTAGACTTTCTGGCCCTGTCACAGTTCTTGCTGTCCTTGGGCAAAGGGATACAATGACCTGTTGGTCCATTTGGCCACCTTTTTGGCAGGAATGGTTTCATTTAGTAATTGCAGAGAGCAGACTGTTTCCCTGGTACACTTCTATGCGCTTATATAATTTACTGTTTAGTGTGGATTCACCCTGTAGACCTGAATAACATGGGAAGTTTCAGAATGACCATCTCATATCACCAACCTCTAGGTCCGGTTGTATAAGTGTGTTAACCGTGGGGAGCGCATTGATTCTTTTTTGTTTTCTGGAATGTTCAGTGAATTTCACACAAAGAGTTTAGTCTGCCATAACCTAATACTAGTACATCAACATGAAGCAAACATGATGAAGAGCTCCATAAAAACCGGCAGATTTAAAACGTAGCATGGCATCCTTTATTAAAATTGTATACTGCACTTTGTGTTATGCAGTGGATTACTCCCCTGACATCCTCAGTGATGCCAGTGTCCGGTTCATTCTGACATCTTAGTGTGACAATCGATCTGCAGTCATTCACAAAGCTTGAAACAATCCCTGCGTCGGCTGGTTTAAAGCAGCAATCCCGCATTTTTGTTTTAGGAGGTCACAACTTGTGGTTTTCGTCCTTGTGGAAACTAATGATACTGTTTCAAAATACATAATGCATTTTTTGCCAAGTTGTGTATTTGGTTGCTTCATGAGTTTAATTTGGAAGCATCAGGTCCCTATCAAGTTTTGTAATAAGCTGCGTCCCAATTTGCACTAGTTATATAGGCACTGCAAAGTACGTTTGCTGATGATGGAAAAGTACTGTGAGAACAGAACAAAACATACAATAAAATTGCACCTTGCTTCACAAGGACTATCTTTGTTCTTACTGATTGCATGTACGCGTTAGCATCTGGCGAAATTCGTTATTACGTAAAACTTTAGAAATGGAAAGCATTGTAAAAACTGGTTAGAAACTAAACCTGAAACATTGAAAGAAGGCAAGGAATTGCAACTCAGCAAAAACTGAAAATAAATGTAAAGAAAGAACTACAATGGAAGATACTGATTACAGATTATTTGTCCAGTGTTATGTTTATATAAACTCTAATGTTGTTTAGACATAGCAGGTATGCTAATTTAAAACTCCTTTGAAAGCAAATGTGTGAGTAGCGAGTGCTTTGCTATTAGGATGAGTTGATGGCAATGCTACCCATGCAAGGTGCATTACAAATCAGTCCCTTAGTTTCCAATCTCAGCATCAGCCACTGCTTTATAAAGCAGGACTGTCACCAGATCATGCAGTGAGAGCAAGATTTCAGTAAGGTTTGTAACTGAGCCGCTTTTGTTGATTTGAACAAGAGCTTGAGTGGGCAATACTAGGCCAGAAACAGTATCATTTGTATCCTCACTGCGTAAAACAATATCCAAAAAAAATGTGACATACTCTGGGCCACATTTGTGGTTAAAGACATTAATGAATTTGCTGTAAGAGTATTATGTGACGCGATTGAAGGATGCAGTGTTACGTTTTTTTTTTTTTGTTTTTTTAATTAGCAATTAAGTCGCAAGGTGTGAATATGTGAGACTTGCAAATAAATACTGTGATTTTTTTTTTGTTACGACCTTGTAAACACACATCTTTGGCCTGGTAACAATCAATATTTGCGTATTCAAGATAGGGAATGGTTGTTTACACTAGAGACAAAAATTTTAAACAATGCATTTCATTCTGTATTAGCATTTAAAACTAACTGGGTGAAAAAAAATATATACAGAAACAATACCTGTATAAAAAAACATACTTTTTTTTTTTTTGATGCAAGCGTATGTTAGATCATCTGCGGATGAATTGATTCTCATTGATTCTTTCGTTGTTTTTGTTTATTAGTCCACGAATAATGAGAAAGGTCTGTTATCCTATTCGAGTATGACATCCATACAGGAGCATTGTCAGATGCATGTGGACTTTCGTCACACAAGTGTAGGATCGGTGAACTGGGTCAGTAAATTCATGAGAAAGATCTGCTGCTATTGAGAGTGTCATTTTCAGTCTTGTTTCTTTCAAAAAACACAAGTCACTGGAGCTGCATGTCTTTAGAAGACTAAGAAATATACAGCATCAGTTGACAGGAACCACATTATGTAAATGCTTATTGTTTTTCAACAGATTATTATTTGAAGCTTGTCAACAATAGTCTTCATCACTTAATTATATTGGCTAAAACAATCGACAATGTTTGTTTGTTTCCACAGCAGAAATATATGTTCTGTGTGCAATCAAGATCCTTTAAAATGTCAAATTTATGGCTTTCATGGTTCAATCCGCGTTCTGTTTCGACAACAAGGTCAGTAAGATTTTTATCCACTTTTGAAAGCAGGAAAATAATACTTTGATGCATGCATGGGAAAAAATTACAGTAATAAAGGTAGACAATTTTTTTTTCTAATTTCAAATAAAGGTTGTTCTTTCAACATTCTATTCATTAACAAAATCTTAAAACTCCTTAAGCAACCAAAACATGTGTATTTCCACAGAATAATTGAACAGCACAATTTAAAAGTGATAATACCACGAGTAATATTTTTGCAGTAATTTTTGATCAAGGAAAATCAACAGTGGGTGATTCATGGAGATACTTCTTTCAAAACAACATGTAAAAAATATTACCAACCCCAAACGTATAAACTGTATAGATTAAATACCTATTTCTTGTCGAGCGTTGTGAAATTTACTTTGCCGTACCACTTCACTGAACCTGTCTGGACACAGGTGTTCACCAAACACTAGGCCATATCAAAGTAATTGGTAAAATGAGAAAATGACTGTGTTCAAGAGTGTTTAAGCAGCCTTGAGTCCTCATTATGTGTGATGTGTGAGAGGAGAGTAGTGAAATATCATCTGCCTCTCTAGGCCGGGCTGTGGACAGTAAAGTTGCGCACAGTAAAATTTAACCTACTGCTGGCCATGTTCCGCATCACACACGCTGGCACTACAGAGTTTAATAGTTTATGTTATTCTGCAGACCTGAGAGTGAGCAAGAGAGATTAAAATTAGCCTAGCCCATCAGCAATGTAAATACCTTTTTAGAGCCCCTCAGACAGACTCAACAATGTATTTTTTTTTTTTTTTTTTTGGTTGCTGTCTGCATAGTAGGTGTGTGAGAGCGCATGCATTTGTGTGGTGTGTGTAAGCAAGTGCATTGTGCAAGTCTGTGAGCATGGCAGGCTTGTGATGTATACTGTTATTTTTTTTGCTGCGGTCTAGATTGTGTTTTTAACGGGTAATTGAAACTTTCCCCACCGGCTGGTCCCGGTGCCCAGCTTGTCAGCCATGGGATTACGGAGCGAGGGAGAATTACACCACTAATGAATCTTAAACAGACAGAAGACCGTGCCAACAGCTGGGCCTCCTCTGACCCCACCGCATTCGAACCTTACTATGGCCTACTACCTTTTTTCCAAAATTAAGCCCATTATTATGCCTAAACATTGTTGTCTGTCCAGTCAGTGTTTACAGAGTGTATGTGTCCCCAGTGGATCCTTATCCAAAACGTGGAAAGCCAGGCACATGTTGGGAACCATCGCCCACACAGCATTCTGGTGTATAATGATATTACCAAGAACAAGAACTGTTGTTGTGACCAGTGTATTTGTTATTTTTTGCCACACATTTGCATGTCAAGGATGCTGTAGTACATACAATGTTTGATGAGCCACAATGACATTACGCAGATTACAGAGAAAACCCGTTTGCTAACGAATAACCTTGGTGCGGGGAGTAAAAATGAGGATTTAGCTTTTGAGTTGAGGGACCGATTCAAGTCAGAATATACCTTTTTTAAAATACCATTCTTCTCGCCTTTTTCCAAGCACATATCAGCTATGCGAGAGACTATTGTTTGTTTTTTTTACTAAAAGTGAAAGTCCAATATATAATAGGTCTATAATTTAAATATGACTATATGGTTTCTTTTAAACAACCAACTTAGGAGGTCAGATACAATACCATGACTAAAAACACGTTTTGCATTCCGTCCAAGTGACATTTGCTGCGGCGTTAGTATGGTTAGGGGGAGAGATGTTGTAGTGTTGATTTTAAGGAACCTCAATATACGTACTCTATACTATGAAATCAAAAGAAGAATAAAATGCAAAGATACTGTCATAAAACTCTTAGATGGCGTTGGCTGATAGGAGTTCTAACTCTATCTGATATAATTACATCTCATTCACATGTCTCAGAGCTGGATGTTGTGAGCTTGCTACGATTGCTGACTGCAGCATTCAGCATATCTCTGGTTAGTGCTCCCTTGTAGCCAGTTTGCAGTGGGCTTCAGACATCCTACACCATGTCCCTCAGGCCCACCTGTATTACTGCAGATCCGGGCTCCAAAAGGGAGTCAGTCCCATATGGACTCCCCATTTTAAGAATGGCCAAGCTTTCGTCAGAAAGGGAAAAAAAAAAAAATTTTTTTTACATGCCTGGTAGAAAAAGGAGGTTTTGGTCCTATATAGCTAAATGTTGCCCTTCCTGACAACTGTGAGGTGGGTGGCATTTTTTTATAACTAATCTTTTTTTAAACTATAGTAAGCCTTAAAAGTCTGGCATAATTAAAGGGTGTGGCCAATTGAGTGACAGGTGGGATTGCTGCTCGCTGTCAAACACCGTCGAGCTAGGTGGGCGTTGGTTTCAGTAAAGATTTCATGTTTTAGTTGTACAGGTGTTATTCATATATGTGATACCTATTCAGCATCAGTATTTGCCTGCATGCCTCACAGCAGCATAATCTCTGGATGTATTAAAAGACTCGGTACTTGCTGTACCGCATCAAGCAGCAGCATTAGCCAATCAAATTTGCCACCAAGACAAGCACATAAACATTGCCCAGGTTTATTTCCCTGCTAGAAGTCCTCAGAGAGCTTGTCATGACAGAACTGTTGTGACGCCATTTTCTTTTAATAAAATCCGGCCAACACACGGTTCCACTTGGAGTTTCATTTGGAAGTTCGAAACATGTTGCCAAAACTTTCTGGAAAAGTTTGCTCTGGGCTTGTGTAAACACCTTCAACTTATCCTATGGTCTTTAGTGCTGTTTCTGGGGCTGTGTGTTCTGAGAGAGTGGCTCATTTGCTTCGTTTAAGGCTCCTCAAGGTCAGAACTAACGAAAGTAAACACATGTAACATACTGGAGAGCTTTTTTATATAGGAGTGAACTTAACGTTTGGTAAGCGACATTGACACTTGTTAATGTTTAATACGGTAAAGCTGTTGACTGCCTAAAGCAATGCTATTATAGAACATGCTCTATAAAATGTGGTAGTGACTTGACTTGCGTGCCGAATTGCAGATCTCGTGCACAACACGTCACTATCATCATGCTTTCTTAACTGCTGTTTTTTTCTCACTGTTGTGTCAAAGATAACCACTTATAATAGTTTTTATGATTGTATACTGTTTTATTCTATTTGCACCTGCCTTAAAAGATCAGAGACCACGGATCGTTTTTTAGTATTTGTGACGAACCCACATGAATATAACCTAAAGAGGATAGTTCACAACCAAAATTGAGCGTTCTGAGATCATTTTACTCACCCTCATGTAACTTAGCTAGCTAAAGTTTTTATTTCAGAGACCATTGTTCATTGCTAGAGACGTTACACGAATGCTAATGTTCTATGCTGCTCTTTATATCATACAATGAAAAGCGAGTGGTGACCCAGATTTACAAGCTTAAAGAATATCTGAAAAGAACTATAAAAATGCATCGATTAGTAGTAAATACACTTCAACTCATTTATCATTGTTATCCATTCAAATACTGAACCACAAAGACATGTCACCTAATTTTTAAGGGATAGTTCACGCCAAAAATCGAAAATTCTGTCAGATAATTACTCACCCTTCTTGTTGTTCCAAACCCGTAAGACCTTGTTTGATGACTTCCACATGGACTATTTTAACGACTGTCCATTAACTACCTTGCTACTACCTTTAAGGTTTTTTTACTTTATGTGTGGTTGCTATTATTTACATTCTTAGAGCTTAACGGGCCCGTGTCACTCAGTTCACGCGTTTAAGTGTATTGAAAAAAGAACAGCAACGCTAACAATTATCTCCAGTAATTTCCACTTCTTGACAATAAACTATGTTGAAATTAAAGTAATATGGTTTTCAGTAGGGACCACATTGAGGTTGAATAAATTATTAACGTTTTCCGGTGAGGAATTCATGTGCAAAATACACTTTCCTCGTTTCTCAGTCAATCTTCTGAAAACATGAAGCAGGCGTGTTTCCCTTCTTGTCCCTGTTGGTGGATTACAATCCTGAGTACTATAATAAAAATTTGATATCCCTTTTTTCCCTCCCTCTCTTTTTCCCTCTCTCTCAGTTCCTTCTTTCTCATCAGGATCTGTCTTAGCGAATGATGGAATAAAGGGAGCTGATGGTCTACAAAGTGTTAAGAGGAGAAAGGTGCCTTTGTCTCCAGGTGGGAAATGTATAATTGCATTGTTAAACGACACCACACACACTCATTTACTGTGGGACATGCTTGTCTTAGCACCCTTCTAAATCACGCACGCCCACACAGGCTCATAGGGATATAACCATAATTAGGAGCCATTGAAGTGCTAGCTGAGTAGTAAAAATTAGTAATAAAATCGGTTCCTCTTCTAGTTTCCAGAGGAAGAGACAAAGTAGAGGGGGACCCGACCTCCTACATGTTCCTTGCAACGAAGTAATCATGACCAGATGGAAAAACAAGAAGGCTGTACCGGAAACTGGTGACCTCCTCTGCTATCCTGTCTTGCCCGGTTATAAAAAATTCCACATTTTTATTTGGAACCACCTCACTTACAAAAATATCCATAAAAGATTTTCCCCTGAAGTAAAAGTGTCCCGCAGTATCAAGCAGTCCGCTCTGTGGACCAGTCCTAGACACTCTAGTAAATCCGCATAAACCAGCGCCTCTGCTTGTTTAGCCCTTCAAAAATCTTATTCAAAACAGCATAAAATTGCTTACAGCAACCACACCCATGCGACACTTTATCTATACTTCTATTACCTATTTCTAAAGTTTGAGTACATACGGGGGAGAATGAGTGGTATCATTAAGCCTTTGATTAGAGCATCTATTGTGATTTTAAGGTCGTTCTGCGATGCAAATGTGATTGCAACTCTTAAAAATGTATAAGCTTCACTGATGCGAACTTTGCGAAGTTTTAAGCAGTTGTTCAGAAGATACTGATATGGCACGGTTTTATTAACAGTTCCTTGGAGTGGCTTGTAAGTAGTTGGGGCTTCCTCTAACTTTCTCAATCTCTTTTATCTGGTGGCCAGTTGAGGATGTAAAGTAGTAAACGAGGGTTTACAGTGATCATAGGACGATTGCGCGGCTCGACAAGTAAGTGGGATCTAATTCAAGCCGTTGCTGAAGACGCTACAAGGAGTCGTTTCCAGCTGAGATCGCGTCGCTCTCATTATCAATACCAGACAACTTCTGGCAGAAAGCAGAAAAAAAGAAGACCAGACGTTGGCGTGTGCCAAGTTCACCTTTGGAGGTATACAAATGGAATTTTTGTCTAATAAGAAAAGGCCATCTATGAAACCGATCGCTATTGATTTATAAGGTATTTTATTCAAAGGAGTTAAGGATCTAAAAAACTGACATAAATTTAAACATTTTGCCAAGTGCAAATGCATTGTGGTCTGTTCTTGCAAAACAAAGTTATTTTTTTGTGACATGTCTTTTAATGCTCACCCAAGGCAAAATAAAGTAAAAACCCATAATATTGTGAAATCTTATACAATTTAAAGATATCAGATGTTTTTTTATTTATTAATATACTGACTTTGGTTACATCAGTGGGTTGTTCTTTTTTTTCATTTTAGACCAGTATATGTGTCAGTGGAAGTGGTCTGACCTAAGTGTTGTGGTGACGCCGTCCTCAGCCTGACAGCAGATCTGGAAGGGACCCTGGAGTACGACAATGTGGAATGGATTGAGCTCCGTGTTTCTCTGGCTCAGAGTTCACTGGATGGGCGCTCTGCACCTCCTTTCTCGGCTGGAGGAGCTGCGTGGAGGTGTGTCTCGCCAGGAGCTGTGCCACTTATGCATGAAGGAAGCACGGAAACTCCTGGAGGGCCGCTCGACTGAGAGGAAGACTATGACGAAGGCCACGGGGATGAGTTAGACCATGAAGGACAGCGCGCTCCTTCAGAAGATTCAGGGACGGGCGGAGAGACGGAACGGCTCTCTCTGCGCGGGCAGACGTCCAGAGTTTGGTACCCTTCGATTTCCCATCCCCTGCTGGATAACACTGCAAGTTACGCGGGCAGCACACTGCTACAGGCTGGCACAAAATACCGCAAACAGCAGCTGGACCAGTGTTTATTCAGCGTTACGACTGTACGAGCAGGATGCAAGAAAAGGTCAGAATGAAAGTCGTGAAAATATGGAGAAGAGTAAACAACCAAAGGATAAAACAAAACTATCAAGTGAATGAAAAAAAAAAAAAAAAATATATATATATATATATATTAGTTGCAAATTAGATCACGATAAACACTAAATTGTAAAACTGTGTAGTTTGGTGTGATTATACAATCACACTACAATAATAATAAATAAACTTTTATCATTTTTATAACTTTTAAGACAACTATTTTCATTTTATTATGGGATGTATTTAAATAATATATTTTTATATTTATTGATTTACGGCTTATTATTCCTTGTTTTAAATTATCATCTTATTCAATAATAATATAATCATAAACTTCTAGTATTAATGCTTTTGTTATATTATTATTTTACTTTTTTAATAACAATATTTTTTTTTAAATATTCTTAATTTTTACTGTCCGCCACCCCCTTTCTGTTCCCCATTACATAAAAATGATTTAGGTGATTTGAATCGAAAATAATGAATCGTTAACATTATAGATTATAGTCAAATTAGATTGAAAACAATGATATAAGCCGAACAATAATAAGCAAACAATAACACTAAACAGTTATTTAGTTAAATTTTATTTATTGATATATTGTGTATGTTTTACTGTACTAATATTACTATTGTATCTTTAATAAATGTATTTAGTAATAAACAATTAAACAAAAACATGCTAAATTACCAAGTAAGCAATTTACTAAAATTTATCCAAATTATGTATTATATAGCCGTAATAAAATTTCTTTCTTAAAAAATACATCTTTGTGTCAATAAAATTTAATTCTAAAAAAGATACAGCAATCTATATTATATATGTAATAAAATTGTCTTAAAAAAAATACATATCTGTGTCAGAAAATAGTGAAATGCATCTCATTTACTAATGAGTATCCCCTCGGCTGTCTTAATGCCTATTGCTTCCGAACTTGAACTAGAAGCTGTTCTCTTTGTTTTACACGCATTTATAATATTAACTTTTTCACACTCATCAGAAAATATATAGGCGGTTTAACATTAGGCCACAAACTAAAGAATTCATTCTAATGAGTTTAAAGTCCACGCCTTTTATTACACATTCCCTGATTTTCTGTTCAAATACCCGGCTGTAAACTATGCTCCTTCCGTTTTACGTATTAACTGCCGCCAAAGCTATGGATACAATACTTGTATTTCCATACACCGTACAATTACTTGCACTAGTTAAACACGACTCACATTTTTTAAAAAAGCTACTGCTAGCATGACTCGCTGAACAGAAAAAATCATGTAAGGTAGCTAGAGCACCTGTGGTGCAGCCCATGTGAAAGTGTTAATAATGAATGCTGGGAATGATAATAGCATGTCACAATGTACTCCCTTCTGTGGCCTGATGTCCTGCGGAAGGCCGTGTGTTCCTGTTTAAAAAGCCCAAACCGCAGGGCAGTCTTCACGTCCCCTTTTCCTGCGACTGACCCCATCTGTGGCCTTCACCAGAGCCCCAACACTACCAAGGGCTATTTGCGCATTTCTCTAACATCCATCCAAAGACAGAAAATCTGTGTTATTAAGTATGAGTCACGTGTGGAATCACTAGAACACTAACTTGGGAGTTAAATCACCCGCCAACCTCCCCTACGAACCCCTTGGTAAGCTAATTTTTCCTGGGCCTTTGTAAATTTTTATGTCCCCCAAATGTGAACCTTGACTGCGTACAGTACTGGGAAAATCTACAGGCCTGTTTGGTCATTCGTGTTGATTTTTTTGTCCTGGAGATTGTAAACAACATTGTGAAGGGTGTTTGAGACCAAAATTCTGAGTGATGCAGCATTTTTCTCTCTGTTTCCTCTCTCTCTGTGAATGTTTTACTGGATCGGACACAATAAGAGCTGTTCCTGCAGACAGCAGACAGACATTGGCGTGATCTACAGCAATGCAGCAGATCGACAGGAACCAGCATGACCACTTGCTATGAACTCTATGGCGTACGGATGGAGGAAAGCTTCAAGAAAACCCCCTGTATTCAGTCTTACTGGAACAAAATTGACAGCTTGTTGTGTCTTCTTGTTGCTCTATTTAATGGGATATCTTGCTGCCCACCTGTTTCTCTCTTTTCAGGAATGCGTTTGTAGGTCAAGATTTCGTCGTATTGTCTCGGTGGCGCAGCATGGGGCTGCATGTTGAGGGCGAGTCATCAGTATGCTGCCGCTCAGATACGCGCAGATCTCTGGTCAGCTGGATCAGGACTGAGATGAGCTGTGCTTCGGCGGGCTGAGGAGCGCAGTTGCAATCTTGGCCATGTCCTCTTGTGTTCCACCAAAAGTCTGAACAGGTAAAACCCTTTTTGTGACAAACATGAATTGTTTTTAGAAATATTGAAATCTATTGCATTGTCTATTTATCATTTGGAAGCCTTTGTCATGAGTGAACAGTTTCCACATATATGTGAGTCTTTTTTGTGGCCATTATCCATCTTTTCTTTTGAAACAACAAGAAATTATGATTTTGCTGGTTATTTTTCAATAGAGAAGGGTAAAAGCAAATTAGAAACACCATTAGAACACAATGCAATATATAAATGTAAATTTTGGTGTTTCTGGGTTCTGTTTTCATTAAATGAAAATATTTCAGTTTAAAGTAAGTTTTTTTTAATGTAATGGTGGTCATTTAATTTTCATTTAATGTTATTACTTTTATTAATTTATATCTAATTTACATTTGATTTTAGTATAAATTATATATTTTAATAAATGTAATATTAATGTTTTATTTAGGTTTTTTATTATTTAGTTTTAGTGTTTACACTATGTTCTAGTGGTGCAAAAAATTGCTCAGACAAGAATGTGATTATTATTCTTTATTAACAATGTGAAAGTCAACAATTTATTCTGAAGAAATTTGGCCCTCAGTTTAATATTCGATTTACGATTGATTCAGTCATTTGGTACATTTCACATTACAATTTAAATGTGTAATATTGGAATCATGTGTATGAATTTAATGAATCGCATTATATTTTTATTGTCAGATTTGGGATGCATTGTGATGAATCATTTTAAATTTTACACCCCCAGTGTTAACTATTTTACCCTGAGTATTCTAACGCTGTAAAACCGTTTTGGGACGGTTACCTAAAAGTGCTCATGTGGTTTTTACTAAAGTGAAAATATGATTTAATATATCTGATTCATACTATGACTGTGCATTAGACTACCAAGGAAAAGTAAATTATTAATCAGATCTTAGCACCTCACCATAAACAGCTCTGCCCGTAAGTACTGTTTATAGTTTTTTGATGTTATATTTTCCCAACTAGTTTGCGTTCCTTGTCCTTGAGTTCATTTGATCCCTTTTTTAATAATTCTGAATTTCTTTTATATGCAACTGTACTTTTATGCTCCACTGTCCGTTTTTAGTCTGTTTCTTCATTAATAATCCTTTGTCGAAATGGGCACACATAGCTTCTTCATGCCTTTGATTTATGATCCCCATTTTGTATGATCCTCAGCAACTCTGTTTAATTATGTCTTAGATTGTTTTTAATGAGTGTGTACAAACTGTGCACCTCGTCCTCTCTGGTGTTATTACACGGACCTTTTATGCATAAAGTTTAAGAGGGTTGTTCTCTCTGTTAGTTTCTTTCCAGCATGGAGAGGATGGGTGAAGTCATGGCGGTGAGGTCGGCTTGCCGACAGCAAACGCAAAAGAACTTGAGATGGCCATTCACACACCACCAGAATCTGTACCGAGCAGGTCACCGTGACAGCATATACAGAGGTGAGCCTTTGAGGAACTGCTTTATTTAGTACACCGTTTAAATCATGAAATGTACGCCTACAAAGCATTTGTGTTGGAGATTATGGAGACACTTGTACATCCACTTGCTCACTAATGAATCCTGGTGTTAGTGAAAATGGGTGCCGTCAGAGAATGGAAACGTCAAACAGCTGAGTAACAACCCATCACAGATAGTACACCAAGTAAATCACAAGACTTCTCCAGTACATGAATTAAACATATTGTGAGTGAAATGCTGCATGGGTTTTGTAAGAAACATAATCCACCATTCCGGACTCAGTTTTATCACTTAAACCGTAATCTTAAACCTTGCAGACACCGACAACTTTTCACTGTAATGGGAAAGTCAATTTTCATCAAATTAAAAATGGTTTTGGGTGAGCTATTTCTTTTAAAACATTCTAGTTCACAAACAAAGATGGCTGTCACCGTCTGTATACCGTATAACAAGAAACCATACTATAAACTGGCAACTTACTATAAAATAGCAACTTACTGTATGTTCCATTAGTCAAATCTTTGCACACTTGAAGCTCTGAGTGTCATATTTGCTTCTGGTTCTAGACTAATTTTGAGTCAGACATGGACCGAAGCTTGATGAAGGTTGTTAACCAGAGACTCGCTCTATGACATGATTCACTGAATCAGTGAGTTGACTCTAGAAACAGCTGGCTTTCCTGATCTTCCCATTCACACACAATGAATCACTCAATGTAATTTGTCGAAGTTATTCATTGAAAAGAACCAAAAGAATTTTTTCAGAAACTGAACTGAATGTTTAATGTGTCTGGGAGGGTGTCTCAATTTCTTTAGTTCGAAATCAATATTGTTTGTGAAAATGTAGTAGTAATGATTTGTTTGTCCTGTCCACCACTGACTATCAGATGTAATATTTCTTGATTGAGGTACGTCAGTCAGAAAGGAAAGGACACTACTGGATGTGTTGCAGAGGCCTCAGCCTCCGGCTGGATCGGGGTCTCTGACGGCAGGGGGCCGACTACAGTCAAGGCGGTGAGGGGGGTCTGGAGGGGTCCATGAGGTGGGTTCATCAGTATCGCAGACTGAGGGCGGGTTGGCTTCGCAACACTGCAAGCTCCGACTGCCACCAGAGACTTCAGCTGTGTGTGTTTCAACAAGATGTGCAGCAGGTAAATACATGTAAATCATGTGTAGAACCAACTCAGAATATGCATGCAGTGCACAAACATGCATGCACTTCACACACAGTATACCCACCAGAATTCAACATCTGACGAATGTGACCCCAGCCTCTCAACCTTTCAGCAGCTGTTTTTAGATCTTTGCATGTAACGATGTTCTCCTACGGCAGGGAACAAATATCAAGTGCAGAGAGCATTAGAAGAAGTGACAAGGATGTGACATGGACTCTGACTCATAGAGTTGACTGAAGTTGCCTCAGTGTCCTCGAGGGACGGCAGTATGTTCCTTTGGCAAATACCTCTCCACATTTCACTCTACTTCCTGAGGCCGTTCGCCTTCAGGGGCTTTTATTGTACCTTCACCTGTTCTCTGTCAGGACTGTGTTGGTTGTTTCTTGAGATTGTGACTTGATCCTTTCCAGGACCTCTTTAGACAGCAACGAGGCCTACATGAGCACTGAGCTTGTGCAGTGAACTAAGAACTTTGACTTCTAACTGACAAAGTTTGCTGAACTAACCTTCAAAAATCCCCTGAGCCTCTTCCCCACTAACTGTTTATTAAGCTCTGACCTTGCTTTTTTTTCTTAGGATGTGTATTTTTTTATATACAGAAAGAAACATCACAAATATAAAAAATTTTAGCATAGTCATAAAACTTTAAGAGCCGTCATGGCCTAATGGTTAGGGAGTCGGACTTGTACCAAAAGTTCACAGGTTGTTCTGGAGTCTCGGTACCAGTAGGAACTTGTTGGTGGGGGGAGGTGAATAACCCAGCATTCTCTCCACCTTCAATACCACGACTGAGGTGAGATGCTTTGAGTAAGGCACCGAACCCCTAACTGGTGCCGCAGCATTGGCTGCCCATCTGCTCCGAAGTGGTGTGTGTTCAACGGTGTGTGTGTGTGCTCACTACTTAAATGCAGAGCACAAATTCAGAGTATGGGACGCCAGAAGTCCAGCTAAACATGCTGCCAAATTAAATTTTTATTTATTTATTGCCATTCAAATATAAATTATTTTATTGTTGATTTTAGTGATGAACATGCAGTTTATAACTGTTAATCCGCAATATTCCTTTTAAATTTGAAATAGACTATCCAGTGTTATGTATGTGTGTGTGTGCAGGGCTTGGACGGGATTGAAAACCATGGCGAGGTATTCCTCAGTAAGCACAAAGGAGTTGGGAAGTCTGTACACAGGGCAAGAGCACTACAAAAACGGCACGATGACTTCCAGGAGGTGGCACAGGTTGGAACCAAATCAGTTTATGTTGTGCTTGAGTGTGTATTTTTTTGTTTGATGAGAGAGGAGCAAATGAGCAGTAGCAGTGATATCATTCATGTTCATACTACTTGAGTTTCCTGTTAATATTCAAGGAAGGAAGGTTTTTAATGTACTACTCTCTCTCCACTCGCTTTCTCTCTCTTTCGCTCCAGAACACTTATACTAATGCAGATAAGCTCTTGGAGCAGCGGAGCAGCTGGCTCAGAAGACGGTAGAGAGGTGATCCAGAAGAGATTTACGCTGCCGCCCATCAACTGGAGGTCACAGAGTTCAGGAGTTTGTACGGAGGTGGAGCAGAGGAAAACTACTGCTGGATATCTCAGTGTCTTTTCACACCCACACTAAAGAGGTATTGCACACACACACACACAGTAAACAGAGCTTCTCAAATAGTTTCTAAGAGTGTTTGACTGATCTCTGTTCATGCGTGAGAGAATTTTTGTTGTTTCGTAAGCTGCTTAACGCCACTTACTGACTGACAGCACAAATTAAAAACTAAACTGAATGGACAACAACAACATAATGAGATTTCTATTTAAACACCTACCTCTTGTTAACCAGTATTTTTAACTGAAAAGAAGAAGAGAAATCTTTTCAGCACTCTTGCAACATTCCAAAAAAAAAGTTCCTAGAAGGCTCTAGCAACAACCCTAGTGACCCCCAACCATGATCTAGAAACTACCCCAGAACACATTACCAACCACCTGTCAATCAACTAGCAACACCCTATCAGCCCCAAAGTGACACCCTGGCAATTGCCTTCCAACAACCAAGCAATGCTTTAACAAGTACCCAGAACACAATTTTGCAGCTGTTACCATAATGGATCCATTCAGAATTACTAAACCACTGACCCTCACATTAAACACACTTTTTAGCCAGCAATCCATAAAAAAAAAAAAAAAAAAATTTTGGCAAACTACACAGAATATCTTGAAAATGTGTTCCTGCAAAATACGCAGATGTACAGCAATCAGTGTGCATCAGATTTGTTTGCATATCGATATAATACTGGACTCGTGCATGCCACCTAATGTATGATTCCTATGTTAACTGTAATTGTCTTTACCTTGATTACCATCGTCATGCATCAAAAACTTTACTAACGCAACAATGGGTTTGTAGTTATCCAGACCGAGAGAGTAGTTTTCTGGTATCATGCTCTCATGCAGTGGTTTGGGTGTTTTGAAGCTACTGTTTCAGTTTCTGTATTTCACACAGCATGATGAAGAAACTGCTTGGGCTGCTCTGAAACAGCATATGAGAGAGGTCAAGGCTTTTGAAGCCAAAAAACACACTTCTGAAATGAATTATGTACTAAAAATCTGGACATGAGTAACTATTCTCTCCACCCATCTCTGATGTAATTCAGCTGGGCTTTTCAGCATTAGCGCTGTTTTTAACTGACTGCTTGAACTGCATTTGCTTCCTGGACGCTTGGACTGAAAAACTTTCAGTTTTGAAAATTATCTGACCACAAACAGAGGAAAGTGGAATATAATGTCTCGTCCAAAAATTGGTCATTCTGTTCTGTCTGTCTGTAGCTGTGGTCGTGGAGTGGAGGACTTGCAGAAGACTCTTGTGGAGGCCATTGGTGAACTCTGAGTCTGGGATGCTGTTCAGGAGCTGATCAGGACTGTTTTCAGCAGCAGCAGCAGCAGAGCAGCACTCTGGGATGCCATACTCAATGTCATCAAAGAAGGAGAGGAGATCATTTCAGCATCTGCGAGTGAGGTTTAACAGCACACTCCTATTGTACAGTATTTCATCATAACCAGTGGTGAAGTATTGAGTACCCCTACTTGAGTACCTACCCTTATAAAATAGTAAAAGTAATAAATAATGCCTTTTGAATTTTACTTTAGTAAAAGTACATACATTTTTTTAATATACATATAATAATTAAATAGAGATAAAACGTAAATGTTTTGTTTAAATTTGTAATTTAATTTTTACTTCTTTATTTTTATTTAATAAATTTTTATAGTATATATTTTATATATTCCTACTGCTCAGAATACCTGGGGAGTTGGGCTTGTTATACACTATCAAAACATTAAATATACTGTAGTAAATATCAATTTAGGTTACTGATAGCCTACTTAATTGAGTGAAAAAAGTGTGTTGACAAACAATAAAAGCAGATGCCACATAAGACAAAATGTATAACATTAAAAGAAGAATGTGTTATTTTTGCATAAAACCTAACCCACTGAGATGGTGATACACAAATATGGACATGTTTGCATTCAAGTATTTCACATACAGAATATATAACAGACATAATAAATCCTTAAATTTGGCATTGTTAAACTTATTTTTTGTGCTATTAGTATGCACATATATTCTGATGCTTTGATGGTCTCACATTCCTGGCTCATTTTGAGTCAGAACTCGTGAATTTACTGGAATTTTTAAGTAGAGATTCACTCTGACTACATCAATTGAATCAGTGAGCTGTCGACTCAAGAACAGCTGCCAATCCGATCAGTTCAATTGGCGTAACAAATCTTTCAATGCGATTTGCGAAAAGATTTGAACAGTTTCATTGAAAAGAATCAGCTGTTTCATTAAATTGCACACTGCTATCAGGTCTCGGAGCAGGGAGACAGTTTTCTCACGTTTTTGACATATTTTTAAGAAATGTAGTGGAGTAAAATGTCACAAAATGATGCTTTGCAATGTAGTGAAGTTAAAAAGTGGAAATTTCTCAAAATAAAAAATTCTGATAAAGTACAGACTACTTGAAAAATACAGTTACAAAGCAAAAAAAATACTTTGGATTACTGTCCACCCACTGAGGCATTAAAACCAACTATTTTCACATCTTTCAATCCAGAAGTTACCAATTCTTCCTAATATGATACTTGAAAACGTACAAAAAACTAGTGAAGAACAGGATTTAGATCCAAATCTGTTAACCATAAAGCCACAGCAGCTCCAACCATTTTCAGTTTTTTTGCAGATCAATTTTTAATAATATTCTTTTCAGATTAGTTTCTGAAACAAGTGCTTTCATGTTATGTCATGCTGATATACTGGTTCTGAATTAACGTGGCCTCTATTGATATTGATTTGCTCTTGGATGTGTTGGCGTGGGTTTGTGTTCGTTCAAACAGGGACTCAGCGTTGGCCTGTAATAAGCTGCCTCATGCCAGCTCTGTGGCTCATATCGAGGGCGTTCTTCAGCAGTTGGATGAGGCTCAGGCTTCAGTTATGGAGGAGTATTTTACACGAGCGCAGGATCAAACTGGACATCTTCCTGCAGCTCCGTATCTTTGAACAGTTACGACCTTGGAGGTGTGTGTGTTTGTGTGTGTTGATGGCCTGAACCTGAAGTCATTATCAGCATCAAACTTTATTTGAACAGATGTGCTTCTGTGCCGTCTGTGTTTGCATATCTGCATGTTTGTGTATTATGTAACAAATTAATGTTTTGAGTAGCGTTGTTTGTTTTACGGTATACACTTTATCTCATAGTTTCATACCCCAAATTCTGTCATCATCTGAGTGGCCTTCGTTCTTCTGTGGAACTCCAGATGAGAATTTTTTAAAAGAATATCCTGCCTGCTCTTTTCATATGATGAAAGTCAATTAAGACGACTGCTGTGCCAAACTTAAGAAAAAAAAAAAACTAACACTGCATATAATAAGTGGTCTGTATGACTTGTACACTGTATTTCAAGTCTTCTGAAGCCATACATGTTTTGTGTGATTGACAAACCAGCATTTAGGTTTTTATCCACTGATTATCCTTGCCTCCAGTGCAGTTATTTTACTATTATTTATATACTATTATTTTTTATATTATTTAGGTTTTTTTTGTTTGTTTATTCTTGCCTCCAGTGCAGTTATTTTACTATTATTTATACGTGAGACCTCCGTTTCATCTTCGGAAACACAGTTTAAGATATTTTAGATTTAGTCCGAGAGCTTTCTGTCCCTCCTCCATTGAGAATGTATGTACGGTAATACTGTCCACGTCCAGAAAGGTAAATAAAAACATCATCAAAGTAGTTCCATGTGGACATCAGAGGGTCCGTTAGAATTTTCTGAAGCATCGAAAAATACATTTTGGTCCAAAAATAGCAAAAAACTACGACTTTATATCAGCGTTGTGTCTTGTCTTCCGTGTCTGTTATGAGCGCGTTCACAGCGCTGCAGTTTAGTGATATCCGGTTCGCGAACGAATCACTCGATGTAACCGGATCTTCTTGAACCAGTTCACCCAAATCGAACTGAATCATTTTGAAAACGGTTCGCGTCTACAATAAGCATTAATCCACAGATGACTTAAGCTGTTAACTTTTTTAACATGGCTGACACTCCCTCTGAGTTCAAATAAACTAATATCCCGGAGTAATTCATTTACTCAAACAGTACACTGACTGAACTGATGACCGAGCCAGATAAATGAACGAAACATTGACTCGTTCTCGAGTCAAGAACCGGTTGCATTGGTTTTTGGATCACCAGTAGTGATGGGAAGTTCGGTTTCTTTTTCCGCGAACCGGTTCTTTCAGAGACAGTTCGATTCAATAAACCGGTTTGAAGAAAACGGTTCACCAGTTCTTTTGAGCTGGACGTAATGACTTCATTGGCGATGATTGCCCTTGATATTCAAGCCTTTTCGTTTACCCGCGCTCATAACATTAGCACAGAATCAGTTCAGAATCAATCATCAAAAGAACCAGTTCGTTCAGACGCGCTGTGTGTCAGTCTGAATCACGCATGTGCAGTATCAGCTCCTCGGTTTCTCGAAACGGGAAGCGTCCGGGACAGAAACGGTTCTTGACTCGAGGAACGAGTCAATGTTTCGTTCGTTATCTGGCTCGGCTCGTGTGCATCTTCAGTTCTCTCTTCACAGCAGTTCAGTCAGTGTACTGTTTGAGGTAAATGAATTACTCCGGGATATTGGTTTATTTGAACTCAGAGGGAAGTGTCAGCCATGTTAAAAAAGTTAACAGCTTAAGTCATTTGTGGATTAATGCTTATTGTTGACGCGAAACCGTTCAAATGATTCAGTTTCGTTTTTTGGTGAACTGGTTCAAAGAAGATCCGTTACATCGAGTGATTCGTTCGCGAACCGGATATCACTAAACTGCAGTGCTGTGAACGCGCTCATAACAGACACGGAAGAACAGACAACGCTGAAATAAAGTCGTTATGTTTTTGCTATTTTTGGACCAAAATGTATTTTCGATGCTTCAGAAAATTCTAACGGACCCTCTGATGTCACATGGACTACTTTGAAGATGTTTTTATTACCTTTCTGGACGTGGACAGTATACCGTACATACATTCTCAATGGAGGGGCTGAAAGCTCTCGGACTAAATTTAAAATATCTTAAACTGTGTTCCGAAGATGAACGGAGGTCTCACGGGTTTGGAACGACATGAGGGTGAGTCAATAATGACATAATTTTCATTTTTGGGTGAACTATCCCTTTAATATTCACATTTTGAATTTGCTTTTATTTGTATATTTTTAGTTTTCATTTTAATTTTAGTTTATGTTTTAATAATTCTGTAATGTGCTTTTGTCATTTTTATTACTTTTCAGGTTTGTCATATTTCTGTTTAAGCTTCAGTATATTTTTCATTTTCAATCTTAGTTTCAGTAATTTTTAGTACTTTACAGTAACTTACATTTATTTCAGTTAGCTGTTAGGCAGGCATTTCTTCTTTGACTTTTGTTTGTTTTATTTTATTTTATTTATTTTATACCTAAAACCTTTTAGTTTTATTTACTGATAACAGCACTGCTCCAGTGAGCACTGAAACCAGATTGTTGAATGAATGAGTTGAACTGGATCGGTCTGATTTATGAGCAAATCATTGAAAAGATCCAACTCAAAAGAATGATTTGTTCACAGATTGGGCATCATGGATGTCAAGATTTCTGGCAATAAGTGACCTAAATTCTGGTTACTGATCTCACACACCATGAATCATATAGATTCAAACTACTTTTATGTTACTTTTAATGGTGCTTTTTTGCATCCTTTTTTAATTATATTGCAAAGATTTAGTAGTTATTTTACTTATATGTGTGAAAACTGGTAATATATGCATCTGTTTCTTAGGTTATGGGTGAGCTGGATGCATGGAAACAGATCTGATCCGACAAGCAACTGATTTCAACACAGAAGAACTTACGCTGGCTGAACAGAGATTACACAGACACACTGAGCGCAAACTCGCCATGAACAACATGACCTATGAGGTTATACAGCAGGGACAGGATCTTCACCAGTACATCATGGAGGTCCAGGCTTCAGGTGAGGAGATATAGAGACAGAGTAAAGGACACAGGAAGAGTGCGAGAGAGAGTAATAGTTTCATACTACAGTTGTAGGGTTCTGCTGAATCAGTGTGTTAATGATTTTGCTGTTTGTTGGCAGTTGTTGCTGTGTGGTATCACTATTGGTGTTTGCTTTCACGCTTGGTTTTTCCGATGTTCATTTCGCATTTGTCGGGTCATGGAATCTTTGAGCAGTGTGGAATAATTTCCTCCAACAAACCCTGATATAATCAGGGTGCTTGATCAGAAGCAGGTTCCATGACAATGAGATACATTTTTATGAAGTGAATTAAATGATTCATGACTCAAATGATTAGGAATTAATCACATATTCAATATTCATGGATAATGTAAAGACATTCCTGTGGCAGGTTGTGGAAAACTATTGAATAGACATCACATGACATAATAATAGACATTATTTCCATGTAATTAAACATAAGCCTATCACTAGCATACAGTCCACAGCAATCCATATTTGTTGGCGGTAGACAAAAGGCCCTTCAGACAGAAGACGTTCTTTTGTGACTTTCACAACATCCATGTGTTCTGTTCTGTCTGCTCACTATAAGTGTGGATTACTGAGTTGCATTTCCTGTGGATTTCCACAAACGTGAAGTTTGGTGAAGCATGTTGATATATCATAGTTTATCGTAGTTTTTGTTTAATATTTCTATTTAGCTTATCATTTTAGTCAAAAAAATAATAATTTAATCTAATGAACTTAGATGTATTGACAGACTGTTTATTGCAACTGGTGGCATGAATGCATTTACACTGCAATTTACAATTGCATTAATAATGGGTTTTAAAAAGGTTTTAAAAAAAATTGTTCACACCAAAACTTTTAAATTATTTCTTCATCTACTCACCTTCATGTAATTTCAGCAGTGTTGGGGAGTAATCAGTTACCTGTAGTGGAATTATTTAATTTAATTACAAAATAAATGTAACTAATCTGTTACGGTTACTGGGTAAGAAAATGTGTCATTAAAGGGTTAGTTCACCCCACAAAATGAAAATTAGCCCATGAATTACTCACCCTCAAGGCATCCTAGGTGTATATGACTTTTCTTTCAGAACAAATCCAATTGTCGTTATATTAAAAAATTGTCTTTGATCTTCCAAGCTGCTTAATGGCAGTCAGCGAGTGTTGCAGTGCATCAGTCCAAAAGAAGTGAAATAAAGTGCATCCATCCATAATAAAAAGTGCCTCACACGGTTCCGGGGGGTGAACAAAGGTCTCCTGTAGCGAATCAATGCGTTTTTGTAAGAAAAAATATCCATATTCAAAACGTAATAATCCATTTAATCTAGCTTGTGCCAACAGTTGTAAACGGAAGCAGCTCCAGGCGGATGACATATGAGGTCGCCATTGCGCATGCGCTGCTCAGAAGTGACAAACGCGGAAGTGCAGCAGAGAACTCAAAACAAAACAACGGTCACGAATTACAAGTACAAAAAATGTACAGATGTTGGTTTTCACGAGACTTACCAGTGGCATGCGCAACGCTGACATCATACGTCATCTGCCCGGAGCTGCTTCCGTGTACAACTGTTGGCACAAGCTAGATTAAAATTATTATTACGTTTTGAATATGGATATTTTTCTTACAAAAATGCATCAATTCGCTACAGGAGGCCTTTGTTCACCCCCCGGAGCTGTATGAGGAACTTTTTATTATGGATGGATGCGCTTTATTTCACGTCTTTTGGACTGATGAACTACAACACCCGCTGACTACCATTAAACAGCTTGGAAGATCAAAGACTATTTTAATATAACTCAGATTGGATTCGTCTGAAAGAAGAAAGTAATATACACACTGGATACCTTGAGTGTGAGTAATTCATGGGCAAATTTTCATTTTTGGGTGAAAACTAACCCTTTAAATTACAGTTACTAAGGAAAATGTTAACATTTACCAAACAGGGGTTACATCTGAATACTTCACACACACAATTTTGATTGATTTCTTTCCCAAATTGCATTTACTGCTCTAAAATATGAAACACCAATGTTTCAGGAGTTTTAAAAAAAAACACAGTAGGGCACATGCTTATTCAGTAACTGTTTTATTTACTGTTTTATTTGAGTTTATGTATATGGTTTATTTAAAAAAAAAAAAAAATTCCCAAGGCATTGTTAGATGCCAGTGTCATAGCTATGCAAAGATTTGATCTCAAAAACATAGCTATTAAACTATCTCTTGTTTATAATATGTAAATAATTAAATTAATATGTTTATAATATATACTGTATTTAAGATGTAATATTTAATTTAATTTCTTTGCTGTTCTTTTTTCTCCGTCCATTTTTTATTTGTGCAAATGCCAGTGGTGCTTCTCTTTTAAAATAAGTGCCATGTCTCTCACACATGTGATGAAAACATCATTTATTTTTTTTACCAACTATAACCCCTTCAAATTTCATCTTGTTGGGTTTAATGTGAACATTCAACATCCAACATCTGACTTAACAAAACGTTTTTTAATTCTTCTGTTTATTGGGTCAGTAAGACGGCTTTGCTAATGTCTGCTGTAGTGTCCAGTGAGAGATGAAAAGAACGCAGGAGTGATGATGAGTTAGTGTTCGGTGGAGAGATAAGAGTGTGAATCAGTCATCGCTTCACTCCTCCGTGCTCTGATGCATGTTTTATTGACAGTTACCATGGACACAACAGCAAAATCCTGCTACCCACATTATATGGGCTGTCTTAGATACGTGTGATGAAAGAAGAGAGAGAGAGAAGCGGAGAATTGGGTGGGAAAGATAAAGATGGAAAATGTGTGCATGACAGCCAGTGAAGGTGAAATGGATTGGAAGGAGCAGAGGGAGGAAGACGGAGCTCCATACTATTAACTCTGCATGCAGGGGTGAGGTTGCTATGGAAACCCACCCCTTTACAATCCCATATACTGAGGTTTCCATGGTGATGGGGCCTTCGCTCGTCACTTTGGGGTTGCCTTGGAAGCTTGGGATACTGCAGAGGCCATCCTGTCACTAACGCATCACGTTCCCATTGGAACCGACTCCTGCGGCCCACTGTGAGGCTGTACTGGAGACAGGTAGCTGAGGAAGTGGGCTGATGTAAGGGTCCAGTAGAAGAAAATGGCCTTTGTTTGTACCTGCATAGAGTCTCTGTCTCTGGAACGCTGTGGTTGTCTGTCATGTGTTAATGCAGTTATAGACCTGCGAAGGCACGTATGATGGATCTAGCTCACCTGTCTGACATGTTTCCCCGCTTATCACCTCACATGCCATCATAACTGCTCACTGAGATCAAAGCCGACAGAAGACCGTCAGCAGGAGGTTTCACAGCACAGCAACCCCCTGCTGGACAGAGGAGAGAAAACTCACTGCAATAATCTATAGTCATCTGAAACAGTTTTAGTTTATCTGATCATAACCTTAAACTAAAACTTATATGTAAAATGTGTAATTCTTTTGATGTATCACATAATGATATACAGAGATAAAAGTTTTGGAATAATTCTGTCGCTAATGCTGACCAAGGCTGCATTTATTTGATTAGGGAGGAAAACAGTTTGATTGTGGAATATTATCACAATTTAAAATAACTGTTTTTAATATATTTTTAAAATGTCATTTTATTCCTGTGAAGCAAAGCTCAATTTTCAGCATCATTACTCCAGTCTTCAGTGTCATATGATCCTTCAGAAATCATTCTAATATGTATATATAAAATTTCTTATTAATCTAAATGATAAATAACTTATAATAATATATAAAAATTAAATTATAAATTTTTTTTTTATATATATTTTTTTACCCTTTAGATTTTTAAGGAAACCATGATAACACTACCCATTCAAAAGTTTGGATTATAAGATTAAAAAAAAGAAAAGAAAGAAAATAATACTTTTATTCAGCAAGGATGCATTAAATTAATCAAAAGTGACAGTAAAGACTTTTATAATATTACAAAATATTTATATTTCAAATAAATGTTATTCAGCGAACTTTTAAATTCATCAAAGATTCTTGAAAAAAAAAACGTATAATGGTTTCAATAAAAATATTAAACCGCAAAAACTGTCATTATTTTTAATACTGATAATAATAAGAACCTTTATTAATTGAGCACCAACCATAAATGATGATACTTGAGCAGTAAATCTGCATATTAAAATGATTTCTGAAGGATCATGTGACACTGAAGATGGAGTAAGTGATGCTGAAAAAATCTAGCTTTGCAGTAGTAATTGTTTCTTAAAGTAACTGAGCACAAAATCTGCATATTAATCATGTTACACTGGAGCAATTGCTGCTTAAAGTTGATCAAATGTAGGCGTTCCATCTCATTTCTTTCAAAAACATGAAAACATGAATCTTTTTTTTCCCACATTTTAAATGGTAGTGTATACCAAGTTCAACTATATTTATTTGTTGGTTTAATCTGCCAAAACAGTGTAAACACTACATCTCTTTGGCAGAAATATTTGATTGGTTGAGCGTCCCGACAGCTCAACCAATGGTCTTTCAAGACTTACTTGAGACTGTTTGACTAACACATGGCCAACAGAGGAAACCTGTTTGAAATCTATAATTGTTTTGTCATTTTATTTTCTGATACTAGTGGCACAGAAATTACAACAGGTTTAAATTGCATGCCTACTTTTATGTGTTTGTTCATTAGTATTTTACAAATGGGGCTAATCTCTGAAATTAGGACATGGTGCTGATTGATGTGTATCTAGTACCAGTATCACTAAATCATCTGTAAAAGAAATATTGGACAAGTATAGCACTTTTGCAAGTAAAACATTTCATGAAAAGAAGTTGATAGAATTAGGATATGATCAAATTAAATGATTATATACTGTTCATGCAGAAGACAAACAGCATTTGGACACTTTCAGGTTGTCAAAGATTTTGTACAGCATGATATTTCATGAAACGGCATCATTTGTTTGTATATGGTTCTTAGATTGATATATTTTATCTGCCGTAGGCGTTATATGTGTCAATGTGTATATGCTGCTGATATTTATTTTTAAAATCTGCGTATGTTTTTCAGGTATGGAAATCACGTTGGAGAAAAAGATGTTGACTTGGCGGCAAAAGTTCAAGAGCTGCTGGAGTTCTTGACTGAAAAAAAGAGCATGAGCTGGAAGTGAGCGCAGAACACACACACACAAACGTCTGGAGCAGTGCCTTCAGCTACGACACCTGCAGGCCGAGGTCAAACAGGTGTGTGTGTAAAATCAATTGCTACATCTCAGCTCATGGTCAGATTTAGAGACCCCTAAGATACACTCATCAACATGTTGTGAGGAACGCCTGACTTTTAGATTCAGGTAAAAAGCTTGTGCTCTGCTTCCATCCAAGATTCTGACTGATGCCATTAGCCTTGAGTACAAGTGCCCAGCTAATTGCTTTTATCTTTGACACTTTGAGCACACACACACACACACACACACTGTCGCTCATATCCAGAGCAGTGCGGGGGTGCAGACTGCAGCCCTGCATTTCAGAAAAATAATAAACTCAATTCACTCACACTATTTCCATAGATGCCACCGCTTTCTTATTGGGAGTGCTGTCACCTCGGGACTTTTCAGCTTCATCTTAGTTCTTTAATTATTTATATTGTATCTTGTTTCTATTTGTACTTTCTTGTACATCAGTAGTTTGGATAGAAAATGAATGTAAATGTAGGCAGGGTTACAGTTTGGATAGAAAATGAATGTAAATGTAGGCTGTTTTTGCATCCTTAATGCCCATTTGACAGATTTTTAAGAATGAAATGTGTTTACTTTTAACTTTAACATTTTTGCTTTAATATGAAGGAGAGACGATTACTAGAATGTTTATTAAACAGCTGCATTATTTAATGACCTCAGAACACGAATAAATATATAATGTAAATTAGAGAAAAATGGCAGTAGTTAATATGCTTATATACTGGACAAACTACTGTTCAAAAGTTTGCAGTCTGAAAGATTTTTTTAGTCTCTTATGCTCACCAAGGCTGCATTTATTTGATCAAAAACAATAAAAACTATAATATTGTGAAGTATTATGCAAGCTATTTTAATATGTTTTAAAATGTAATCTATTTTTGTGATGGCAAATCTGAATTCTCAGAAGCTTTAAACAATGATTCTAGTATGCTGATGTACATAATATTTTTTTATAATGACATTATTGTAATTTTTGTCAACAGTGAAAGTTATGAGAATTCAGTAGATGGAGCTGAAAATCAGTTTGGAAGCATCATACAAGTCTAGATTTATGGTTGAATGCTAGATTTGGAATGATTAATTATTTGACATGGCACATTATTTCTGTAACTGACAGTGTTGAGACATTGAGTTACAGCAAGGAAAAGCACATTTCTCAAATTTTGCCCGAAAATGGAAAAAGCAGGAGGCTGCACCAAAACGTAAATGAATACCTCTGAATGTTAACAGATTAATCCAAAATAATTCATTGAGTTTCATTTTTCACTTTTGTAGCCTGTTTTTTTCACATGGCGCTGTGTGTGGTGTGTGTGTGTGTGTGTGTGTGTGTGTGTGTGTGGTGTGTGTGTGTGTGTGTGTGTGTGTGTGTGTGTGTGTGTGTGTGTGTTTGATGAACTGTGCAGGTGCTGGGTTGGATCCGTAACGGTGAATCCATGCTCACAGCGAGCACAACGAATGCAGGTTCCCTATCATAGGGCGGAACAACTTCAGAGAGAGCATGAACAATTTCAGCTTGCCATGGAGGTCAAAACACACATATACACATTCTCCTTAATAGGTTCTGCAAGGGGGCAGCTTTGTTAAGGCTGCATTATGCTTATGCTGTAATATGAAGATTATATTAAAATATTAAACCTTGTTTACACCATTATCTGCAATAAGGAAATTATTTTTGGCAGGGTTATAAACACATTTTGTGAAATGTCAGAGAAACATCATCCCTTTTGTTGTTATCTGATCATAGACAGAAGGTAAATTGGTCTATAGGTTGTAAAGGCCCTCTTTATTATGTTCATCAAAGAGATGGAATACAAAAGAGTTGATTTAAAAAAAGTAAAACAATTACTCAGCAAATTTATGAGCAGTAAGAAGCACATTAGCCTGAAATGAGGACTGAGTTTTAATTCAGCAAATTGCTGGCGTATAATTCTCCACTAACGACAGCCTCTCTAAATCAAAGAAAGTCAGCGCTGAGTATCTGCCAAAATCTCCCTTCCGCCAAATATATGTTTTAATCATCTACAGCAGCGGTTCTCTACCCTTTTCAGGCCAAGTACCACTTTTCATCAAATAAGACCAAACAAGTACGCCAAAATAAACGTGTGAATCAGGCTGCTAGTTTTATTCATCAAACATGTGCTCTTGTGAAAGCATCAGGCTGTGCTTCACCACTGATTGTTTTGGCCTTGAACGGCAAGGACGTCTAACTGATCGTGTCTTAATTGCTCCTTTAAGGAGCCCCTCCGTGACCTTACCCGCCTCTCATGTGGTCCTTGTGTACTGGCAGTTAACAAACTTAATTTAAGCACACCTCAAGAAATTAAAGCGAGCCACTTTTCTCTGCTGTCCACAGTCTCTTCTCCATGCCGACTCCCTGCAGCGCACCCACCAGAGTGCCCTGCAGCTCCAGCAGAGGGCGGAGCTGATGTTGCAGGCGGGTCACTATGACCCAGACGCTGTCCGGGCCTGCGCTGAGACCGTGGCCCTGCACTGGCAGACCCTCATGCTGAAGATGGAGGACAGATTAAAGCTGGTTAATGCCTCTGTGGCCTTCTACAAAACATCTGAACAGGTGAGTTGTACAGACTATGTGATGGTTACTGTCACTGTCCACAAACACTAGTGGCTGTGATTGTGGTTGAGAATGTGAACTGATGACAAAGTTGCGGAATGATTTATAGCAGTAGTTCTAAACCACTTGGACATATGCATTTTGCAGTTCATATTATGTTTTTTTTTTTCAGTTGCCTCACACCATGAGCACTGCCATTTTAAGATGCCCTGTTTTTAAGTAGTTCATTTTTTTTAAAAGGGGGGTTTCAAGAACCCTTTTGCAGTGTACATAGAGTTACAATCTCGGAAGGATTGTCATGGTAATGTACATGACAATGTATTTGGTCTTAGCGGAATAGATCTGCTATGCTGCTGCTGCTGCTGCTGCTGTGACAGAGCAAGTACCAAAGACTTGCAACTTCCAAAACATCCACAACATGCTGCTGTGAGCATGTAAGAAAATACTGCTGCTGCACATATAACATGAATAACCCCCATAGCATACATGATCACCCCGTAGCAGACCTATACAGGTGGAGCTGGGGAAGGTGGAGGGTTTCTGAAGTGTGCTGCAATGGAAGTAGTCTTATCTATTTAAAAAAAAATCTAATTATGGGACAGTAACCATGCCCTCTTGTCCCTTAACAGAAAAATGTTAGCTCCCCCTAGTATCAGTTCCAGCAATCTACTGAAAACGCACTCTGTTATCAGATATTTTTGTAATGAATTCTGGAATAAATATTATTTACATTGAATTTTTTTTAATGGCAGAAATTTTATACATGTCTCTTTACTGTCATTACATTGTATTCTCTTATTTATGTTGCCAGTATATCTGTGAACATTGTTAACAGTACAGAGACTTGTGTGTGTAACGTACTGTATGTCTGTTGCAGGTATTTAATGTATTGGAGCGTCTGGAACTGGAGTACAGGAGAGAGGAGGACTGGTGCGGGGGGGTCATGATAAATTGGGCTCAACGGCAGAGACTGACCACGTCAGCCCTCTCATCAACAAACACCTGGAGCAGAAAGAAGCCTTTCTCAAGGTACACCTTGCTCTCACACACACAGATTCAAACACCTGCAACAGAAGCTCATCAGCTCTCTCACCAATTTGTCCTTTTTATATTTAAAAAAAAATGCATCTACAGCAAAAAACTAAAAAACTGCCATATGTGACCACATGTGTGTCAGTTTAAATCGGGGTCAACGCATGGAAAAAAATTCCTTTTGAAAGAAAGAAACCTTGAACAAAATTATTAGCGTGTCTAACAATGTCACTGACCATCTTACATCAGCACACTCCTAAAACTTTAGCTGCTGTCAATATGGTCAATGATGATGTCACTGTACAGTTGTTTAACATGTTGCATTTCTCGGGTTCCAGGCGTGTACTTTAGCTACGTCGTAATGCGGAGGTCTTTCTTAAATACATCCATCGAAACAATGTGAGCATGCCTGGGGTCGCTCCCCACAATCGAGCCACTGAGTCCCAAGTCAAAGGTCAGTTCAGGACTACTTAAAAAGCCATTTTACCTGCAAAATATCTGTCCTGTAATGTCTAAAAATGTAAAATGTTTGTCTGATATGTGTTTGTGCCTGAATGTTTTTGTAATTGTTTATTGATCTTGTCTTGTGTCTTCTTATGTATAGCCATTCTGAGTGAGCTCCTACAGAGGGGAAAATCGTGTCCCTTCATTTCTGGACTATGAAAAAAAAGACGTTTAGATCAATGCCACCCAGTACGTTCTGTTTGAACGACATGCCAAACAGGTGAGTGAGAGAGCGTTTTTGCAAGCACTGTTTTTTCAGGATTCGATAATGATGGTTGGTTTGGTTTGGTTTGGTTTTGCCTTCCCTTGTGAAAACGAGCTTCACTTTAGAATACATTTAAAAAGAGTACTTATTACAGAAATAATATACTTTAAAAGAATATACTTAAGTGTGAACTGAATGTTATGTTTTATACTTAAGTGTGTGCTTGTTGTTTTGTTTTTGGTGAATTTGTATTATACAGTTCAAACTATAATCATTACATGTGCTTTAATTAGACCCTCTTAAGTAGGACTTAAATATGTAATTCTGTTGTTTTTTTAAAAGGGTAAAGTATACTGCTAAATGTATTTGAGAAAGAATGTTCTGGCAAGCATTTATGGTAAACTAATATATATTTTATTGTCATTTCTTTTTGTATTTGTATGTATTGTTTTTTAATATTTTTGAATGTTGTGGTTGGGATTTATGGTAATTGTCAGCAAATATATTTATTTAAATACATTTATTTAAAATAAATGTACTTCTTTTAAAGTACTTCATAATGATTTAAAATGTACTTTAATGTAAAAACTTTTAATTTTACTTCACAAAATTGCACTTTTTAAGTGTTTATGAAACAGTCATGTGTGGAAACATTGTCAGGAAAGTGTACTCTTAGATTTGAAATACACTAAAACTGCACATTCAGTACAATTAAGTGCACCTTCTTTTTTTCAACCCAGCAAACTGAGCAACCTTTTATATTTTAACCAGTTAGTCAGTTATTTGTGCAGTAGAAAATATGCTAAAAATATCCCAATAATGAGATTGTAAATCAACACATGAAATGTGTTTTTAAATTTTTTTAAAACTGTTCTCTCTACACAGGCCATAGACTGGTTTACAGGAGACAGGAGAATATTTTTCTGTCCACACACACATCGCCTGGTGATACCAGCGAAAAAACTCAGGAACTACTATAAAGAGTACGAAGATTTCCGTGTATCCAGTAACCTCGAAGATCTGGTAACCAACCTCAGTCAGTGAGGGCAGTTATTCAAAATTTTGTCATCATATATTCACTGTCAGGTTGTCTTAAACCTTCATGCTTTTGTGGTGCATGCAAGCAGAATTATTATGAAGAATATCCTGGCCAGTCTTCCTCAGTCAGTGAGGGCAGTTATTCAGAAAAATTACCGTAAACATAACTAAACAACCAAAAGCCTTTTTAGACTTCATCTAGAGTGAAAAAAGTATATCTGTCTATCACTAAGCTTTGTACAATATATGTTCTATTCCCTTTATTCTCTTTACATATATTATGTAGAGGGATAAAATGTAACATGCATTCATCTAAACCTGTTTGAGGCGTGGGATTCTAGACACGATGGTGGATATTATGTATATAAAATGATTTGAAGGTAAAGCTGTTGATCCAGCTGGCTGGTAGTCTGGTTGAGAAAGGGCATGTCCATGTGACCGAGCTCAAGAGGTGTTTGGGTTTCTACGGTGGACAGAAGGTTACAGAGACTCTCTCTATGTTCCGGATTTTTTGGGTCAGTACCGCTGCCAGCTTGGACCGTCGAGCGGTAGGAGTGTGTTCTGAGGGTGAGCGGCTGAGAAAAAGCCCATCCCCTTTTAAAGAAATATATCCTGCATTTACTTCTTAATTTTGTGCATTATTTAATATATTTATAAATCTTGTATATTTATAAAATACTGTATATAAAGGTTTATATCCTGAGGTACAGTATAAAACATTTTGCATAAACTCACCCTGCAGTTTTTAGTATTTCCTCTGACTCCTCTTCAATAGGGCAGTAAAGATCTAGAGCTGGACATTATCCCAGCCAGCTTGACCCACACTGACCCAGAGGTCAACCTCAGCGATCCCGACCAAGAGGTTAATGAGGAAAAGAAGAAATCTGCCAGAAAGAAAGAGTGAGTGATGAAATTAAGTTCATGAATAAGAGAGATTTTAAATATGACTCAGAATCCTCATAATGTGTGGCAGCTTCCTGTGCGCAGGTTAAGCCGATAGTCCCCAAACTAAATCACAGCATCAATAGCTTCGTCTTTCACATGAAAATCCTTTTTAATCTTTATCATTTTCCTGAGGAATTAGCTTTGTGTTATGAAATGCTGTCTCAGGCGTTCTTTGCATTTCAGTGTCTGTAATTTGCTGGGCTTTCAGTGGGGTGTTTTGGTCTCTGTAGGTATATTATGGCTGAGCTGCTCCAGACAGAAAGAGCTTATGTCGAGACCTACAGGGAGTGTTTGGCAGGTGGAGAGTGTTTCTTCTGTCAAAGGGAAGCTCTAGAGGTTTTCTTACTGATCTCAGGACAGTCATGGCTTTTGATTGCAAGATCCATCCAGGTGGTTGCATAGTGATAGACCGCCTACTGTACGTTGCCTGAAATGCTGGTCTGATTTAACAAAGAATTGTGAACTTAGGATGAGTGATGAACTAACCTCCCTTGTGCATTTATTTGTGCAGACCTTTCTCTGGGAAATGACAAGCGGTGCTGAGATCCCATCTGGGAAATTGCAAACAAAGAACATGTGATCTTTGGGAACATTCAGGAGATTTATGCAATTCCCACAACAAGTATGTTTTCAAAACAAAGCTTTAAAACTGAAATAAAACAAAAATAAAATAGAAATATTGCAGATGAAAAGATGAAATACTTTAAGCTTAAAAATGAAAATATGAAGGACTAATATTTCTAAACTTTTACTCAAAACCAATACTATATATAAATATTAACTAATAAAACTAAATAAAATTAATAAATGAAATAAAAATGAATAAATAAAACAATTAAAAATTCTAAAACGCATAACAAATGTACTAAAACTTAAAATTAAAATACAAAAGCCTGTTCACATCAAGGAAGATAACTATAAAGATAACGATAAAGATATAGTTCTAAAAAATCGTTCTCGATATTAAGAATAGCAGAGTCCACACCACAACTATAAACGATAAAGACAGCGAAACGAAATCGTTAGAATCACTTTCAAAATGACTTTTTCTCCAGCTGATGAACGATAAAAAACTGACAGTCAATCAGAATCCATCCTGCTGTTATCAGCTCGAGAATTTAAAGCGGCAGGCGAGCGTAACGTGCGCTTAGAATAAACAGACAATATTGTTCACTTCTCTGGTGTGGACGCTACTATTGTAATCTTTATAGTTATCATTCTTGATGTGAACAAGCTTGAGAACTGACAAATAAAATCTCGACTATATAGTATTAGACCGTAAGTACACTGATCTCACACAAGGCAGAATGTTCATGCTGATATACTCCAAAATGGGCCAAATGCATTAGTCATTAGCAACAACAACAACCAACTATATTTCTTCAAAAAGTGTCAAATCTAGTTATGTTTTGCCCACTTGTTTGTTTTTAGCGTAGCGTTTTTTTTCTGAAAGAGCTGGCAAAACTATGAGCAGCTTCCAGAAGATGTGGGCCATTGTTTTTGTCACATGGGTGAAGATACAGATGCATCCATCGTCTTTTCCTTTAATTTTTCTTTGTTTTGAGAACATTGTGATTTCAGTATGGACTAGTCATCATCATTTTACTCCGTTATGACCTCAATATTTAAAAACCAATGTGTGCTGCGAGGCCTGTAAAATAGGAAATTTGCCAACGCTGTATTTTGTAAATCATTATTTAAAACTTGAAAGGTCCCAAAATATAAATTCAGGTGTGAAGAATTAATTGTTTTAAGCAGTAGCTTCTGGTTCTCTGGTGGGTTTGCCTACATCATAAATAGTGAATGTGTTTAGTTTTTTCCCGGAGATTACTGCAAGGCTGATAAATTCCCCATATTACTACGTCACCTACTGCAAAAACAACAACCTGACTCCAGTCAGCTCATCCAGGGCCAGCTGGAAGACTCGCGGGTGATTGGATTCGGCAAGATTTCTTTTGATGTGAGTCGGCTCTCTTTTTTCTCCTAGTCCGTTCCTTTTGGAGGTTTTGGGTGGCAGCATGGGTTGAGAGTTGATAGGTATGACTCAATAACACAACAGGGGGCGCCAGATAGCTGCTGTCATCCACCCTTTACTACGTCCATTCCGAATGAATAAATCCAGTTTATATTATTAGTCAGAATTAATCTGAGAATGTTGTACATTTTTAAAAAATGTGAATGACACTGATGTGCTAACCGTGCGACCTGCCCTTGGGTTGGACAAAAAAACAGATAACCCAGGGTGGTAAATAGGTCATGGGAATATTTTGCAGGAGGGTGGTGGGATTTAAAGGGATTTTGGGTACTTGTTTTGAGGACATTTCCAGCTGGCTAACCCAACTAAAAACTAGATATTTGACTAGTAAGGGCGACCAGCTAGATCAGGCTGAATACCATTTTTAGGCCAGAAAAGGCTGGGGTTAACCCTATAGGTTTTTTGTTATCATAATAACAAGGTTTTTCATGCTGTTTTTCTCACAGGAGATACAGCGGAGACATGGATTGGCCAATTCAATCTCCATAATTCGTACCTGATCAAACCCGTTCAGAGAATCACCAAATACCAGCTTTTTACTGAAGTGTGGAGATGAAGTGTGTGTTGTTCAGACTTTACCTGATGTGAATCAGTTTGCAGCACTAAATGGTTGTTGGGTTTGTGTCTCTGCGTGTTGGTGCAAATGTGTTCGTGAACAGGAGTTGCTGACATGCTGTGAGGAAGGGAAAGGAGAAATAAAGGAGGGTTTGGAGGTGATGCTCAGTGTGCCTAAACGTGCTAAATGATGCCATGCACGTCAGCATGCTCGGGAGGGTGAGCGATAATCACGGCAGCTGTACTGAAAACGGAACTGTGTGCAGAAGGGCTTTAAAGTCGCAAATAGCTTTTTTAAAGCATTTTTCTTATGAATGATGACTGTCTTGAAAAACAGATGATATTTATTTGTTTTTGTTCACAACCGAAACTGTTTTTTTAAAGAGAGAATGCATTTTGCCAGATTTTTTTTTTTTTATATTATTTGAAAAAATACAATTTTGTTTGTTTTTATTTATTATTAACACTTCAATTATTATTAAAAAATATTCTTACAAGTTATTTATCATTAAATATTTATATTTGTTTATTTTGCTTGATAAAGCCAGAATCTGAATTTTAGATCGATGATGAGTTTTTAATATTTTGCACTTATGCATTTGTTTATTTGTGTAATTTGTTGTTCTGGTTTCAGGTTTTGATGAGAACCTGGCCGTACAGGGGGGGAGTTGATCCTACAGGACACCTTCCAGGTGTGGGACCCCCAAATCTCTGATCCGCAAGGGCCGGGACCGACATCTCTTCCTCTTTTGAGATCTCTCTCGTTTTCAGTAAAGAGATGAAGACTCGTCAGGACGCACCAAATATGTTTACAAGACCAAGCTGCTGGAAGGAGCTCCAGGATGACACGTTGTCAAGAAGTGTAAACAAAATGAAGTCTTTAGTGCTTTTTTTTTCCCACTTTATTAGTAAGTCGTTAGTGGTAGTGTGATTCAAATGTGTTTTGACAGACATCAGAGTTAGGAGTCACCGAACACATTGAAGGTGATCCCTGTAAGTTTGCTCTATGGGCCGGCCGGACACCTACATCTGACAACAAAACAGTTCTCAAGGTAAGATGTGCTTTTCTGTATGTCTGTGTGTATCAGTGTCAGATAAAACCCAAGAGCAGAAACATAGTGGCCAATGCTAGTAAGAAATGAATATTATTACCTTTATGAGGGATACTTTTTAACATGCATTATTGATATTATGACTATTAAAAAATTAAAATTATTATATAATTGCTAAATTTATTATTACTTATGTCAGGCTTTACAGGGTTCAAACAATTGTTTTTTTTTTAATGCTGCTACCACGTTTAATAAAATAATTATCATGAATAAAAATGCCAAATATTTGATGATTTGCACAAAGGCCTATTATTTAGTCTTCAGTCCTTAGAGAACTGTGAAAAAACTAAAATAAATGTAAATTGCAGCCCAGTTAGGAATAGATCAAATGTTCTCTCAAATTAAAATCCTAACAAATTACATATTAAATACTAAATATCTGGGGTATGTTTCTCATATTTAGGGGTAATTCTGCTCTAAGTTTTGGTTAAATTCTGACCCTGGTGAACATGCTTTGAGCCATTTTTACTCACTTGAGTGATTGTGCATTTCGTGCAATCTTGCATTTTCATCTTCGCTCTCGTTTTACCCATCCTCTCATCCACCCAAAGGCCTCCAGTATAGAAGTGAAACAGGAGTGGATCCGGAACATCAGAAGTGATTCAAGAGCGAACCATTCACCTGAAGGGGGCACTAAAGGAGCCCATACACCCTCCCAAAACCCCCAGCCAGACAGCGCAGCATCAGCAAGAGGTATTTGACCTCACCCACCTTCTGTCTTCATTCCCTTAAAACAGATTTTTATTTTTTCTCTGCTCAGGTTCTACTTTAATCTGCACTGAGAGAATCAATATATCTTTACTCCCAAAATTGCACAGCTCTAATCCCAGACCTTGTTGCTAGGTATTAAAGATTGTGCATGTGATTGCAATAGAAGTTAAGTTTCTAATCTTATTTAATCTTCAGGGAAACGCCCTGAGGACGCAGACAGCCAGGGTGATGCCAGCAGCCAGCCGGACACAATCTCCATCGCTTCCCGCACCTCCCCAGAACACTGTAGACAGTGACAAGGTACAACTACACTACAAAAAACACAATCATAACTCTATGACATCCACTATGTAGACCCTGACACTGTAGTGCCCTTTGGTTTGACTGTGAGGATTTTTTTAACAATTTTTCCTTAATCCCAGAAGCATTGGTTAAAGGGATAGTTCAGCCAAAAATGAAAAAAATTCTGTCATTTATTCACCCTCTTGTCGTTCCAAACCTGTAAGAGTTGCTTTTATTATGTTGAACATAAAATAAGATATTTTGAAGATTGCTGGTAATCAAACAGTTGGTGGTTGCCATTGGCTTCCATAGTATTTTTTTTTACCTACTATGGAAGTCAATGGCAACCACCAACTGTTTGATTACCAGCAATCTTCAAAATATCTTTTTTTTTATGTTTAACACGAGAAAGCAACTCATACATGTTTGAAACGTAAGAGCATTGGTATCAAAATTAAGTTCAAGAAGAGAGTTTTGATTAATTGATTTGAGAGAATTGATGTTAATATAACTGAACAACATGCTTTTTTGGTTTATTTTATATGGTTGATTTCCTTGTTCGTATTTGCAGGTTTGACTGTATGAGGAGGATTTTTTTACATTTCTCCTCAAACATAAGAGAAATATGTTGAAAAACATGTGAAAAACGTGTGCTTTAAAAGTAATTTCTGTTAAATGGGAGTTACTCCCCCATGGAAAATCTGACTCTCTCATACACACATACAGCTGTTTAGACACCAAACAAGTTCATCTGCGGTGTGCGTGTGTTTGATTATAGAGTTTGCTCATGGATATAAGGGTATGTTTTTATATATATTTTGGGGTTTTTGAAAAACAAGACTTTTATGCTCACCAAGGCTGCATTTATACAATCAAAATATCTCTTTTCTATTTTCTCTATTCTCTTTCCCTCGTTTGTTGTTTTCATGATGGTGGTCCAAAATCCTCCCGATCCTTTTTTTGTGTGTGTGTTTGTGTGTAAGTTCATTTCTGAGATTTACAGTTTTGCCCAAATTATTTTAGTGTGCAGGATGAGTCATTTTGTTTTCTTTCTTTCACCAACTTTCTTGTTGCTTGTCTTTGTTATATAATTTTCATCTCTGTCCCACTAAATTTGGTTCTGATTCACTATTATTCACATCCAGTATGTCAGTGCGGCAAAAACTGTATCATCGCTTCTCATCTCTCCCTCTGTCTTTTCTCTGTAATTTTATGATTACTTGCGCCTGCTCTTAACCTCAGGCCAGTCTCTCCGCTCTTGTTTCATTCAACCGTCTAATTACAGCCAAAAAAGCTCTGAGTCAAGAGCGGCTCATGTTCCCTAGAAACACTTTTTTAATAGACTCTGCTGCCAGATCAGTTGTTTTGCGGTGTTCATGTGGTTTAAGTCAGGACACAGACATCAGATGACACACCTACTGACTGTTCCCTGAGTGTCTGACACTGTATGTCACATACAAAATGGCAAGTGTTGTATACTAATGTATAATAGCAAGTGTAATGTATACTAACATTAATAGGATCACATTTTTAAAAGACAATGAAACGTTTGTATAAATAAACACTGTAACAAAGCAGAGATCAGTTAGTTTCCTCCTCACTTTCCTCACTGAAGCTGAGATCGTTCGCCAGCTTAAGTGAAAGTTAATGTGCCTAGCGTTTTCGACTCGTACATTACACGTCACACCCTGATATCACATGTCTTCACGGGACCTTTACGGTTTGTGTGTGAATGCACGCACATATTCCGGGTAATCGCTGGTAGTGTGAAAGGGGCATAATCTAGCGACCTGGGAACAATTGCCAGGACACATTACCCATGTATTTTCCGGAATCGCAGTGTGAAAGGGGCTATAAGCAAATGAGAAGTCAGAACAACTGTGATTGGTCACTTTATATGTCAGTCCTCCTGTCTAAGTGAGCCTTTTTTAGCCAGAATTAACGTGAATGTGAAGCAGACTTCATGCAGATTCAAAATTAATTATATATATTAACAAAGTAACTCAAGCAATCAAGTGATTAGTCATCCAAGCTGGGTTCTTACAAATGTAAATTTCTCAAGTGGAAATGTTACCCCCCTTAACATACTGTGATGCCGTGTCCTGGCATGATGAGACAAAAACCAATAAAACCCACTACAAACAAGGCATTTGTTGCATCCAGTGGGGACATAATCACTGATTATAATGACTTATGCTGTCTTTTTATGCGTTGTGTTGCGTATAGCAATGCGTAAACATAAAACCATGTCTGCATTTGTGATCGGAGAAACAACAAACAAAAAGGGCTACTCTACACTGCTCAAAACTCATGTTTGAATCATCAGTGGCAATTTCTTTAAATATGAAAACGTACTTACAGGCTGTGAGTCAGAAGCACCAGACTGTCCTTGCAAAGTTGGAATTGCTTTACTTCATAGAAACAGCCTTTGTTCACAGAGAACTGAGAACATGTATATGTGATACTTAATTATTAATCTATTACCTTAAAATCTCACAGGGATATCTAGTAAATATATAAGGGTGAAAAAGGTGTGTTTGTCATAGTATAATACATCCTTAAATAAAACTACTCAATAATAATTCAAACAAAGCATTTTAAAATGTAATTTAATCTAGTACTTAACTTTTTGGAATCTGATTGCATAAACAAGATTACATGTAATCTGTTACTACCCAGCTCTGTTAGTCCTATAATTACACATATTATTTTCATTTTTCTGTCTGTCTGTCTCTGTGGAGTTATTGTACTGCTAGGGCCTTCTTATGTCATTGTGGTTTGAGGTTTGTGTGTTGTTTGTATGTATAGCTGTGTGTGTGTGTGTGTGTGTGTGTGTGTTTGTGTGTGTGTGTGTGTGTGTGTGTGTGTGTGTGTGTGTGTGTGTGTGTGTGTGGGAGACCCAATGGACATTCAAATACAGAACTATTTATAGGCTCCTCATATTCCCTATTTTTACAGACTAGACAACGCAGTGCTCTTCACACACATACACAAACTTCTCTTGACTTTTTTGTTGCTTGTGTCTCTGGGTAGTGAGGTTTGCCATGCTGTCAGCATTTGTCCCAGAAGTTAGCTAAATTTGACATAACCTAACCTCCATTTAAAAAAAAAGGTAAAAAAAAGAAATATTCAAAAGAAAACCATGTGTTTGCTTTTGTTTATTTTATTCCAAAAATAAAAAAATTAGGAGTAGCCTTAAGGTTTGGTTTGGTTTGATCTTTAGAAAATACAATTATTTTTTAATAAAAACTGTACATGTCTGTAGTTGGGTTTGTGTGTGTGTCTGTTTCGATATATTTGAGTATATATATAATTAGATATATTTTTTTTAGTTTGACTTAGAGTTGCCACATCAGTTGTTTTTAAAAATGCATGAAATCTATGTGCCTGTGTGTGTGTATCTACCATATGCTCTCTGTCTTTATCTCACATGCACATGTGCACACACACACACACACACACACACACACTTTTTCTTTCCTGGTGTTTTTCCCATGCTGTCACAGGGGTTTCAGATATGTCACTTTCCACTTCTTACAGTCTTTCATATCTTTGATCCGGTCCATTCATCTCTTCTTCAGTTGACCACGTGGCCGCCATCCATCTGGGCTACAATGCAGTGCTCTTCACACACATACACAAACAGCTTTGACCTCACTCTTTCCTTGCCCAGTTTGGGTGTTGCGTCTATTTATTTCATTTTTCCTTCTCTCTCACTTTTCATAGTTCTGTTGGAGTCTGTGCTTGTTTTCCTCCTCTTTTTCTCAGTCTCTCCCTCTCTCTCCTGCATGGGCAGAACCCTCTAAACACTCAGCTGTGCAGATCCATATGACAGCTCAATAATTGTTCTCCGTGCATGCTGAGGATGAGTTCAGTCACTAGCTCTGTGTGAGAATCTGGGAGTGAGAACTTTGGTTAAAGCGTTTTCTACCTGACTGTCGGCCAATCAGAAGGCGGATCTGGTTGGCAGACTGACTTCTGGTTGGTTGGATTGGTGGTACAGATAGAATCATGCCCAGGTGGAGGAGTTTCAGACTACCCAAGAGAACCAGACCTGTGAGTACACATGCTTCTGATGGGTTTTGGATATTAGATTATATTGGCTTGTGATTTTTTTATTGTGAAGGTTATGTATTAGTGGTGGTTTTTAAGGAGAAATGTTTCTGTTGTCTCTTTCATTGTTGTTTTGGATATCACATAATTGTATGGTTTATTTATGTTTTTAATAATTCATAAAGCAATGTGTTTATACATTGACTCTCACATGTGTGTTTCCAGTACAATGCCTTAGTACCAAGATTGATTTAAATTGCCACTTTTAAATTTTTTACACTGCTATAATATCAAACAGTGTTTTAATAATGCTGTTTTTGACAGCAGTGGCTATTTAATCAGCCCAGCCACTAACATCGCCCTCTGATTTAGCAAGAACTGTAAGTGTTTTCCCCATAATCTTTCTCAAATTATTTCAAGTGTCTCTGCTGACATTTGCATTTTAAATGTAGGAGTGCACTTGTGGATCTGTCTGCGTTTGTGTGTGTGTTTTCTGTCCCCATAAGCATGAGCTCACATTTGGACTGTGTTTTTTGAGTTGCTTAGAAGGGAGTGGCTGTTCATATTCTACACCATGTGTTTGTTTGGCTAGTCAGATCTTTAAAGCTATAACATGCATTATATTATAATTAGTATTCGCAATAATAACTAGACTCCTGTTTGTATAATGTATAATATAGTAATTCAAAAATATATTAATTATTTAAAACCTATTTAAAATAATTGAAATATATTAATAATTAAAATATATTAAACAAGACTAAATTATTCAAATATATAATATAATGGATAAACCAATAGATGTCATGTAAATATCTAAATTAACATTTTTAATTATTTAAATGGATATTAACTACTATAGTATGAATGTAAATTACTTTATGATTGTCAAAGATATCAAATTGTTACCCTATTAGTATTATTATTATTATTAGTGACTGATGCAAAACACAGTATATCTGTGTGTCTTCTACTACATGTTATTAATTTTACTTGAACTGCACATGTATATATATAAGTTAGCAGTACATCTTGACTCTAGTCTGCATGATGTCTGTTGTGAAGAAAGGGAAAGTGTCAGCTAAATGTTCTCATATGGCACATATGTAATCCTGTCTGATTCTCTGTGGGGGATTAAGCTTTCCTCATGGTTGAGAGTTCTGTCAGCATGGAATAGTCTGTTCCATATGGCGGGAATTCCTGTCCAGCTGTAAAGAATCAGGGAGGGAAAACACCCTGTGTTCCCTCGAGGAGGGTGTATCTCTCTCTCCTCCACCCAATCACACACTCTTTCGTCTCTGCCTCGCTCTTCAGGGATTCTAGAGTTGTAAATCTAGAGTTAGAGCCTTTTGTATTTCCATTGTAGCTTTGAGAACAGCATTAATTACACACATAATTACAAACGCACTCACACTCATACACAAACTCACACAGATACAGCAAAGACGATTAATACAAAAAAAGGAAAATCTTCCAAAAAACATTTGCATACATGTGTAAACACACACGCATTTAGACAGTAAAGGAAGCACATAGACATTTGTTTTTATATCATGATGTGCACCTCCCACATGATTTAGTGGTTTTTAAATGAAGATGATTGCAATTATCACAGACTAACCCCGACACAACTATTTGGGTGTTTTTTATTTTAAAGCATTTACTATTTTAATTATTTTAGTATGTAATTTATTTATGTGATGGCAAATCTAAATTCTCAGCATCATTACTCCAGTCTTCAGTGTCACAAGATCCATCAGAAATCATTTTAATATAGGCTACTGATTTGAGGCTGAATTCCACATCACTGAATGATTACACTTTTTATATAGCACTATGGTACTAACATGATAAATGTCCAAAAAGCCATGACATGTTGTCATGATATTATGTTTTGGTCCTTTTTTGGTACATTTTTTAAGGTTCTACTGTGGTTATGAGCACAGCTCTAGTGTTTAATATGAGAAGAAGGCGAGTTTTGTTTTACCTTCCAGCTGAATGTATGACAGTTCAGACATAACTACATTCAGGGAGCGCCGCTGTCTAGGGTGGGATGCTGGGTCAGAACAGAACTGGTGCAGACACCCAGCAGCAGAGTCTGAAGTTTTGATGTATTCAGGAAGCAGGACAGAGATGGAGAGGCCTCCATAGGAGAACAGCTGTTCAGTCCTGCCTTTTCCTCACTTACTCATCCTGTTTCTCTTAGTCTTGAGTTCAGTTTCAGTGGGTGTGTTTGATGAAGATTAGAACATGTTTCCGTGTGTCTGTAAATGAGGTTGTGAGGTGTTGAATTGATTTTCTGTCACTGTAGGGTGAGTTTGACTCAGGTGGTGATGTGTATATTTGTTCAGTGAGCTGGTTTCTCTCAGCCTGCCCTGTTTTTCCTTTCTCCTGGGACGGTTTTGTCAGTTCTAGAAAACACTTTTTCTGCATGAAATTTTTAGCATGAATGTGTTATGATCTTTATCCAAATCCTAAAACTTCAATAATGCATTCACAATGCATTTAACTTGCACTGTGACGTGTTTACGGGGTGAACAGAATGTTTTGAGGGAAATAATATAGGGTGGGACTTTATATCCACCAGGATTTGCCTGGATCATGAAAAGACTTTTGTGGAGTAAGAAAGACTTTTTGTGGAGTAAACAATACGTTTTTAAGTTGTGAGGAATAACATTAGCATTTAATAGTGTGCTGAATAAAATAATATATTTTTTTCTTTATTAGTTCCAACTTTTGACTGGTATTGTACTGAGGTTTAAAAAAAAAAATTATATTCTGAAATAAATACAGTTTTCACAAAACTGTTTTCAGCATAGATGCAAACACATATCTAACACATCCTTTCTTCCAAAATAACATTAGAGGCTTCTTTAGAAATCTAAAACCTGTATCTCTCTCTCTCTCTCTGTAGTTGTCGGGTGGCTGTGAGCAGACTGTGGTTCTGCAGGACTTTGTTGCGGGATCGGTGGGTGAGTTGAGCATTCAGTCGGGTCAAACCGTCGAGTTGCTGGAGAGGTCTGGAGAGCGGCCGGGCTGGTGTCTGGTGCGGACCACCGAACACTCACCCCCTCAGGAGGGTCTGGTTCCCAGCAGCACCCTGTCCGTGTCTCACTCCCGCAGTAGTGTTGACATGGACTGCTTTTTCCCACCTGGGAAAGGTGAGTCACACCCACACAAATATTCACCGCCCACAAACACAGATCATGTGTCACTTTCTAATGGTTACGTTGAACCTCCATCCAAAGCTGCCAATAGCAGTTCAATAGCAAGTGCCACTTGGGGATGTAATATGCAACTGTAATGCAATCAGATTTTTAACAAGTCAATATTTTTATATATTTCTTGAGCAAGTCTTTGTCATTTGGAACAAGATACTTTTTGGTGTATTTCTCCATATTGGCAGATGCTTTTATCCAAAATGTCTTACATTCAAGGTGTACATATTTCATAGGTTCATACATTGCTTGGGAATCGAACCCATGACTTTTGCATTGTTACCGCCATGGTTTGCTGTTTGAGCTAATACTTTTATAAAAATTTCACGCTTTTGAGATTATCCTGAGAATTCAGTCAGTTGCAAAACAATTATTTTAAACCTGCAGTCCATAAGTTTTGCCTCTTTGTCACCATCTCTGTTTGAAAACCTGCAATTGCAGCTGTTTGCGGATATCCATACCGTTGTGGATATTTACTGTACATCGCAATCACAGATTCTAGCCTACGTCTTGGAATATATGACCCAAATAAGAATTTTCAGTAAGTCAGTGACAAGTCTGCCATGTTTGTTCTGACCAACTGAGGAAAAAAGCATTACAAAAAATTGCACTACAATGGTGATTAAATCTTAAAGCTCCAATATGTAGGAATTTTGTAATAAAATTTCCGAAAATAACTTGCACAGTGTGATATATTTCCTCCAGTTGTGTACTTACAATATCTCAAAAGTCTCCAAAGATTTTTTATTTCAGAGAAATTCCGATTTTAAATAACTGGCCGTCCCGGAAAAAATATGTCGCCTCTCAGTGACGCAATGTCCGCTCTATATTTTTTTTCCGGTGTAGACCATGGCTGCATCCGAAAACTTAAGCAGGTGACTTGCTGCCTCGCTGCCGTATCAGGCAATGACTTTGCAGGCAGCATTTTTGCACGAAGGCACCTCACGAAACTGATTTTGGACAGGCTTCTGAGGCAGTGTAACGGTTAAATGATCTACAGCTAAATATAGAGAGCTTTGGTGATAACTAAGTGGATATTTAATTACTGCAATATTAATTTCTCGCTAGAAATTACATAAAAAGTGGAAAACTTTGATCAAAAACAAACATTTACACACAAACTGACCACCGAGCGCAACTTTCAGACGCCATCTTTATTTTTTGGCTTAACTGACACGGAATGGAAAGCACAGGATTGTGGGAAATATAGAGAGCTTTGGTGATAACTAAGTGGATATTTCATTACTGCAATATTAATTTCATCTCAGGAGACAGGAACTGAAGCTAACATTGAATTCGGACGTGCCTTGATGCCTTCCTACCTTGGAATGCATCCTTAGAAGGCAGCATTTTTCAGTTTTCGGATGCAGCCCATGTGATGTTCCACCACACCGGAATATCACATGGTCAAATGCGGAAGTGGTGGTTATGTTATAGCCGCGCGTATGGTTTGGTTGTCGTTGTTATGGATCACGATAACTCTTTGGCGAGTATTGAAGTGCCAGTAAAACGTAAGCGTCCATATTCGGATTCACGCAGACTGTGTGACAAACGGAGGAATAAAACCAGGATAAATATCAGCCAGGCGTTTACGAGATGGAGAGAGCTGCACGAAAATCTTGGACTTGACAGAGACTCTGCTCTCGCGAGTGTATTGATAGACAGGTAAGCAAATCAATTACAGGTAATACAAAAACGAATAAATTACCTCATCCGTGATCATGATTCGTTTATCCAATTTAGATACATTGCTATGGTGAAAACGCATTAAAAACGACATCTCCCATCGTCACCTGCTTCATAGCGTCATCAAGCTTCGCCTTTGTTATTGTTGGAAAAGCGCCCTCTTGTGGTCAATTACAAAAGTCACATACTAGAGCTTTAATTATTGGTTAGCTCATATCACATCAAACCATGCAAATTATTATTATTGTTATACTTCATTTTCAAATTATTAATGTTAACAACATCAGCATTGCCTATAGTGTGTATTAGCGTGTAGATTTCAATTTCTGTACAGTCTTATCTCTAATTGTCATACCATTCGAATTTCATATTAAGAAATTCTTTTAACCCAAAAAGCAAATTATGCTCCCTTCGAACTGTTTGTCTTTAAAATACAAATCTTGTGTAATCCCAGGCTATCTGTAATCAGAAGCACATTTAAAACTGGAATTAATTATAACTAATTAACTAATTATTATTCATTTATTAAAACAATCTATCATAATAAAAAATACAATACAAAGACTGAAATCAGATTTCTTTTTTCCTCAATAAGTTTAAAAAACATTAATATCTTAAAGTACTTGAAATAAGTTGTGGTTACTTTACCTATATTGACACTCCCGGTTTCTGTTAATAATATATTGCAGTTAATAAATATATCAAAAGGTTGGGATAAGCAATATTTTTTGTATTTTAAAAAATTATATTTTGCTCATCAAGGCTGAATTTATTTGATCAAAACTAGAGAGTAAAAAACATTCATATTGTGAAATATTATTACAATTTAAAATAAAAGTTTCTAATTTATTATACTTTAAAATATAATTTATTCCTGTGATGCAAAGCTGAATTTTCATCAGCCATAACTCCAGTGTCACAGGATCCTTCAGAAATCGTTCTGATTTATAATTAATATGTTGATTTATTATCAATGTTGGAAACGTCTCGGTTACGCACATAACCCTCGTTTCCTGGTGGAGGAAATTTTTTTAAAAGAATGGATTTCGACCTTCAATAAAAGATTGCTTCAAGTCTTTCCTATTTGTTGTTACAGCTTGGCAGTAACAACAGGGAAGCGAGCCTTCTGGAGAAGGGTGCTACGGAGGCCACATCCTACCTGTAGGGAGGTATCTTGTGGAGATAATGATATTGACTGACCCAGGCCTGGGGCAGCACTACATATGGAATGAGACTACCTCCAGGTCCTACCTGAGAGTAGGGAGGAACGACTGCCAGCAGAGCCTGACAGAATGCCTCCTCCAAGGGCAGTGCTTGAAGGTTCACCACCTGATCGCAAAAAGGCATGGTCGGAACCTCGGGCACATATCCAGGCCTCAGGACAATGTGAGAGTAGGCTGGCCCGAACACAAGGCACTCTTCGCTCACCGAAAATGCTTGGAGGTCTCTGACCCTCTTGGTGGAAGTGAGTGTGGTTAGGAGCACTGTCTTAGCAGACAAGAATTAAGCTCAGCTGAGTCAAGTGGCTCAAAGGGATCCCTGTGAAGGACAGCCAGGACGGTAGAGAGATCCCAGGAGGGCACCAGGGGTGGCCTAGGAAGATGTATCCTCCTGGCACCCCTCAAGAACCTGACGATGAGATCGTGCTTTCCCAGGGACCGGCTGTCCAGTGCGTCGTGATGTGCTATGATAGCAGGCACATACACTTTCAAGGTGGAGGGTGACAGCCTACGCTTCAACCTTTCTTGCCGGAAAGAAAGCACTTCTCCAATCATGCATCTTCGGGGGTGTTCTCGGTGAGAAGAACACCAGATCGTGAACAGACTCCACTTCAAGGCAAAAGCTCACCTCGTAGAGAGGGCTCTGGCCTGAGTGATAATGTGTTCCACTGGGGGTGGGAGATCACTTATGTCTGCTGTGTCCCATGATCTGGACACGGGTGCCAATGAATTCAGATCCTCTGAGAAAGAAGGTCCTTCCTCAGAGGGATGCGCCAGGGAGGGGCTGTCACTATAGTGATAGTGATAGTAGACAACCCTGCTAGTTGATGTAAGAAACGGTCGCAGTGTTGTCCATGCGGACCAACACATGATCGGCAAGCAGCAGTGGCTGGCACCACCACAAGGCTAGCAGCACTGCCAGCAACTCGAGGCAGTTGATGTGCCAAAGCATTCGAGTCCCTGTCCAGAACCTGAGGCTGCCTGCCCGTTGCTTGTAGCGCACCATCCTGCACTGGAGGCATCCATCCTGACTACAACTACTAGTCATCCTGGAAGACTTAGTGTCTGGCTGTGACACGGGGAAGGGGGCGCCGTGCTCCTGCACGAGGCTTGATGTGCCGGCCACAGCATGTTCTCTGCACGGGCTGTAGGAGCCGCAGGTGGGCACCCACGGCGACAGGCAGGCTGAGGTGTGGCCTGCGGCGGAACGGTTGCAGGTGGAGGATCATGCCAGGGCTGGATGTACTGGGTAGGTAGGCTTAGTCTGCGTTTGTACTGCCGAGAACTTCTGGGCGAAGAACTCAACAGTGTCACCGAATAGCCCAGCCTGGGAGATGGGAGCGTCAAGAAAGTGCACTTTTGCTGAGATGTCCCTCATCTCAGCAAAGCTGAGCAATAGATCACTCTTGGGCCACAAGTGTGGACATTGCCTTCCCGAGGGACTGCTTCGCGACTCCCATCACCCGGATGGAAAAGCTAATCACGTTACGCAGCTCTTGCATTATGGTACTCCCCTCGTGCATATGTTTGAGGGCCTTGGTTTGGTGGACCTGCAGGATTGCCATGGCATGCAGGGCAGAGGCAGTTTGGCCCGCTGCACTGTAAGCTTTGGCAGTGAGAGCCACCATCAACTTACAGGCTTTGGATGGAAGACGAGGGCGATTCCTCCAAGTGGAGCCATTTTGTGGGCACTGGTGACAGCCCCAGTTAATATCTTCTTAAATTACATGCTACAGACCAGCTTTCACATTCTTTTCAATAGCTCCTTTTGTGTTCTGTGAGGGGAAAAAGCCATACAGGTTTCAAATAAAGTATGATATGTTCAACAGCATGTGTACAACAGCATGTGTTCTGGATTTTTCCAGGGGAGCCAGTTCTCAGTGGGAAAGGTACAAATAGGGTTTGATCATTAATTAGCAGGGGGCTAGTGTTGCTACGAAAGGCTTGCACCCTGCTTTGATCCAACTCAGGGGATTGATGTATGTGTTTGGTGGAGCTTCAATCTTGGGACACTCACAGGCTCATGAAATGCTTCAAGTCAAGTCAAGTCACCTTTATTTATATAGCGCTTTAAACAAAAAAGACTGTGTCAAAGGAACTGAACAACATTAATTAGGAAAACAGTGTGTCTATAATGCAAAATGACAGTTAAAGGCAGTTCATCATTGAATTCAGTGATGTCATTCATCTCAGTTCAGTTTAAATAGTATCTGTGCAATAATTTGCAATCAAGTCAATGATATCGCTGTAAATGAATTGTCCCCAACTAAGCAAGCCAGAGGCGACAGCGGCAAGGAACCAAAACTCCATCGGTGACAGAATGGAGAAAAAAACCTTGGGAGAAACCAGGCTCAGTCGTGGGGCCAGTTCTCCTCTGGCCAGACGAAACCAGCAGTTCAATTCCAGGCTGCAGCAAAGTCAGATTATGCAGAAGAATCATCTGTTTCCTGTGGTCTTGTCCCGGTTGTCGTCTGAAACAAGGTCTTTACAGCGGATCTGTCTCTACGGCTCATCTAGTTGTCCTGGTCTCCGCTGTCTTTCAGGGCTGTAGAGGTCCTTTCTAGGTGCTGATCCACCATCTGGGCTGGATACATACTGGATCCGGGTAACTGCAGTGACCCTCTGATCTGGATACAGACTGGATCTGGTGGCTATGGTGACCTCAGAATAAGAGAGAAACTGACTAATATTAGCGTAGATGCCATTCTTCTAACGATGTAGCAAGTACATCGGGTGTTATGGGAATCACACAATAGATCCACACCAAATCCACAAGGAAGCATTTTGCTTTCTATTCGCTGTTCTATAAGAGGGTCTTTTATTGTGGTAGTAACTTTTAGAGGTCAGATTAAGGACCACAAGGGTGTAGCTTTGGTTTTTGGGTCAGTGTGGTGTTGATGTGTGCCTTTAGGTCCCCATACTGTCTGAAGCGGAACACTCTGTATTGTAGTCCCTTTACTTCCTGTTGTCTCCCTGCACTGCACTTCCTGTATTTAGAAGAACACATTTCTAAACATCCCTACCAGAACCAAACCTCCCCCCCCAACCTCATGTCTGTGTCAGGATTGGATCTAAAAATAGAAAGAGGAAATGGGGAGCTTGCCTTTTCCAGGTACGTTTCTTTCAAGAAAAATTAATAAATAGAAAATGACAGGTCAAGATAACCGTTGAACTATGACAAGCTGTACTGTCACATTCATAGAGATAAGGTTATATTTAACCTAGAATATTTCTGGAATGATCTCACTTAAAGAGTTTCCCATCTGTTCCCCCTCTTTTTCTGTATTTAATTATCATGTGAATTTTTTATGCCTCTTCAAGCTTCTGCCTTTATATTTTGAGGATGTGATGGAGGTGTGTGTATGTGTGGTGCTGCTCTGTATCTGATTACAACAGAGTAATAATAATCAGATAGTGATGCAGAGTAACATGGAAAATCTTTAGTCAGGGATGATTGATTCTGTCCAATGAGACTGTTCACTGCACGCTACACTACACCTCATTCTGTCAACTGGGCTTTTTTTTTAGTACTGTTATTGGAACTACATGTTGATGTTGTTGGAACTTTGATTCCAAAATATTACCCTGCCAGTTGTCTCATAGTTAACCTGTAGATTGTAGAAATAGTATTCCAAGTATTGCCAGCCCAGAACCGGAAACAAAATGATGCACACTATGGGCTATCCTCCATGAGATACTAAAATCTGTAAAATATGCCACACCTTTACTCATTGGAGCTGTAACTAAAGTTGTGCCACAATGTTTCACATTTTCACACATAGGTTACCCTAACAAACTTTGAATGGGCCCACAACTTAATAATATAAAATAAGACAACAAAGCATTCAAACATGCTAAAAACAACCACTGCCTTGAACGTATTTTTAAAAGTGCAATTTCTAGACCTTGAAAAGTTGCAATTAATACAATCTTTAAAATCCCTTTGTATCTATTTTTATAATTAAAATACATTTTCTAGTTAGGTCAATATGCAATATACCAAAACATTTTATAAATTCTATTTTTAGAAAACATAAATAAAAAAATATCCTTAATCTTCATTTGAAATATCATGAATGACTGGAAAAGTCATGTAAATTTATTAGTTTAACAGTGAGAACTATGAAAAGCATTCAGTTCGTAAAACTTCTGGAATCCCTAAAATAGTATCGCAACAATGGGAGGTCTTGGAGTCAAAAAAAATTGAGAACTAATAACCAAGAAACATTAGTTATGCATATTAATATGGCATGTTGCAGCATTGATCAGCAACCATAAACAAATAAATACGTTTTTCCTCATCTGGGACATGTTCCTGCTTCTCTCACATGTGAATAACAAAGCTGTCCTGCCTATTGAACAGAGCCAGAATATATCTATTACAATATAAACATTAAACGTTATTGTAGGAAATGTCAGGTTGACCCTTGTCCCTAAACTTAGGTTTTTATTGTGACTATCTTTACTCACAAGAATGAGATTCTTAGTGATGTGTGCATATCTTAAGTGTGTCTGTTATTTGATTCGGAAGATATTTAAATATAATTTGACTATTTAGTCGTAATACTAGTAGTTTTTGACCTTGTGGGGATATTTTTTGGTTCTCATGGGGAAACAAGCTTATAGATCACTGAATGATCTCTCTTTTTTTGCAGAAAGTATTGTGTGAGAGGTAGGTGAAAATACAGTTTGTACAGTATAAAAACCATTACATCTATGGAATGTCCTCATAAAATATGGAGCCCAGCGTTTGTGTGTTTGTGTGTGTGTGTGTGTGTGTGTGATCTTGAATCCTCTGAAGTGGGGTTGAAGAACTTGTGATATACTGTAGACACACCCTCTCAAAAATGGGCCACTGCAGCATGCAGACGTAGCTGATTTCAGGATTTCACACACACACACACACACACACACACACACACACACACACACACACACACACACACACACACACACACACATGAAATACACTCGCAATGGTACTTTTCCCTGTCTTTGCCTGCAACAATTTCAAAACTGTAACTCCTGTTTCTGCAGAGAGTTTTATTTTTGCATATTGGTTTAACAGACCTCAATGTGAATTCAGTGGAACCTTCCTGTATCGCTTTTGAATGTGTGTGTCTCTGTGGCCCCTGGCCCCACCCCCTGGTCCCTCCCCTTTATTGTGAAGAGTAGCGCTGAACTTCCAGCTGAGCTTCAGTATTGAAGCAGACAGAGCCAAAGCGTCCTTCACCTCCCAATACGTCCTTCGCCCTTTCTCCTCCTCTGTCTCTCACCTGACGCACATATGAGACAGTGAGCGAGCAGCATGCGGAGCGGCAGGTCATGTTGCTCTTGTGGAGTTTGTCTCAGTTGGATTTTGGGAAAGATTTGCTGTTGTGATGGCGCAGGTGCGTAACTCAACACGCTGGAATGTATGCAGATGCATTCAGCTGAATTTTCTTTTCGCAGTGTGTGGAAGCATGTGATTCTGTGTATGTTGCCTTGTGGGAGTTGGGTGTCTGGGTTAATGATTATGATTGAGTTTTGTGTGTTGGTGGAATTTTATGTGGATCTTTTCATCTGAACTCTGGTATTTAATGTAACGGTTCACTGATCTGAATCCTGGAGATCTCAGATGAGCTCAGGGGTGTGTTGTGTGACTCAGCTGACGGTTACAGACAACTGGGTTTTGTGTTTAATGCAAAAGCATTGATGAAAAGTGAGTTCTTTTCAAGGTTGATAAAAATTTAAATTGTAAAAAGTGAAAATGTGCATTTGTTATATACTTTCATCCAAAGCTATTATGCGTGTAGGGTATATATTTTATCAGTCCATTTGTTGCCTAAGAATTGAACCCATGTCCTAGGTGTTACTCGCGCCATGTTCCATGAGTCGTGCTGCAGGAACACCTCAAGGAGCTTTTTTTTTTTGACTGACCCTTCAAAATGACTTTCTCTAGTTTAACCGCATGCAGTCAGGTTGCAGTTGTTTTATGAAAAATTATATTTTTGACATTTGACATTCCTTTTTTACTGTTACAGTTTCCCATTATTGTCCCTTTTTCCTATCTTTCATACAGTATCTACTGTTTTTTTTTCTTTTCAAAGCGTAATTATTGAAAAGTGTTAGGGAAAAATATCAAATGCTGTGTCTGTGAGTATGTATTGTACGTGTGAGCAATATACTGCCCCCTCAAGCTTCTTTGTTTTCCTGTAACCTAATTTCTCCATCAACAAACCAATGTGTCTGCTGTTCCCTCTGCTTTGAACCTCAAATCAAGTCCCCTGCTCCGTTTGATCATTTCTCGCCCTTTTTATCTTGAAGAATAACATGCTCTTTGAAGGTTTGGCACATTTTGGTGATTCAGTGTGTGAATTAGCATCAGGGGTCTTCAGTCTTATTCAGGATAAGGACCTCTTAGTGGACAGATTGATGACACCTGACGGGTCCCCCTGTACACTTATGGACTGACTTATAAAATGTTATTATGTTAATAATACCAATATTTACATATATACCACATAGATATTAAGGTAACACTTTATTTTGCAGTCCTGTTCCTCATGTATGTACTATGTATTTATTATAGTAATTACAATAACTTGGTACTAACCCTGAACTTACACCTAAACCTAACTCTACCCTATGTAGTTACCTTATATTACCTGTACTTTCGTAGGTAAGTACACTGTAAGTATACACAGTAAGTACATGTACTGTAAAATAAAGTGCAATCGAATTTAAGGTAGCACTTTACAATAAGATTCCATTTGCTAAAATCAATTACATAAAAAAAAATCCTAAAATGAATTACTAAAATATAAAAAATTAATTACTAATAGTAAAACATTACTAAGTAGTAAACATGAACTAACAATGAAAAATATTTTTAAAGCATTTATTAATCTCAGTTCATGCTAATTTTAACATTAACTAATAAATTATTAAAAACAAAAGTTGTATGTTCATCTTATTTAATGAACCTGAGATAAATGAGATAATTTTTTTATTGTTCATATTAATAATATGTATATATATATATATATATATATATATATATATATATATATATATATATATATATATATATAGATTTTCTAAGTAATTTTTTTGTAATTTTTATTTTGTATTTTTTTATGTTAGCTAATGTATTTAATTGTAAGGAGTGACCAAATATTAATTATGGGTGTACAGAATCACATGTACATTGTGGTTTATTTTAATTTAGCATTCTTTAGCATTGGTCGAAATTCATGTTTTAATAGCTTAATATTGTATATTAATTGAATGCTTATTGTCATGCTTTTGACTGAAAAAATAGCTTGAGAATCAATAGTAATAATAGTACTGTTGATGAACCTAAAAAGCATGAACACAACACATTTGTTCCTGTATTTTCTACAGGACTTCTAGTGCTGTCTTTTTCACTGTTGTTTTTGTTCTGTCTAGAATGTTACATCAGCGACTTGTGTACATGAGTGTGGCTGACTGTTTATTTCAGGTGGCTGTCTCATTGATATTAAGAGAGAAATTTAAATAAAGTAGCAGTATGGAGATTCGGTTTGTCTGGAATGCTTAACATGAGGCGCCTGTTCTAATGACAGCAGTGGAACTTGAGGAAATAAAGCGTAATTCTAACAAAGGGGCATTATCTCGGCACATGATAAGCGTGGATCCTCCCTGGGGCTGTCAGCACAAGCAGAGCGAGATCTGATTGGTGAATACCTGAAAGGGGGTGTTGGCGGGGCAGTTTCAGGGGTGCATTGGGTAAAGGGCTCTTTGAAGAAACGCGTAACAAGGAAGTGACCTTTGTCCCATTCTCACCCCATGGGAAGTTACTTACGCAACATCTGCAGTAACTCCGTATCGCAGTGTCTGAAGCAGCATTGAGTTAATGATCTGTGCTCAAGCAGACAGCAGTGAGCATGACTACACTTCAGCTTGTTTATTTCAGCTCATCCTCTAAGGAGTAACCATATTCCTAGTTATCTGTTACTTGCAGCAATGTCAATGGATGCTGTTAATTAGCACACATAATCGTTTGACTCATCCCTTTGCTCTTTACAACAAATATAAAATGCAGTTACTGCAATATGCTTACAGTGTTAGCAGCTGTTAGGACTGGTGGGTTTAAAAGCAGAAACAGTAAGCTCATAATTTAGCTACTTTTTAGCACTTACAAGAATTCCTCCTGGGAAAAAATGTTGTTTGAGCTGTAAAGTTGTCTCAGTTGTCTGTTTTAGGAGGGAATAGTTTCCGGGTGGATGAACAACTGTTCTGTTTATGTTTCTGATGTAATTCTCTCTCTTTGTTTTTTTTTTTTTTGCAACTCTGTAATCAACTCAGCAGGTTGTAGTTGCTTTAGAGCTCAGAATGTTGAAGGATAATTTGAGGATGGCATAAATAACCAGTATTTCTATTTAACCAGTATTTATTTGAAATAGAAATCTGTTATAACAATGTAAGTCTTTTCTTTCATTTTTGAGCAATTTAATGCATCCTTGCTGAATCAAAAGTATTTATTTGTAATATTAAAAATCTTACTACTGACCCCAAACCTTTGTATATATATACATATATATATATATATATATATATATATATATATATATATATATATATATTATATATATATATATCTATATATATGTATATATATATATATATAAGGTTAATTAATGCTAAATTGTGTAATCATTTATTTGGAAGCCAAAATACAAGTTATGCTATTTCACAGTGAACATATAGCTTATTCATTGGGTATTTAAAATGTGTTTTCCAGTTAAAATAAAAAAATTTGTTGTTTAATTACTGTAACTACTCTGGGAAATGGATAACATGCCATTAATTTACTCATTTAATATACATATTTTCAGAAGCATTCTTATATTTTATTTTTTTAAGTAATTTGGTAAATTGATATTATTTTATTAATTTAATATTTTTATTTTTATATACAGTAGGTGAACCACATAGTTGGTTCAGAATTGACTTTAACTGAAAAATGTACTGTTTAGTATTGTCCTCTTGCATTTTCAGCATGTTTTTCCTGTTTAACACTGTAAAGCTGCTTTAACACAATCTGTATTGTATAAAGAGCTACATAAAAAAGGTGACTTGACTTGACTTACGTAACAACTTCCATGTGTGTTTGTGAGAGTAACTAGGTTTGCTTCTTTAGCCAGTCGTAACATGAGTTGAAAGATAGGAGATATCTTTACAGAGACAAGACTGATAAGCAGTTCTTTTCCACCAATTTTATGCTAACGTCATGCAATGTTGATGTGTTACGTACTTCAGGATGATAGTTTAATAGGTATATGACTAGATATTTGATTTTACAATCTGAGTGACAATTAAAATTATTTTCTGTGATAAATTCCGCAAGCTGTAAACCCTGCAGTTTCTTGGTTTTGTACTTTCCCTTTGTTGTGATGTGCTGCTATATGGAGTTACAGAACACCTTTATGCTCAGATCAGGTCAAGCTGGTTTTTTCACTCTACAATTGTGTCTGTCACTAGTAGCCTATAGACCAGACAACTGCTTTGCCTTTCACCTCAGTAGAGAGGTTGCTGTCCAGCACAGTGCTCAGGTCCCTTGGCTTTCTGTTTTGATGTTTTAGCTGGAGTGAATATTTCTTCAGGTGGTTAACATGAGGTTATGTCATGTTCGCAATGTTTTGAGGTTGTGTATTACATGCCAATTTCTGAATATTATGTTGGAATTGAATTGTTTTAACTGGTTGTCTGTTACTTCCAATCTTTATTCTGAATATTTCTATATGATTTTTGTTGTTTTTGTTCAACAGAAAACTATCCTGTGGGAAGTTCAGAGGTCAAATCTGAGTCCGCCGCATCGCGCTGCAGCCGCAGACATCGGTGACCTCTTTGCCGACCGGTTCTCCAGGACCTAAACGCTCTGGAACTACTGGAAACACACTAAAAAAAATGGCTCACACAGCCCAGTACGACGTCTCAGCCACGGCAAGGGCGACAACACTAACGCCAAAAAACCCAACAACAAACAACGTAAGCGAGACGGCCGGAAGAGTGTAGAATTGGGCCCGCCGCACCAGGATAGCACTGAAGAGGTACAACAATTAACCATTAACCATTTAGGAAACATGATGCATAAGATGGCAACATTTCAACACTCCAGCTTTATAACAGTACCCCACATACCAAAACGGTAGGAAACGCGTAGAAATGCACTCTCTTTAATCTGGGACCAAACCTAACATCACATATTTTAGTCTACTCAACCGTTTGCATGTAGAAGAGCTTCCTGTACAGGTGCATGTTTTATGAGGAGCATGCATACTGTTGGAGGTTATGAATGATAGATTCCTCTCGGCTCTTTAATGAATCCATTGAAACAACGGGTGTGGCGTTTTTTTCTGTTGTTTTTCTCTGTTTCTCCAAAGAGAGGAGTGAGAGGAGTGGGAGGGGGAGGGGATGAAGAGGAGCCCCACACACCCCTCCCTCCCCCCATGGAGATCATCAAGGACCCCTCCGCTCAGGAGGAGAAGGTGAAACATAAACTTGCTTTAATTTTTCATTGTTGTTTTGTCCTTTTCCATTTTTTCTCTGCATAGGAATAGCTCACTCAAAAAATTATGAATCATTTACTCATCTATCCTTTTTGTCAGCGGAACCTGTTAGAACTAATTGAAGTTAATATTTCAATAATTCAACAACAAATTTACATGTTCACAGTTCTCTGATGTCAGTTAATGATCACATATATAAAGGTAAACCAATAAAATGTCAACTTTTTTACTAGCTATTCTATGAATTTTTTTAATTTTGTTTTAACGTTATTAACAATTTTGCTTTAAAAAATGATTAGCCTTTGATCAACTCATAAACCCCCTTCGCTTTCTTCAGTCAACCCATGACGTTTTTTTTCTGATCTTTGAACGAATCATTTGATTCAGTTCACCAAACCTGTTTGTATGTTTTGTTCACAAAAGAAAACAAGTCAAACAGGTTTGAAATGACATGAGAATGAGTAAATGATGACAGCATTTTAGCTATTCCTTAAACACCTTGTACCTTGTGTGTGTGTGTTTTCTCTTTCAGTTTTGATTCTTATCGCTCTCTCTCTCTTTCTCTCTCTTTCTTTTCACTTTCTCTTTCAGACTCCAGAGCCTGGCTCTTTCCCAGTGTTGGGGTAGCGTCCACGCCGTCTGATCAGACGCCCAGAGACCCAGAAACAGAGCAGAAGAACAAGGCCATGAGAGGACGAATGTAAGAGAAACTGCTGAAAGACTGACCAAATGAATTCAACAACAAATAAAGATTCAAATCTCAGTGTGCATATTCTGATATGTCTCTCACATCTCCCCTATTCACAGGTTTGTGTTAAATGAAATGGTGCAAACAGAGAGGGACTACGTGAAGGATCTAGGTGTCATAGTGGAGGTATGTTACAGATATGTGTTACTACTGATTTATAGAACATAGAGTAGAGAACTGTTTTAATCTTCAGGGAATCACGGTGCAAAATGGTTATTGATAAGGTTTCTTCTGAACTCATAAGTGCTACAAAGAGTCATTAAGGAACATTTATTATGAAGTAGAGTCTCCAAATGTCTGTTTTCCTCCTTACCCCTAGGGCTTTATGAGGAGGATTGGGGGAAAAAGGTGTTCCGGAGGATATTGACGGGGAAGGATAAGATCGTATTCGGGAACATTCATCAAATCTACGACTGGCATAAGAGTTAGTAAACCACATCTCCTTTGCATGCTGTCAGAAAGAGCTGTTGGAATTCAAATATTTTCTTGAACTAAACCTAATGCTAGACTAGAAATGATGACACTAATAACTTGTTGCTTTTTATTAGGAGCTAACAGAGTATTCAACATCCTCATTAAATAAGAACTGAAAAGTCCAAAAATCCTTTTTGCAGGACAGCAAAAAATATAGAATTTTATGTATACAACCATTAAAAAGTTTGGGGTCAGTAAGGTTTTTTTTTATTACTTTTAGCAAAGATGCATTAAATTGTTCAATAATGATAGTAACATTTATATTTTAAATAAATGCTGTTCTTTTGAACATTCTATTCATCAAAACACGGTTTCCACAAAAATATTAACTGTTTTCAATATTGATGATAATAAGATATGTTTTTTTGAGCACCAAATCAGTATATTACAATAATTTCTGAATGATCATGTGACACTTAAGACTGGAGTAATGATGCTGAACATTCAGCCATCACAGAAATAAATTAGATTTTAAAATATATTAAAATCGAAAATAAGTTATTTGTATTAAATAAACTTATTGTTTTTTAAAAAATATTCAATTATATCAATATTTCACGATATTACTTTTTTAAACACCCACCCCCCACACCAGAAGAAAAAAATTAAATAAATATATAATCATAAAAAATAATAAATAAATAAATGTTACTGTTTTTACTGTATTTTTTTTAAACAAATGCAGCCTTGGTGGACATAAATTATTTTTTCAGCAACATCAAAAAATCGTACAGACCCCAAACTTTTGAATGGTAATGTATATTGACTCCACAATGCCCTTGCAGTCTTTCACACTATTTTCATGCAACAGTTTGTCATTTTGGATACCAAAATAATCAGCATGCAAAACTTAAAATTCTAAATTTCCTGGCTGACATGAGCAACGGCACATGCTGAAGAAGGAAATGGACTGAATTTCAGATGGGTATCTAATTTGGCATACACATGATAAAATGTATTCTTTTGTGATTTTTAAAGGTTCTTCCTCTGTGAACTAGAGAAATGTCTGCAGGACCACGACAGACTGGCTGAGCTGTTTATCAAGCATGTGAGTTCAACAAAATGAACTCTGTATGTGTGTGTGTGTTGTAGTAAATTTCATTCAACTGTCTTCCTCTGTTATCCAGGAGAGAAGATTACACATGTATGTCATCTACTGTCAGAACAAGCCCCGCTCAGAGTTTGTCGTGGCTGAATATGATGGATTCTTCGAGGTGAGTGTTATCTGAGCAGCTCAGTTATCTCTTCTGAAGTAAAGTGCTCTGTCTGATGATGATGTTGTTGGTGTTTCTGTCAGGAGGTTGCAGCAGGAGGTAAACTCCAGACTGTCCATCAGTGATTATCTGATCAAACCCATCCAGAGGATCACCAAATACCAGCTCCTGCTCAAGGTATTAGAAACTGAATTACACAGTGATTGTATACTTAGTTTAATACTTACCATGGTTAACATAGTTGCTACCAAAATAGCATACAGTTGCATTTAAACCATATACCACTTTTCTGAAGTTTGGGGTCAGTATTATTTTTTTTAATTTGATGCATTAAATAAATAAATAAAATTGCAGTTAAAACAGTAATATTGCTAAATATTATTGCAATTTAAAACAATTGTTTTCTATTTTAAATATATATTTAAAATTTAAATATATTCCTGTGATGGCAAAATTGAATTTTCAGCATCATTACTCCAGTATTCAGTGTCACATGATCCTCAGAAATCATTATAATATGCTTATTTATATAAGAAGCATTTCTTATTATTATCAGTGTTGATGTCAGCTGTGCTCCTTAATAATTTTTTGTGGAGAGCTTGATGCATTTTGTTTTTGATGCATATAAAGACAGCTTTTATTTGTACCAATGCTAAAGTCTTCACTCAGTCCTTGCTGAATAAAAGCATTAAGTTGTTTTTAAAAACGTCTTATTGACCCCTTACTTTTGAATGGTTATGTATGTACGGAACAGAACATCAGAGAGACATTTGACTCAGCAACCAATCAGAATACAGTAACCATGTCATGGCAACGCACTAAAAACTCCCAGATAACATTGTCAGCATCAAACTTCATGGTTTTCAAGCCTAATTTTATATAGTCGTTGGAGAATCGGGGATTTTTTTGTGGTCCTTCTTTCCTTTAGTGACTAATAAAATAAGTCAGAACAGTGTGTGTTTATGAAATTTTAAACCCTTTTCTGACTAAAGCTGCATGCACAAACAAGCCCTGAAGGAACAAAAATGCATTCATAAGCCAGTCTGAACATTGTCCTCATTCAGTCTATTACAGCTTCATGGTGGTCCTGTTTTAATTTTGTATTTTTTTGACAGGGAATTGAACAAATATGTCAGTTCAGTCTGTCACCCCCTCTTCTGTTCCTAATAGTAGACAGATAGCAGAAGAGGGTAGATTTTAGCAAAAACAGACACTCAATCCAAAATCGATTTCAAAACACATTTTTGCACATACTGCTCGTATTTATATTATTAGTAGTAGTAGTAACGTATGGCAGTTTTATTTTAGTATCATTAATATAACATTACATTATTTGGTAATATTTTGAATTAGATTTTTATTTTGATATTTTCCACTTTCATTTTACTTACTGTAAATTAGTTTTTGTTAGATTTTTTACATTTTTTTAATTTATTCTTTAACTTTAATTATATATATATATATATATATATATATATATATATATATATAAATATAGTTTTGGTTAACAATAACAATGCAATATGGTCAAATTATTATATTATTTTAAGTTTCTTGTCTTGTTTTATTTCTTATTTGAAGGACTTTTTGAAGTACAGCACTAAAGCAGGTCTGGACTGTAAAGAGATTGAGGTAGGTCACTAAAGCAATTTTATATTAATATGTATAAAATTACACCACATGCACTTCTATCTTTATTGTCCTTCATGTTTTGACATTGCTGGTTTTTAATTTCTGTCCTGCAGAAAGCAGTTGAGCTGATGTCCCTGGTGCCCAAACAATGTAATGACATGATGAACCTTGGACGATTGCAGGGCTACGAGGTAAACTCATCTCTTTTGAGGTACATTTAATTGTTATTTAACTGTAATTATTACAATTAGATATGTAGTCACAAAGGTGAGTTACATTACAATGGTGAGATAAGAAATTGCAATTAGCTTCTTTTATTTTTTCATCATTCTACTACCAAATCTGCTTCCAAAAAATTCAGGCATTGCTGGAAAATCACAGAAACCAAAGTATACAACCTTGACATTCTTGAAATATCAGGTGATGAAAAAGTACAAATGTACTGTATGTATAAGTGCTTAATGATTGCTTTGTTTTTTCTCTGCCCAGGGGAAGTTGACAGCTCAGGGAAAGTTATTGCAGCAGGACACGTTCTTCGTGACAGAGCAGGACTCTGGCGTTCTGTCCCGCAGTAAAGAGCGCAGGGTGTTCCTCTTTGAACAGATCGTCATCTTCAGCGAGCTGCTTCGGAAAGGCTCGTCAACACCAGGGTACCAGTTTAAAAAGAGCATCAAGGTACATTCAGCACAAGTTGATTCAAGTTCAATAAAAAAACAAAATACCCGACTTTTTTATTGTCTTTTTTGTTAACCCCTTGTGTGCAGGTGAGCTACCTGAGCATGGAGGAACATGTGGAGAGTGACCCCTGTAAGTTTGTGTTGTCATGTCGCGGCTCATCTGAACGACTGACGCTTCAGGCCCGCTAACATCGACATCAAGAAAGAGTGGGTTCAAAGCATCCGAGAACTGCTGGACTTGCAGATCAACTTCCTCACAGGTAGCGCAATATGAAAGGGTAAAGGAAGATGGCAGTTGGTTTGGTATCTTCAGTTGTTAGTTTATACACAAACAGATCTCAGTGCTGGTTATATTTAATTACACTCATGTTCATTACCTGCTCCTCATCTGTTTCTGATCAGCTCTCCAGAACCCACAGGAGTACCAGAAGAAAGAGAGTGGAGGTTCTTTGAGCAGGCAGCTGTCCAATAGCAGCCGTTCCTCATCCTCTCACCCCTCCACCCCCCCCTCAAACCCAGCACCACCCCCCAATGGAAGCCCCGCCGACAACCCCAATAAACATGTAGAGGAGGTGAGCATGATTCCAAATATTACATAATCTCACATTAATTAATAACTACGACTGTCAATCAGTTTGCAATATATTATACATTTTATAGAAGAAGATTACTTTAGATAACAATTTATTAATCAATGTGATCACATATTAATAATCGCTAAAGTAAAGGTTCCAACATGATGATAGAAATCAATGAAAAAAACTATAAATAAATATTTAAATTAGTGCTGTCAAATGATTACACCGTGATTAATTGCAAACAATTTTGTGTACATAATATATATGTGTTATTTGTATATTTATTATGTACGCTATATAAATACAGACACATACAGCATAGATTTTGAAAATATTTTCATGTATATATGTTATATTCTAAATTTATATCATATATAAATATATTTAATATATAAATGTAACATATTTTCTTAAATATATACATGCATGTGTGTGTATATAAATATATTTAATATATAAATGTAACATATTTTCTTTATTATGTAAACAAAAACTTATTTTGGTTGCGATTAATCATTTGAGAGCACAAACTAACACTAAACAAAAAAAAAAAATTTTTAATAAGTTTTAAATATACCAAATTTTACTGTTTCATTCTGCTTTCTAAACACTGGGTCAGAAATAATGAGAGTAATCACAAATTCATTTTTTTTCAGTTTTTTTTTTTTTTTTTTTTTTTTTATACCGTTATAAATGGTGTTTTTATGCCTGGAAAATATGTACCATTGAAAGGCTGGGGGGTCGTTTTTTAAAGAAGCTTCTTATGCTCATTAAAGACTGCATTTATTTTATCCAAAAATACAGTAAAAACATTAATGTTGTGGACATATTATTGCAATTTAAAAAAAACTGTTTCCCATTGTAATGTCATTTATTCCTGTGATGCAAAGCTAAATTGTCATCCGCCATTAATGCAGAGTCACATGAAATCTTTTTAATATGCTGATTTAGTAATGAAAAATTATTATTATTATTATTTTCAGTGATGAAAACAATTGTGCTGCTTAATATTTTTGTTGAAAGTGTACATTTATTTGTTCAGGATTCTTTGATGAATAGAAAGAAAGTTCAAACGAACATGCATGGTTAAAATATAATTTTGTTGTGACAATGTCATATTTGATCAATTTAATGCATTCTTGTTGAATAAAAGTATTAATATTTACATTTTAAAAATAAGATTTTACTGATCTTAAACTTTTGAATGGTAGTGTAACTGCCTTTATATATATATATTTGTGGTGTTTGATCATATTTTGGGGTCTTTTGCATCAAAAGACCACCTTTCTCAACCACTGAACTGTGATGGTGAAAAACTGATGTCCACAGCAAAAGTTCTAGAGTGAAAGCACACTAATCCCCCTGTGTGACAGGAGACCAATTATCTCAATAGCATTCTGTGCTTAACAGGCTTGTGTAATCTAACTAAATCAATTAGTTATCCGGGACCATTTTAATTAGTGTCTAATCCAGGCCAGATAGATGTAATTAAACATAATTAGTTCACACTGCACTAGTCTCCCTCGATGAACTGGATGTGTCGGTGCTGCAGTGCTGTGAAGTTCCTCCTCTAATTGTCTTTGAGGGGAAGAGAGGTGCTGCTATAGTTATTCTTTAGTGGGGAGAATGGCCTAGTTTTCCAGCTCTGGCCCGTGTTCTGTACCTGTTTTCTCCTCTCAGTAGGGTCTCTTTCTTCTGTTCTGTTGCTCCGTCGCTCCTTGTTCTCTTTTTTTTCTCTCTCTCTCTGGTGAGCTTGTATCTTGGCCTTGGCACACTCTGCAGTTTTTTTCTGTGTCTACTAATCAAATCACACTGTCACTGAATAGCAGACTGAAGGAGCCGCTTGCTACCTTTTTATTTTTAAATGTCTAAGCTTTTCACCCAGCTATTTATTTCTCATGCCAGGTCAAGGCTGACAGTGAGGAAGAGACTTTTGTCTGTGTGAAGCTTTGTCCTGATTCGTCCGAAGTGTTCGACCCATATGATGAAGGACATACGTTCAAGTATCTTTAATTTGTATCAAAAATCTATTTGATTTCAGTTCACCAGCTTGCAATTCGATTCGATGCAATTCTATTCCTAATTGTACTGTCGTTTTTAAATTTGTGGCGTATGTGCGGTTGAACTAGACGATTTGGCGATCCATCGTGAAGTTGACCAATCAGAAGAATGACAAAAAACACATATTAGGTATAGTAAATAGTCTATATAGTAAATTTAGTTTAATTATACAGCTCTATATTTTCATTTGTTATTCGAAAATTGTGCCACATTTGCCGTTCAGCTTTATGAATGAATATAGGGCTACCTGTTGTATTTCCTGCAAAAACGAGCAGAAATTCAGAAATATCCTTCTCACCTAGAGTTGTTTACGAAGAACAGAAGTCAATGCTTTTCTCTTCTCTTTCAGCCATTCTCTTTGCCATGTCTTCGTTTCTTTTTTGAAGTCACAATAGCTGCCACAAGAGAAAACTATTTTTCATCTTCAGAAATCCATATTTTTTATGAATGGCGCGAAATGTAATGCTTTATGTCAGAGTTTGTTCAAAAATTGTAGTAAATTCGTGCCATTGTGTGCCTGCCTCCGTACGATTGTCGGATAAACTCAATCGTGACATGTGCGAGGGCTCACGATTGTCGCACGCTTGTATGCCCGCCTTCAGCTGTTATATAAATTCACTGTAAACCCTGGCTTTTTGGGGCTTATTGCTTTTAATACTGGTTCATCAAAATGAGACTGGATTAAAATCCATATTTTCAACCCAGCTCAATTCATTTGTATATCTTGATTCAGAATGTTTATTTCATGTTTTTGTGTTTCATGTTTGTGTTTCCAGGAGCTGGACGAGGGGGAGTGTAATGGCCTGTCATCGGTGCTAGTGTACCGCAGGATTTACAACGCCGTGAAGGAGGACGAGATCTGTCGTGGTGGTTGGTGAGAAGGTACAGATCCTGGCATCCAATCAGCAGAACATGTGCCTGGGTTTACCGACCTGCCGACAAACAGCCAACTCGCCTGCTGCAGAGGGCTGGGGGTGCCGGGTCATGTGCTCTCCTCGACCCGGTAAAGCCCCCTCAACACCTCGGAATAAACCACTACTCACATTCACGGTTCACAGTTTCACCAGCCTACTCTGGGAAAGCATGCCAAGACATGCCACTCAACCTCCTGCTAAGCTACTGTTGGTCAGTCAGAACAGGAAAGTCCCGCCCCGTTCCCCTGTCGCCGGGTACAGTTGAGGACTTAAAATGCACGAGCTGCGAAAAAATGGTGTTATTTCACCTCCATAGTCGATAATGGGCAACAACACCAAAAAAAACTAACTACAGAAAAAAAGGAAGTTCAAGAAATATAATATACTGCGAAAATTTTAAAAAGATTGTGTTGTATAGAGAAGGAAACGGAGATGAATTTGTCATGAATTACGTGTGGATCGGTGTTTGGATGTTAACGTCGTCCTTTCTCATCAACATGCTCCATTACACGAAACGGACTGTTTTGAAAATGGGGCTCTCCCTTTTTTTCCCTGTGTCTGTGCCAAGTCATTTGCACACTGTGTATATTTTCTTTTACTGAGATTTTATTTTTGGAGAGGTTTTTTTCTTTAAGTGTCTTATTTTTTACAGCTATTAGGTGTGGCACATTTATTATTTTCTTTCAGTTCTGTCAACCCGTTCATGTTCTGTACAAAGTATTCTGCACTTTTCCAACAAATAGTATCGCAATGACGGCAAGTTTGTGCAGTATCACAAATCGTCACAATGCTCTAACTGTAACTAAAGAATTTAAATGTATTATTCTGTATCATTTTAAATTTGTACATAATATTTTTGACATTGCCATAATAGATGCACAGCAGAGGAACGGTCTCTCTATTCCTGTCAGGCTCAAGAGGGGAAAAAAAAAAACACATCAACTAAGCTCTGGTAGTCTGCACTGCCTCCAAAACCCAACCCTCTGATTTTACATTCGACATCATCTGATTTAGTATGTAATAAGTTATCATCTGAATCATATCAGAACAGATGTCTACTCAAATTAGTTGATTAATAATGGAATGTTGTTTGATTTGTTGAAGAGTAGTCTCTGCTGTCAGCGTTCAAATCTCAGATATACGTGTAAATAAACGTATAAAAATACAAATAATTCTAGCAGGTATTTCACACTTGTTAAACTCTGGAATGTTGTTCATAATAAAGCTGACAATTTTTCATCTTGGAAATGATGCGTTCTGTATCATTTGAACCATCTGTGAAATGGGAATATAAAAAGTCAGTCTATATATACACACACACACATACATGTATGTAGCATATACAAATTTTTTCAATATTACAGTAGTTATTGTATGTGCAGGTTACAGTGGAAAAACTCCTGAAGAAAACAAAATTGCTACTGCGGTTTCTTGTACAAATATATACAAGTACACATGAAAACAGTATAACAAATTGTGAACAATTGTTTCTGATCATTCACTCTGAAAGCAAAACAGTGGATCCACCATATGAAAATATGAAAAAAATGCACAAACATAGCTGTCATCTACATGCTGCTCTCCATCCCAGTGATGCATGGTAACAACCACGTTCAGGCACAAGGGAGTTACTTTTTCCATTATTACAACAATAAGGGTGAGATGGATTAATGTTTAAGGATTCATGAATTAAAGTGTGTTTAAAAGACACCTTATAATAGCAAGGAATTGCATTGTGCCATCTCAGGGTATTTTACGACTATTAATCTACCTTGTTTTTGGTATTTTTGTCTATCCATATTACAGAAACAAGCATTACTTTATACTAGTTTAAGTAGAAAATATGTGACAGCTCTTTTCAACAAATATGAACAGCATTTTTAGTCCCTGATTTTCACTGGGATTGTTTCAAATTTTTTATTTTTTATTATATTTTTTTAATATACTAAGAACATCCTAATTATGGAGGGTGACCGCATGTAAAATTAAGGAAATATATATATATATATATCATATATGTGTGTCAAAAGTCACCGGACCAGAGTAACAGGGATGGACAGGACACACACATTTCTTCAGCAATATGCACATATTTGTTTACATACTGTAGGACTGTAAAGTTTTACCATTTTAAATTTAATTATATTGTGTTTTGTACTTACTTGGCATAGTTGTATTAAAGTCAAGTCACCTTTATTTATTAAGTGCTTTATTCAATACAGATTATGCCAAAGAAGCTTTACAATGCTAAACAGGAAAATAGTGTTGATAATGTAGGAGGACAATAGTAAATAGTTTTTTGTTTTTTTTTTTTCAGTTAAGTCATTCATTGTTGTTTTAGCACATTAAAATAAAAGAGATCTAATGTTATTGTAATTATTGTGTCCATCACTTTTGTCATCGTCCCCTCACAGAACTGATCTGGTGCTGATCTGGTTCAATTATTAGGCAAGGAAGATGATCAGATTGACACTGCATGATGCCATAAAATTAATGAATAAGTGAGAATGATGCTTTCATTTCTACAATGGTTTAACTGACAATGTTTGTGTGTGTGCCTGCTGCATCCAAACCACTAGGTGTCAGTTTAAGTCCAAAATGATTGCCATATTGGCTAGTGCAACTACAGAGATGTGATGGTAGATCCAGACCAGTTAAGACTGTTACCTATACAGCCTGAACCACAATAATAATCTACAATTCAGGCCTGCAGATATAAATTTACATAAACTCCCACAATACATAATTCAAACTATTGGGGTTATTATAGGCCTTATCCTTTGAAGAAAAGAAAACAGATTTCTTTTGCTGTGTGAGTCACTAATTCATGCATCAGAGGATTAAATACAAGAAAACAAACGATGAAATATTTACTGTTACCCTCAAACAGAAAACGATGGGATGCCTGCGCGCTCCTTCCCTTGTTGTATTGTTGTCATTACTTTATATCAAAATATTTTATTCATCAAAGCCTGGTTTGGTTGGATCTCCTCTGATGAGATTTTATACTGGTGAACATTTCACTATCATCAATACAGACCAGACAAATGAATAGGTCATTTTTTTTAAGATAACCTCCAACACCTTTATATAAGCTTGCTTTAGCTTTTTATTTACCCTTATTCATTTTGTCACTGTGTAAATAAGAAAGACACACGCCTTATTAATGAAGTGAGCAGTCAGGAGAAAAATCTTGTGTACTTCAGTAGAAATATTTTCATTTAGTAGAACAAGTTTACACATATAAACTGGAACGTACTAGAGGTATATTACGTGACTGAATCACTCGGCTGATTCTGTTGCTCAATCAGCTCATCCAAGTCACTTCAAAAGCGGACATGTCTGACAACTTCTGAGCAACAGAGAATCACATGCACTTAACTATTATAGCTGTAGTTAATGATTCTTGTTGTAATATTATTGCACTGCAACTGAAACACTGAAATGGCCCTTTTACTGATACAAAACCAAGCTCCACTGTTATGTAGCATCTGGGTAGCCTACTATTATAGTTATTTTAAATTAGTTTAATTTTATATTTTTAATTTATAATTTCTGTTTTCATTTTCTTTTTAGTAACTAAGTGTATTGTCATTTTATTATTTAAAATGTGTATAGCTTTTTATTTCAATCTATATCAGTTACATCAGGTACGCAAAAATAAAATGTGATTTGCTGCCTTAGCGATAGCTGAAATGCAATAAGCTTTTCACAGATGCAAGTCAACATGTGAGTGGTTTGGCAACAGGTTTATTTACATACACTATCATTCTAGTTCATTCCGTCTCTAGTTAACTTTCTAGTTGATCCCTGGCTCAGAACCAAATATCAAGGGAAGAGTAGATTTTCCAAAGAATGTCTTTGATTAAATGTTGAACAAATGCCCATAACATCCAAAATTAAATATATTAAAAACAGCAAAGATAGCATTATTAAAAAAAATAGTATTTTTAAAAACATTCTTCCAGCTTGATCAGACACTTGATGGGCATAGCAAACAGCAGGTAATGTTTATCTGTAGTATCTCTGCAGACTCACTGAACCCAACACATGACACAGATGTTCTTTTGTTTCTTCTGTCTCTTCCTGCTTTCCCTTCAACACTGTTTAAAAAGCAATAGGGATTTTGCAAGAAACTCTCGGGTACCAATATCTCTCTGTTGGATTGTTTTGACTGTTTCCCAAATGTTTCTTTAATAATGAAACCTAGGTGATTTTGAAACCACCTCAGCTGTAAATATAGTTTATAATATTTAAGCTCAGTTGTGATTTATTTTTTTCACTTTTAACTTTAATTACCACAGACAGCATTTCACAAAAAACTTTTAAGGCAAACTTTAAAAGGTGCTGTATGTAGGATTGACACCGAGTGGTTGAACTAGGTATTGTAGTCCAAATTCAAAATATTGGAGAGGGTTTTTTTCACACGGCTCCTCCTCCTCAGACTTGCACAAGCAGGTTGCCAGATTGACGACACCAACAGGAACGAGCGCACTTGACGTGGAATGAAATGAAATACGCTGTGTTTTCCGCCAACTGGCAACCAGGGTGACAAAATACAATTGGGTAAACTGGCAGTGGGCGGGTTTCACAAACTGGGTAAGATACCGACATTCTGGCCCAGAACGCATGTTTTCAAAGCAGAAATAACTGATTGTAGCATTTGTTTTAAGATAAACGAGTATGTTAATTTAGCATGTTTCTAAATATCTGCAAAACATATTATGGTATTTTTATGCTTTATTAGAGTCAAAAACTTACATACTTCACCGTAAAGGCAAAATTATTTGAATTAAAATTACTGATTTTTGGTTAACTGATTGAGCTGGCTGGGATCAAGCCCGAGGGATAAACTGCAGGTCAATAGGTTTGGAGGGAATGAGCAGGGTTTGGTTTGGGATGTATCGATGTGGGCTCCCTCCTCCGTTCTGACCTCAAAATAATGTTGCATCAGCTGTGGGGTAAAAGGGCACAGTGTTAAATTAATGAGAGCACGAGAGAGATAAGATAGTGAGGTAACTGAAGATTAAACATTAACATCAAATTAGATAAAGAAGTTTGGATGCAACGTGACTATATATTTAGAACCGTTTTTTTGATTTAAAGGTTTCTTTAAAGTTATCTAAATTGTGGATATATGGATTTTCTTTAACAAATCTAAACCGTCTTGAAATTGACTACAATTTACAAGCTTTTTGGTTTGATTTTTGCCAGTTTGATATAGATGCATTTGTAATTTTATCAGGTCCAGTACCACATGTAAATTTTTCTCAAAAGAACACTTTAATGCTGTAAATTATAGACCAGGAGAAACCCTGTCACATGCTACTCCTTTAAAATGAATGGTTAAAATGAACAGTTTTTTAGATCTATAATAATCAACACTCAAACTGAGTTTGTATACAAACATTTAACCTGTACATAAGGCAGTTTTTATGCCATATATGAAACTTTTAATTTATGTGTTTCTACTCCAATTCGATGAGGTTTTTAAAACTTGCAACATTTAAATGAAGAGATGTTCTAAAAAATGTTTTGATGATAGATTGATTCAATCGTACCATAAATCATAAATATATTATATAATATAGTGCAAATATTCAGCAAAATGCACCTTTCTAGAGTCTTTTTTTTTAGCTACCTCAGGCTTTCCTGAGGTAATGATACCAAATTACATAACATTGTTTACAAGCTGTGTTTATTGGGTGCTGTTGATAGACTGATTGAGCGATTATGAGGCATATGATACATTTCAGTGAGTTGTACTGTAATTTTTAACACACCTTCTGATGTACATTTATGTTATATTTCATGTTATAACTAGTAACTAAGAAGAACTGATGTGCACTTGCCATAGTGACTGAGGCAACACCATATTAAAGTGTGTCAAAATTGTTATAAAATTAAACAGAATTTGAAAGCTTAGACTTTTGAAGAATATTTATCAGACTTGAATGTATATTTGGAATTTAGGGATCCAAAATGATGACTGAATTGAAAACAGCTAATCAATATTGTCAACAAATATTGTCTTTGGTTTTTGTTCTTGGTTAACAGAACATTTTGACTAATGGGTGTGAAATTGAAACTTGCAGATAGTGTGAAAGCGTCATACTTACTCTACTTAGAGGGCAAAGTACATCTCCAGCTCTGCAACCCTCTTCCCCACGCAGGCCCGAACACCCACCCCAAACGGGATAGAACTGTAGGGGTGATGCTGAGAGCGAGACGGACTGTCTCTCAACCAGCGGTCTGGAACAAAACGCTCCGGTTCAGGGAAATTACTCTCATCGTGACTAACAGCGTAGTGACAGAGATGGAACTGTGTCTGTGAAGAGCGAAAGAGAGAAGGAAAACACATGAAGGCTGGAGTTCGGCCAGGTTTAAATTACTGTATATTAGAAAGTTTCAATAGAACACTTTGAGCTGTGTACTTCACGTGTCCTAAAAAAAAATAAATGGGTACCTTCTTAGGGAAACCAATAAAAAATTATCCATCCATTACATTCTGAATCCACATCAGTCGTCCCCATTACCAAGACAACAGGATAAATCCTATGATTAAAAAGCACGCATATTGTGAGAGAAAATCCATTTTAATCTATCTGTAAGGTGCTGCACAAAGTACCAAAGTACTTACATTTTGAAATGAGTCTATTAATGCAGTGAATCGTTTTTTTTAGATAGAAAACCTGAAGTTGGGGACACTGTACAAATTGTGCGAGTAAAAAAGGAATGGAGATAAATTTACAAATCTCATAAAACTTAAACATTTTATTCCCAATAGAATATAGATTAACAATATCAATGTTGAAAAGTGAGCATTTTGAAATGTCATGCCAAATATGGCTCATTTTGGATTTCATGCGAGCTACACATTCGAAAAAGTTGGGACAGGTAGCACTAAGAGGCCGGAAAAGTTAAATGTACACATTAAGGAAACAAGCTGGAGGACCAATTTGCAACTTATTAGGTTAATTGGCAAACATGATTGTGTATAAAAAGAGCCTCTCAGAGTGGCAGTGTCTCTCTCAAAGTCAAGATGAGCAGAGGATCACCAATTTCCCCCAATGCTGCGGCGGAAAATAGTGGAGCAATATCCGAGAGGAGTTTCTCAGAGAAAAATTGCCAAGAGTTTGAAGTTATCATCATCTACAGTGGCATAATATCATCCAAAGATTCAGAGAATCTGGAACAATCTCTGTGTCCTAAGGGTCCAAGGCCGGAAAACCATACTGGATGCCCGTGATCTTCGGGCCTTTAGACGGCACTGCATCACATACAGGAATGCTACTGTAAAGGAAATCACACATGGGCTCAGGATACTTCCAGAAAACATTGTCGGTGAACACAATCCTCCGTGCCATTCGCCGTTGCTGGCTAAAACTCTATAGGTCAAAAAGAACGCCATTTTCTTAACATGACCGTCCAGAAGCACAGCAGCTTTGTCCCTCTGGGCCAAGGCTCATTTAAAATGGACTGTGGGCAAGTGGCAAACTGTTCTGTGGTCAGACAAATCAAAATTTGAAGTTCCCACTTTTTGGAAAAAACTGGGACCGCCGTGTCATCTGGACTAAACAGGCCAAGGACAAGCCAAGTTTGTTATCAGCGCTCAGTTCAGAAGCCTGCATCTCTGGTGGTATGGGTTGCATGAGTGCGTGTGGCACAGGCAGCTTACATATCTGGAAAGGCACCATCAGTGCTGAAAGGTATATCCAAGTTCTAGAAAAAACTATGCTCCCATCCAGACGTTGTCTCTTTCAGGGAAGACCTTGCATTTTCCAACATGACATGCCAGACCACATACTGCATCAATTACAACATCATGGCTGCGTAGAAGAAGGATCGGGTACTGAAATGGCCAGCCTGCAGTCCAGAATCTTTCACCCATAGAAAACAATTTGGTGCATCATAAAGAGGGAAGATGCGACCAAGAAGACCTAAGACCTAAGTTGAGCAACTAGAAGCCTATATAGACAAGAATGGGACAACAATTCCTATTCCTAAACTTGAGCAACTTGTCTCATCAGTCCCCCAGACGTTTGCAGACTGTTATAAAAAGAAGAGGGGATGCCACACAGTGGTAAACAGGGCCTTGTGCCAACTTTTTTGAGATGTGTTAATGCCATTAAATTTAAAATCAACTTAGTTTTTTCCCTTAAAATGATAATTTTCTCAGTTGCATTCTGTTTTTTATTCACAATTTGTACAGTGGTCCCAACTTTTTGGAATCGGGTTTGTAAATAGCATTTTTAAATGTGTGTTAAAACTAATAATTAAGATGTAAACTGTCACACATGGTACTGTATCCTAAAGTATTTGGCCAGTATCTTTTTTTAAAGGGTAAATAACGGTATAAACGAGCATCCTTTTATTGGTTAACAAGAAACCCTGAACAGTTTTAGTAGCACATTTCAATCAGCCGATTAAGTGTTTTTCCTGTTATCTTCATGTGTTGGAAAGGGGATTTTTTTTTAATAAGACATTAGGCCTAGTCCCCTGACTCAAGATGCACACCATTGACTGTTGTTTCTAAGGCATGTTTATAAACATTACCACTCCCTGCATTAATGTGGAAACCAACTGACCTCTTTCATCAACCCCTTTCAAGATAGAATAGCACTGTTTTCCCCTGCACTAAGTGTTTGGGGGTAGACTAGGACGGATTGCCCTTACCTGAGGAGTTTCTTTGATGACAGCCTTCAAGTAGGGCATCCTTGGTCAGGTGTGTTCTGCGGTCGGCAGCTCTTTATTTCGGACCACACAGTGCGATCTCTATTATAGAGGACGGTTCTGTAATTCTGCATCTCGTGCAAGGTGGTACAAGGTCCATGATAATGTGTTTTTTAGACGTCTTTCAAGGACATAAAAAATAGGCTTATACCATATAATGCATTTCCAGGATTTCAGTGATTGTCATTCATTACAGACACCTGGATTGCGCAAGTGAAATTATGCCCAGGTGAGGGTTCGGGGCTCTCTCAAATCAGCAGCTAATAGTGCAGAAAGACAGGTTTAAGATATCATCCAAGGAATGCTTGTTTAGCAGGTTTATTGACCGTGTGTTGTCTATAATGTGGGACATAATTTAGCTGAAACACACGGAAATCTGATAAACAGCGCCTTGACGGATCCTGAGAGGACCTTGACCAGACATTTACCCCAGAGATTAGGGAAACATAGTACATAATTTAAAGGTTTTTAAAGTCATGGATGGATAAGACCGGCGAGTCGTTCTGTCCATGAAACAATAGTTGGGACACATCGGTCCCTCTGTGTGAACTCACCTTGACCGACAATTGATTAAAAATAAAACATTATAAAACATTTATATATAAAAAATTGTCTTATGCAATCCAACTGTTACTGAATTTTTGATAAATACTGAATATATATCGACACAAGACAGCAGATGCTTTTTGCCATCAGAATTTTAGTAGAAAGAAATTTTGGGTCATGATAATTCTGTGTTTTTAAGAAGGTGCATCCAGTTAAAGGTAGTTCAGCTTTTTTTGAAAACGTGTGAACAAGATCCTATCCTAATGGGAGGTGTCAGGGGGTGTCCCAAACCCTACTCTAGAGGTACTCCTTCAAAGCGAATGTGAGTCACACTTCAGAATCTCTAGATGAGAACATTGTATGTTCCATTATAGAAGATTGTATACTTCATGCAATTCGGAACCTGGGACTGATGGAACAACTAGTTAGTCAGAAAAACCACCAACCAATTAATTTTTTAAAATATGTCATTTTATACATCACTACTTCTTGTGAAAAAAAAGATCGATACTTGGAAGATTTAAACGGTGACAAGACAATGTTTCATAGCACTTGCACTTGTACAAATGCCAATCAAGTTTTTACTTTAAAGTACATTGAACCATTTATCATTTTCATAATCTTTTGTGTTTCGTGCTTTAAAAAAAAAACTTTTGGTGATGACCACCGCAAAGTACTTGATTATAATCTTACTGTAGGTTTTCAGTGATATATTTTTAACATGCACGGTTATTATGCAATGCCTAATTACCAATATATTTAAATACGGACATACAGTTTTTCAAACAGAAATGAGTTTAGTATAATCGCAATATCAAACTTTTGTGCAAGTACACTAACTATATTTAAAAAACAACAGAATTATAAACTTGCATATAAAAATGTACTTATTCTAACCTTAAGTGGTTCAAACAGCACAAATTGGATTTAATATGATATTTGGAACTAGAATACATTTTCACTTAATTTTAGTAAACATGTTAATTAGCTGTCTAATTAACATTCAGTTGGCACATGTTTATTATTTTAAAGTATCTTATTTCTGTAATAATTACTCTATTTAAAAGTATGTTATAGTGTACTGTTCTTTTTTACAAGGAAAGTATCATGTGGGATGCAGCAATATTAACTTTTCTGGTATCATTTAAAAATTTGTTTCACCATTTGTGCCTGTGTTTCTCTGGTGTTCCTTCCTTTCTCAGGAATTTACCTGCTCTCTTGTTTTCGGCAGGTACATTTAGAAAACACCCCATTTTCACAACAGCTGAACCAGTAGTCGCAGGTATATTTTGTTTTTTTTGAACATGATTATTTTCTGTACTAACAGCAAATCACGTTGCTTAATCAGCTTCCTCTCAACTGGTTCCAGATTAAAATAACCACCCGTTCTCACCGTATCCACACCTCCCATCAGAAGTTCCGTCAGGCTGATGTAAATCTCTCCTAAGCTAGAGTTTATTGCTGGACAGCAAGTAGGTGAGATACATTGCCCTCCACCTCCTCTCGCACGCTCTATCTCTGATCATGTATCTCCTCACCTTCTTAAGTCAATCAGACGCCGGGACTGGACAAGAGGTACACAGACAAAAAGAGAAAGGACAATCAGTTATGCTACTGTTTCACAACCACCGATGCACACCATTTAAAAGTCTGCATTCCGATTTTTTTTTTTTTAAGAAATCAATCAGGATTGCAGACTGGGGATCAAAGTCGTGACAGTTAAATTATTTATAAAAATTAACCATGTATATATGAGAAAGTTTCTATATAACACACACAGATAGCGTAAATGTGTATGTATATAAATATATATATATATTTATATATATAATATATATAGTATATATATATATATATAATAGAGCCATATGCTAATGATATATTGTGAGTCCCTAATGCAGGCATGTAAACTTTAGTCATACCTACGTCATACAAGTCATCCCATCCTGGACAAACCGTTTCCAGAACGGGGGGGGGGGAACGATGTGAACGGGGGGTCCACGCGTGGGTGCCAAAAGAACCGTCTCTGGACAATGCCAACATGTCATTAACGGCAGATATGGAACCGGCAGGTTGTCTGTGGTGAATTTCCTCCTGTAAACATCCTAACCGAGTTTCACAACAGGATCGAGAAATTCCTGAACAGCAGGAAAGAAATAAAAATTCTAGAACTTCACAAGAGTATAGTGCTGTTTGTTTAAACATTACTGTTACGCGAAGAGCTCACAGGATATTGTTACCATTATGTATCCATACACACCCTCAAAGCCAAATTTGTAGAGCTCAGAGGCGAGGTCCTTGACGGATGACCTGGTCTGGACTGCGCAGTAGACTGCACGATTTCCACACCGCTGCAGGAGATCAGACAGTCAACCGTCGTGAATTGATGGGCGCATATGCTTTTACTTACTTTCCTTCAGTTACGCATCTTAGTGGTTCAAGAGCACTGCGGGATGCGATACCCCTCAGGACCTGTGCTGAAAAACGAAAAAATAACAATCTATATTGGTGATTATATCAAATATTGGCATTAAGAAATACATTACTATCTAGACGCCTGGGATCATTAAGACATTTTTTTAAAAGTTTTTAAATTGAAGTACTCTCACCAGGGCTGTATTTATTTGATTGTAACACTATACAGTTAAAAAAGGTGAACTTATAAATATTATTACAGTTTTAAAATACCTAGTTTCTATTTTAATGCCTTTACAAATTAGAATTTATGGTGTAATGTTTATGAATTTATGGCAAAGTTTTAATCAGCCAATTGTGATATTGTGTTTTCAAGAAACTTTTGTCCTACTTCATTTTTTTTTTCGTTTTTTTTTTTGTGGAAGTCATGATACATTCTTTAGTATTCTTTGCTCACAAGAAAGTCCAAAAGAAGCGCATTTATTTGAAAAAAAAAAACATTTAACATTATTGAAGGTCTTTACTGTCACTTTTTGATCAATTTAATGACAGTCCTTTAGCTGAATAAAAAAAAAAATATATGCATCAATATGTTCTTGAGATCATTTTGCACACTAGCTGTGTCCTGCTTTTACAGCTGCTATGTAAGCAAGACTTACGGTTTTTCTGTACAGGTACTCATTACTGCCAAAACAAATGAACTGACTACAATAAACACAGAATCACAGTTTTGTTGCTACTTTAGTTCGCTTCTTCACTTACATGTAGGAATAACTGTAATATTTCTCTTAAAATGTGCCCTCACAAATGTCTTGTAGTAAATCCAAGAAGAAGTGTCATCGCAGAAGAAATGGCAGAAGTTTCCTCAGACACCTGTGAACCTCGAGCACAGTGCTTGGTAACGTCAAAACCAAACAGGTTTTGTCCACGTGTAGACGACATAAATGGTGGGGGTGAACTCTTTAAATTAGGATGATACACAACTTTAAATTTCAATAATACTGGACCTTATTTTTTTATTAGTATTGTTGTTAAATAATTATTTTTTTTTTTTTTTTATTACTTCATTAATGACGTCTTTTTTTTTTATTATACTTTTTTTTTTTTTCTGAAATAATAAGAAGAAAGCTAACACAAGGTCCTTCCAAAGAATGGTGGCCCATACACAAAAAATCACGTGGACTGAACCCATGACACGAGTGTAACCGTCTTTGATGTCTATCGGTCACCTTGGGGCTTTCACCTCAGCCTCACACGAGTAAAGATGATCATGTCAATATCGTACAGGTTTAGTGGCTCGGGTGGCACACAAGAGCCTACTTGTATTGCTTGGACGATTTGGTGGACGAGTCATAACAGGCTTATTTTATCACTAGCTTATTATGGTGATCTTGGCATCTTCAAAAGATTGAGAGCTCCGAAAAAATAGTCAAAAGAAAATCAGGTGCTTTGTCCCGTGCTGACTCAGACTGGGTGTGAAGGAGAGCGGTGCTTACTCTACATGAATCCCGCTATGCCTGTCCGCTCATGGCCTCTGTATTTCTGGCTTTCCAGTGCGGCAGATCCTTCCGCACTGGAAACGGCCCTCCTGTCTGAATCACCTGTGCAATCCTTCAAGCCGTCGCCACATTTACCACATCAACGGCCCAGCGAGACGCCATATCGGACATACAGGGCCTATGAATCTCCACCTCAATAGACGTGGATGAAAACATCAATGTTTGTGTATTTGCCAATTTATTTATCATACATAATAGGCCATTTAGCTAATTACATTACAGATAATAAATAGACTTTCCTTCCTAGAGTAACCTAAGGTTAAATATGAGTTGTGTCATTTTGTAAAATGTTTAAATACCATCTCCCATTTTTGTTTAATGAGGTGATTCTAAACTAGGGGCCAGGGTCCTCCAGTGGGCCTCAGCAAACTCCAAAGGAGACCTCAAGATTATTATATTGTTGGTTTGTTGCTCAGGGGTGCCGCTACAGTTTGTGGGCCCCCTGAACAGCATAGCAAACTCCAAAGGAGACCCGTGTCAACAGTGGTAAAAAATAAAAATACAAATTCTGGTCTGGGGGGGTGGTTGGGGGTTACTGCGAGGGTGCAGGTAGGCAGGGGTGTGTTTCCCCCCTCTAACAGGCAGTTAGTTAGTGTGGTGTCTCGTTAGTTGGTGAATGTGCTGATAGATCTGAAGTGAACTAACCCTGAAACATAATCCGGAGCAGGTTATGTCCAGAGATAATGTTGCTATGGCTACTTACATTCCCTGAAAGCTACTTCTGTTTTTGGAACCGAAAGCTGAGTTTATCCGCTTACTTGCCATTACACATACCCTGCTTTGTCACATAACCTTTCTCGAATACCCCCCAGTTTTAGTCTGGGTCTTTTGCAAAGATACAATCAATTAATGTAATGAACAGATATAAACCATATGAACACACACATAAAGCTTCCATGTTTACAATAATGTGATGTTCTCTGTGTGCATGTGTAGATCATGGTTTGAATGAAAAGAACAAACCCTAAATTGAAATCTTTTTATCATCATTTAGCCTAAAACAATTGCAATCTCTTCACAAGACTGGGATTAAACTGCTTTATTCATATGGGCTTATTTTACAACAGACCTTTGTTGTATAATGTTTTAAAATTATCTTGGACATTCAATGGAGGGACAGAAACCTCTCAGGTTTTCATTAAACCAATCTCATGTGGGTTTTTGAAGATTAACCCCAGATGTTCGAAAGGACATGAGGGTGAAGTAAATTCCAGAATTTTCTAATCTAATTACTGAAGGAACGGTCCCTTTAATTAAAGCTTGATTTCTATCATCATAATACAGCACAAACACTCCCCTGTCTTCCACTGGTTGGACGTACAGTTTGGAACACTCTGCTCCTGAAAATAACACCATTTATTCAAACCCGAACTTGACATGTCATTCCCCTCAAACAAACAAAAGCGATGTTATGACAGAACAAGTTTCCTGATTGGCTAAATTGTGTGGGCCGCATATTTTACTTCCATGTTTGCTGTTCACCGGGGCTGGACACACAGAAATAAGTGTGATTTTTTATCTGGCCAGTAGGGTCATTTTATCCAAATGTCGCATTCCGAACAACACTATATTCCAGCAACTTTTACTTTGACCACAATGGTGATTTAGATTCTGTCATCCTAAATGCCTACCACCCTTTGAACACAGGCTACTGGACAAGGTCAGCCCCTACTAATGGTGCTCGGTGTCTGCCCTATATTTCTCCATAAGTATGGCAAGTTAATTTAACCTTTATTCCCAAAAACTTTCTACCAATTTTGTTATAACTACTTTTTTTAATTCCTACCAAGTGTTCATGAGGTGATGTTCTTTACTTTTAGTAGCTATTATAATTTTTACCTTTACTACAGTATAGTCTAGAAAATATAAATACTTTTGTTTATGCCTTTATACCTGCCAGTAACTATAGTTATTAGTATATATCCCTACTTTTTAGGACTAAAATAATAGAAATTAGTAGGAATTTATCAGACAATTGTTTTATACAATTTATAGCTTTTTAATAAGGTGTTTTTGTAGTGACTAGTTATACAAATATATAATAAAAGCACTGTAATTAGTAGTGAGGCAATCGATAAGTAACCATTGGATAGATTGCTAAAGCTAAAAAAGGTCAAAAAAATTTTTTAATATTAACCTCCTCTAAAATCTAATTATAGCCTCAATAAATACTAGTAACCATTGGAATAGATATTAACTAATGCTAATCAATTCAACAGCTTATATTATGGTACTAGTGTGGTGGCAATTTTCCAATTTCATGAACGTAAGACAAGTCTTTTTGTTTGAAGATTATTGCAAGAAAAGGTCTGCACTCTACAGAAACAATAGTCATTCAAGTTGGCTGCAAAGCTTAACAAAAGAAGGAAGCCTTTGACTCCGTATTTATATCCCAATCAAACAAGGAGCCTTCAATCGTCATCTAATCCTACTGCATTTTCAAATATATGCATCAATTTAAAGGCATATAGTTCACCTAAAGATTCAAGAACTAGGAGACTTTTCTTCAGTAGAACACAAACAAGATTTTTAACTCACACCATACCTTTCAGTCAGTCATATCATGGAAAGGAATGGGAATCATGGCTTTGACTTGTCAAAAAACATAAATGCCCAAAAACCAAATTCAAACCTAGCAGCCTATGACAATATATTGATAGTGTAAAGATAGAACGATCGGGTCTCGCAGCAAGAAACTGAACAGTATTTATATTGTATTTAATATCCTTATCTTTACACATCACTGTATCGCCACGGGCCTCAGGGTTTTAATTTGGTTTTGTTTTGTGTATGTTTTTTTGACTCAAAGCCGTGATTCCCATTCACTTCCATTATATGACTGACAGATAAAAGCAATGGTTTGAGTTAAAAAATTTTGTTTGTGTTCTATTGAAGAAACAAAGTCACCTACATCTTGACGCCTGGGGTAAGCAGATAAACATCAAATTCCACTTTTGGGTGAACTATCCCTTAAGGTATCTATGTCCCCTAGAGGTGTTTTTAATGCAAATCAACTTCTAAGAAGCCAGGATGTAGGGTCTCTAAAATAACATTCCTTTTCCCAGGTGTGTTTCACACTTGTCTGCAACATTTTCTGTTGGTCTTTAGCACATCAGAATAATTTTCAATTATACTGATGAAGCATTCAGAAAGTTTAAAGAACTCTGTTTAGTAAAGCAAATAATAATAAAATAATAACATTTCCTCACAACTAGCAAAACTAGAACAATTTACAGAAAGTCGAAATTACAGAATTATGCGCAACAATAAGTACTAGAAAGACTATTGAATAATTAAAAATAATAATACCAAATAGCTACTAGTGAAACTGGAAAAGATACTTAGCTCACATTTATATTATTAACATACATTTAGATATTATGTATTTAAGAACATATTGTACCGCTTCTGTTACTGATTTCCCACATCTCCAGATATCAGCTGTTTATCAGGCAGGATTTCCGAGTCTACGTAGCTTCCATTTTCTTAATGCTTGTTGAACATCATAAAATGTTTCTACTAAATCAGCCTTATATGCACGAGAAGTTAGGCAATGTCTCAACACTTGCTTTGCAGTAGATTCATATACAGGCTATTTATATTTATATGGACATTAATATTTGATGTATTAATGACTGCGTACATCTTAAAACACTCCAAAGAAACATTATTCCTGTTACGCAGTAGTTTGAGTGTACAAACTTGCAAAATTAAAATAATTTATAATAATAGATAAATGTGTCTTCCCTCATTGCATGACTTTATCCGCGTATCCTTTACCGAAGAGCCATACGAGTTGTGTCAGGCTGGGTCCCGGTAATCATCCATGGTTTTATATATTTCCAGTGATCGATGTTGCGCTGTGTAAATCTACATCGCCTGCTTGAGACTTGTGGGGTTCGCGCCATATGAATTCATAAAATGCCGCATATTTTTTGCCAATGTTAGCTGGCGAGACGATCAGCTTTTTTACAAGAGAAAACAACATGATGGGCTGGTGTCTGTCGAATGAGATCTGAAACTGGGGGGGGCGACAGCTACTAAGGTGGTTCTGTGTCAACCCCTGTGCGGATTCATAGTGTCCTCAAAACCTAGTGACTGCCTACATAGACAACATGCCAACGTTTCAAACCAAAACGCCTAAGATGCTCAACAAAGCTATCTAGTAAACGGTTTCACTGGGTTTGAGACGAAGTCCCGGTGTTCTGTCGATTTGTCCTACTCTGTCAGATTTTCCTACCTCCCATTAAAAAATGGGTATTACATCCGACAACGCAGCATCGCCGCTCGATAAAAGTATGTGTTTTAGTAACATCTAACACATACCATAACCCCAAACCACCCTTTAGAGTAATGCATACATTAATTAAATGTGTTATATTCGCGGTTAATCTAGAGGGTACATTTTAACAGGAAACCAACAAAATATGTTTTTTTCTATATAGAAACACAGCCCAGTTGTTTTGACACGTAACTTCAGAAGAAAACACGAGCGCTACTGTTTTAGTCCAACCTGTATGAGTATAAAACTTGAGAACTTTTTTAATTTTCTTACAGCTGAAAAAAAAACCTACTTTTATTCAGAAAAATGTGCAAAAATTGAAAAAAGTTACAGTAAAGACTTCATCCCATTTGCTTTTCAAAAAAATGTTTATTTTTTTTGGGAACTTTCTACCTCAAAAAACCCTAAAAACCTTTGTTCACAGTTTCCAAACATAATATTACCAGCAAAACTTTTTTAAACCATTCAAAAAAAAAAAAAAAATTAATTTTTTAAGACATAAAAACGCGGGTAGGGGATATCTGGGGGATCGGGTTTCCTGAAGACTGGGTAAAAAAATAAAAAAGGGGAAAATTTTTGTCTTTTTTGAACTTAATTTTTTTTTACAAATATTGATAAAATTTAAAATGTCCCTTGGGGGTTTCGGGAAAACATTTTAAAAAAACCCAAAAAATAAAAAAAACTTTTGCATCCCAAATTGGCTACAAGAAAAAAAAATATATAATAATTTAAAATTTAAAAAGGAAATAACCCAGCTATTGCACTCACAGACCCAATTTTCTAGCTGAAAAATATTAAAACAAAAAAATCCCTGACTCTAAAATTAATTTTTAAGCAAAAATATAGCCCCAAAAAGGTGAAATAAATACTTTATTTTTTCCCTTTTCTCCCCTTACCCAAACCCTTTAAAAAGGCCACCGTCATAGACTCTCATGATGTCACCTGAAAATAGGCCGACCCACCCCCTCCCCATCCCCCGACCCCCGGAGCCCCTGGGCCTTTTGAGCCAATCATGCTTAAATTCGGGATTTTAAAAAAAACCCAACAACAAAAAAAAAAAAAAAAAACAGAAAAATAAAAATTATATATAAAAAAATATGTACCACTAAATTATACAGATTTAAATATAAACGGCTTATTGGTCAAAAACCCAAAATTAAATTTTAAAGAAAAACAGGGTTTTTTCCTCTTTCCCAATAACAAAAAGGCCCAAAAAACAGATAAAAGGGTTCTTCCCAGTAAGTGTACGGCCCAAAAAAAAAACTTACATTTCTTTTCCAGGTTCAAATTTTTCTTTTTTTTGTTCTTTTTTTTTTTTTTTTTAGATTTTATATTACTTTTCTAAAACATTTTTTACAAGGCGAAAGGGCCCTAATTGCGCTGGCAAAAATTTCTCCCCTAACCCGGGCCCCCCAGAAAAAAATTCTCTTTGAAACACAGACAGTCAAACAAAAAACTCAAACGATATAACATCACCCCAAACCAAACCCAATTGATTCAGACCCTGGAGTTGCAGCAGTGGCGTGTTCATCACGTGACGACTCCAGCCTGTTTGAGTTATGGCAAACTTTCCTGTAATTACGTTCATAAATAACAATGCATTTCTGCAGCTAGGGAACTCTACTGTTAAACGGAGAGTATTTCAAAGAAGACAATCCAACAATTTATATACATGCAAATAGCTGAATTGATGCCACCTAGTGGTGAAAAAAAAATCTGACCTACTTCCAGTAGGAAGATTCCCTCATTTGCGCCAACAACTACTACAACAAACTCCGGCCAGGATACCAGTCATGTTGGTCAAGTCAGTTTCTTTCTTTGGCATACCAGGTTTTTTTTTTTTCCCCCCCAGCTTTAAACGGTCGGCTCTCATTTTCTAACTCTGAATGTACAAAAACCAGACATCATTTATGTCTGTTTCATTCGCAAGCATGTTCATTTGAGGAACAAGTTGCAGGTATAACAGTGGCAATGAATTGACCACAGACGAGAGCAGACTTTAGATCAGGGAGTGACCATGTACCAACCTAACCAACAAGGCTGGTAACCAGGGGTAACGGGTTTTCATATTCTATCCGCCTTGGAACAGGAAAAACAAGCATTCAGTACTCAAGCAAGTATCGCACGTCACTTACAACACACACACACACACACGACACACACACACACACACACACACACAGAATGACTGACTTAACACTGGCAAAAATATTCAAAATCAGTGTAAAATCATGGTCTCAAAATGTGCAAACATTTCAGCATCAAAAAGAACATTTAACCAGTACATACATACATTACAAACCATACCACTGCCTACTTTTCGTGTAGTATGTCTGTAACATCGTCCCTAACGGAAAGTAATGCTTAAATGAAAATAAATGTGGCTTTAGTTCTTTGAAACTGGCACTTTAAAACTCGACCGACCAGAAATTTGCTATTATACTGGGTGCGGATAAATTCCTTCAAAGACTGGCCACAGCAACTTAGTGTTGGCAACGGCGGGCCCAAATCACATGGCATTAAACAAGATAAGTTCCCGCGGCAAGGGATAAGATCAATCAAAGTGGTCCTGCCCATGGTAAATGACTGAAGGGGGCCCCGACGGAGACTGCTAATACAGTAGGTCTATTGTTGAGCGGGTCTTCCATGACTTCCTCCCAGATATCTGATCCGCGGACAGCTGCATGAAATCATTCCTAAGTAACTCTACCAATGGCGGTAAACTTGCTTAGTCCCAACCGAAAACTGTAAACGTTTGGCTTTGAGTGATCAATACCATCTGAAAACGAGTACCACATGCAGCCTCATTGCTATAGTTACTCTTACTGACAGCAAAAAGCTAGTTTCTCTCATTTTATCACAATCTATCGGCCCGGGGTAGTTCACTCTGCTACAGTTACAGCGTTCACACAGGACGAGTTCTTGCACTGACACAGCTAGACTGATCATATTTGAAAAGAACGGTTATAGATCGTGTTTGTTTGTTCATTGTTTTAATATGAACAATGAGCCGAGGACACATGGGTCAATGATATATAGTAGCATTCATGATTCTTTAAAAAAAGTATGTTTGTTCTCATATGAGCTGGTGTTTAATAACTTAAAAATGGTGTAACCAATAACATTACTTGAGTACAACTGAGTGTACATTTTAATCATTAAAAAAAAAAACATTTAAGTAAAAAAAATACTATATTTTTTATTACATTACATTTTTATTAATTTAATTAAATATAATACGTTTTTTGGGGTACTACTAACACCACATGATATTTTACAACCTAAACTAACCAGTCATAAAAATAGGTACTTTCATAAATTTTCTAATCTTTTTAGAAATGGGTTTGCAGGGGCCCTGTATGAGTATAATTTCCTAGCTTAGAGTGTTTTTTCTTTTGCGACTATCAGCAGATAGTTTAAGGCCAAAAATTTATTAAAAGCAAACAACATAGTTCAAAAGTTACTAAGGCGTTTTGGGTAAAGTTTTTTAATAAAAAAATAATACAAGACTAAAAATAAATAATTTACAAATATGTTTTTTTTATCTTTATCTTCGAATCAAATTATTTTTGTTTTAAGTACTTTATTGAAGCATTTTCTTCATTATTATGATATCAGGACAGTCATTACAACTTTTTTTTTGGCCAGAAAATTATGGCATGCTGTAATTGACCCACATGTGTAAAACAAATCATCAACTCACAGTAGAGAGAAACCACAAGAGCGTGTCCTGTGTGAGCGGCAACACAAGTATGAAGCTTATTCTTATTCTCAGGTCACTATAAGTAAGCCATATGAAATAAGCTGCTTAAATTTGAATTGTGTTTCCATTCAATTTATTAAAATTAACATAAGCATGTGCTAACTCACTAATACCCTACTCCCTCATAATTATGAGAGGAGAAGAATAAATAACTTTCCTAATTAAGAAGCGGCAGACCTGTGACACAAGGAATGGAAGAAAACAAACCTAATGGATTAAGTACGGGTGCGAGGGTAACCCCAAAAGGTAGCGTTAATCACCTAGATCTGAAGGCAGGCACTACAGCACTATGGGTGGGAAGTCTCTGAAGAAGCGCTCACTAAAATACTCAGAGCGGTCACTAGCGAATCAGTGTGTTAACCAAGTTTCTTGACAAAGAGTGAACCGGTGAAACGTCCCTGTCCCCAATGCACCGTGGGATAGCAGGTTAATTTAGAGGCAAACCGTTAGTACTGTCAAGTGCTGAGGATTGTTAGGATTTGTGGAAATTCTACCTATCTGAAAGCTATATAATACATTATAGCGAAGAATACTTCTGATGAATTGGACTCAGACGTCTGTTATGGAAAATATCACAGAACGGATCCCAGGTTGTGTATCTGTTACTAGAAAGTGCACTTACAGTGTCACACTTTCATATTGATAGCATTCCCATTCTATAGTCAACTCTAGGGTCCTTTGCACACTGAGTCTGAAAATTTCACAACGTTAAAAAAATAAATACGACCTCACGTTATATCAATCACGTTTCCACACTGCCCTACGAAACGATCGTCCATCCTAAAAAACAACAATAAATTTCCGCTCAGGTTCGATTTTCGGCGTTGTCGCACATGCGTAGCAAGCAGTTTGATAGGACAGGATGACGAATACAAAAAAACGCATATGAAAAAATTTCCGGACTCTATGTGCAAGGACTCTCTATGTTCTTTGAGATTTATACTGGAATCAGAGTGATTCTTACTGTAAAATAGTCCAGGCACTAAACCCTGCATGTGTGGTTTCTGGGTTTTTTTTTTTTTTTTTTTCTCGCTTTGGTGAATGAGTGTTTTCCAACCTGCCTACCTGATCAGTTGAAGTGTACGGCACTGTGTTAGAGAAAGCACAGGGGAACCTTCCCGAGATCAGTTTGCCAGCAGAGGGACCAAAGGGGAAAGGCAGAGGCTGTTTATGCTGATCTAGAAACAGTATGAAGAGCCGAACTGTCCTAAATAATTCCAGACAGAAAGACTTGTGAGTAGCTGTGCATTAAACTTATAAAATTCTAGAAAAAAAGATCAATGATCGAGACAGAGCAGCATACAAAAAAAGAGGAAGGAGACGTCATAAAAAGGCACACAGTAAAAACTGAAACCAAGCAGAAAACAGGTACAAGATCCTGACGAATTCTAGAGCTAGAAAGAGCGAATACACTCCGTTATGTGGTTGCGATCAGAAGGTGAGAGAGAGTTCAGCAAACGCAAATGTTTGTACAGCATAGTGAGTAAATATTCTACAGTGAGATCTTCCATCACAGTTCATGTACTTGTGTGTGTATGTTCTAGGAGGACTGTGCAAGAAAATGAGAACTTTAGAAGCCATGACAGCCGCCTGGAGAGTCCCATGCATCCTGTCATCTATTCTGTTCTGTTTCATTTTTTTCTTTTACCCTTTAGCAGCGCTTGGTGTACCGCCTTGTCTGGGGTTACATTCCAAGATCTTCGGCATCTAGAAACCCAACCTGACTCTCCCCAGAGCAAATACTCTCCACAATTTTGGGTGTATCAAACATTAAACATTAGAAAAAAGCCTTAAAAGACAACATCCTCAAGTTTTTTTGGTGTGCCGATATCTGTTTAGTCGTTAGGGGTACTTACCCCTGATGACATAAGGTGCAATGTTTTCATATGGAATCCAAGCTGCGTCCAAATCAACCCTCCTGCTCCAGCAGAGGTGTAGATCAGGCCACTGACCCTCTTCACTAGGGCCGCTCTGATCGAGTAGGGCTCGTAGGCTGCTGGAATGAGTCTGAACAATGGAGGGTCTCTGCGTAACACGTTTGGCAGTCTCTGTTGGTCAGAGATGGCAAGGGGGAAAGAGTGGCTGAGTAGACCGAAAGTGGGCCGTATAGGTCCTCAGCAGCTGGACGGCTGTTTAGTCTCCACAAAATCCGTTTACGGAAATCGCGCGCAGTGGTCCGACACGTGAGGTGGCCGAGTGGGGTTGGTGGGCTGTGTGGCGATTTTAAAAATGGCTGCCATTGCTTAAAAGTACTCACCGCCCAGGTTGGCCGCTGAGTCAACATCTCCACACCACGTTGCAGCCGATGCTGCCTGAAATCAGGAAGAATTATTACCATAGTTGAAGTATTAAGACACAAAAATATAATACATCAAGCTCTTTCCGGCTCATAGTTTTCTAAACATGTTAGAACTGGACAGTCTCTTTTATACTGACCCAGGAGCCATCAGAAGTCCTTATTGAAGAGGCCCGCAAGTATCACACATTTCAGCTTAAAAAGGTTTAAAGTCACAATGAAACAGAAGTAGCCTTTTTTAGCTTCCATGTTGTGATGGACAATCAAAGTTAAACTGAATATTATAATAGTAAAAAATTTGACCCCATCGGTTTTGTTGATTGAATGGAGACACAAAATTGTAAGAAAAGGGTTGGGTTTAAGCAGATTAAGTACTCTCACCCAATGGAGACAGAGGAGTCTGTCATTGGCAAACTGCCATCATGTTATTATGACATTTTAATTTAAAAGTTAGCAGGTAAAAACTAATTTTTAAAAATGATTGATGACATG